>NC_141803.1:16456037-16771287 GCF_057944985.1 Cucurbita pepo subsp. pepo
GAATTTTTTGATGACAGAGATCTCCTCCACCATGTCACCTAAGGAACGGATACCGCTGACGATCATCGTCAACTTCATGGCAAACTCGTCTATTGACTCACCGTCCTTCATGCAGATAGCCTCGAACTCGCTCTTCAAGATCTGCACCTTTGCTTCCTTGACACGCTTCACACCCACATGCATTCTTCGCAGCGTCTCCCTCATTTCCTTTGCCTTGGCCTTCTCTGCCAACATGAGAAGAACGTCCTCAGGGACTGCTTGGTATATGGCAGCAAGAGCTATCCTGTCCTTATACTCCTCAATGTCACCATGCTCGATGGCGTCCCACACGCCTTGTGCCTGTAAGTTGACACGCATCTTGATAGACCATGCTGCATAGTTACTTTTCGTGAGTAATGGGTACTTGAGCGTTACACTCCCCTCCTTTTCGCTTTTTATCGTTGTCACTTCTCCTCCGGTGACTTTGTATGGTGACGGCATTTGTTTCGGCATCCTGAAAGCTCTGATACCAAATGTTGGATTTGACCCACGATTGGAATTATGTCGAAACAAGTAGAAGAGGCAAAGGAAAAACTTGAGGGGAGTGAGATTTATGGAACAAATAAAACCTTAAGCACTTGCTTTTTAATTCTCTTCTTTGTTGGATTGTTGTGAAGAAAGCATATTCTCATGGGTATATATATAGCAGAGAAAACACTAACTTGTTTCCTGAACTTTCTCCTCAAGTTAAGAACTACTGTCGATTTTCCTAATTCAAGCATAAAACTTAGTCCATGACCACAAAACTTAGTCCACAATTTGGCAACTACTACCAATTCTGTCGATTTTCCTAATTCAAGCATAAAACTTAGTCCATGACCACAAAACTTAGTCCACAATTTGGCAACTACTACCAATTCTCTATCGTTGCTCCATAGATTAGTAACTTATTCCACTAAATTCTCCTATCGTTGCTCCATAGATTAGTAACTTATTCCACTAAATTCTCCTATCGTTGCTCCATAGATTAGTAACTTATTCCACTAAGTTCTCCTATCGTTGCTCCATAGATTAGTAACTTATTCCACTAAATCTCCTGATAGTTCTCCTAAAGTTACTCAATAAAGTTAGTAATCTCTACTCCTGACAATGGTGTGCTGTAAACAGAATCGCTGTCTCCATAGATTAGTAACTTATTCCACTAAATCTCCTGATAGTTCTCCTAAAGTTACTCAATAAAGTTAGTAATCTCTACTCCTGACAATGGTGTGCTGTAAACAGAATTGCTGTCTTTGGATCTATCATTGTGGCTCTTCACCCACTACAGATGATCTCTTTATTAATTAGTTAAAATATGCTCGAGATATTTTTACTCGTGTTCATTTGCTTGATAGCAAACCAGTCCACAAGGTGTAGACCCCACTCCATCTTTGCCCATCTCTTTCTTTCTTCGTCTAAAATATACCCCAAAGTTCGCATTCTCAATTTTTGCCATTTTTGCATAGCCACCATCGCACCCTCTCTCTTTGTCTCTTGCCCTTTTCTCAGAATAGAGCCCTTACCCTAATTCTGAAGCCTATTGCGTCTCTATAGTCCACACCCCCATGGAATTCTTATGGGGGATTTTCCATTCTCTTTCTATTTTTTTTTGTTCTATTAGCAGCTTGACCAGGACCCTTCCAATGGCTCTCTCTCTATTATCATTCTTCGTGGTAGTTTTACCAAATATTCTCAATGTGCATACTATTGAGCGCTAGACAGAAGCTCACCTAATGGCGTCTATTAAGCTGTCACAATATCTCACGCTCAAAGGTGTGAATAAATATGAAATTATTATTACTCAAAGAAGACAATCCAGAGACAACTGAAATAATGAAGTATTGTACTGTGGCTGTGAAGACTCAACTGAAATACACCATTCAGGTTGACTCCTAATAAAGATGAATAACTCAACAGCTTGATTAATTCAACTAGCAGTAAGTTGCACTAAATTCTGACAGCCTCCCTTCGTGCAAGCTTATTTCTCAATAACTCCGAGAGACTTACGAAAAGCTTCAAACTTTCCTCTGGCAAGTGACTTAGTAAATATGTTTGCAACTTGCTCATTAGTATGTATTTTCGGCAATTCAACATCCTGCGATAATACTTTCTCTCGAACAAAATGATAATGAGTTTCAATATGTTTCGAACGAGCATGAAACACCGAATTTCCAGCAAGTTTTATTGCACTTTCATTATCACAATTAATTTGAATTGGCTGATTGAGAGTAGTCACCATTTCTTGAATAAGCCTTCTGAGCCACAAGCATTCTTGAGTAGCCATGGTAGTAGCTACATATTCTGCTTCACAACTTGACAAAGCAACGGTGCTTTGCTTTTTACTGCACCATGAAATTGCAGCAGAGCCTGCTGTAAAACAAAATCCTGTTATGGAGCGTCTGTCGTTCACGTCACCAACCCAATCAACATCCACAAAACCACTCAATAAAAATGACTTTGATTTCTCATACATTAATCCATAATTTAGAGTGCCCTTGATGTAACAAATAATTCTTTTGTGCAATTAAATGAGTCTCATGTGGTTGATCCATAAATTGAGACACAACTCTTACTGAAAAAGCAATGTATGGCATTGTGATAGTTAAATAGAATAAACTACCCACAAGTTGACGAAAGAATGTAGCATATACTGATGATTTCCCTTCATTTCTAGCTAATTTGAGATTTGGTTCCATAGGAGTAGTTTTTTCTCTTGAATTCTCCATACGAAATCTCTGCAATAAACTTGATGCATATCCTTTTTTAGAGAGAAAATAACCATCATCACATTTCTTAATTTTCAAACCCAGAAAACAATCAGGTTCACCTAATCTTTTCATTTCAAAACGAGCAGACAAGGCATCTTGAAGACTACTGATTTCAACACTATCATCACTAGTAATAATCATGTCATCAACATAAAGTAAGAGCAAGGTGCATCCAGTTGTTGTTTTCTTAACAAATAAGCTCGGATCAGCACATGAAGACTTAAAACAAAAAAAATTAAGATATTGAGCAATCTTACCAAACCAAGCACGAGGAGCTTGTTTGAGTCCATATAATGCCCTTCTTAAGTCTGCAAACATAATCAAGATATTCCTTAGAGGTAAATCCTTGTGGCTGCTCCATAAAAATATCACGATCCAACTCTCCGGAAAGAAAAACATTTTTCACATCAAGCTGCCATAATTTCCAGCCTTTACTAGCAGCTAAAGAGATGATTGTCCATAATGTTACCATCCTTGCGACCGGACTAAAAGTCTCGTCATAGTCTCGACCATATTGCTGAAAGAACCCACGAGCAACAAGACGAGCTTTGTGTCTATCAATTCTACCATCAGCTTTTTTCTTCACCTTGTAAACCCACTTACAAGTAATTAAATCTGCATCATGAGGCTTTGGGATAAGCTCCCAAGTGTCATTTTTTTTCGAGTGCTAAAATTTCTTCCATCATTGCATTTTCCCATTTTGAAATTCTTTTAGCTTCACTGTACAACTTTGGCTCATTTTCACTTGTATCTCCCATAAAAAAAAACATGACAAAACAGAAAATTGATTAATGTCAACTACAAAATCAGACAAATGACCGGGTAACTTTTTCTGTCTTTGAGGATTTTTTCTTGTGGCAAATTCAATATTTGTAGTCGCTTCTATGTTCTCTTCAGCTTGAATGTCTGTCGCAATTGGAAATTCTTTTCTCCCTAACATAGAATCGTCAGGAAAAAGTGCAACAGTAGTTGTACTTTTGCTGTTTTCTGCATCGTCTTTGTAACTTGAAATTTCATCAAACACCACATCACGAGACACAATAACCATCTTTATTTCCAAATCCATACACCTCCAACCCTTTCTATGAGTATCATAGCAAAAAAAAATGCATTTCTTGGCCTTTGGGTCAAGTTTTGTTCGATTATGTTTCAGTACATGAACATAACAAATAGACCCAAAAATACGAAAATAACTCACATTGGGTTTATGATGATAAACCAGCTCGAATGGTGATGATCTTGTCCCTGGCCATGGGGGAAGCCGATTTACAACATGGCAAGCTATTTGAAAAGTTGACGCCTATAACTCTCTTGGAAGACTCCTCGCATGCAGCCAAGACAAGCAAACTGATGTAAGATGAGCTAATTTGCGCTCAGCCACCCCATTTTGTTGCGGGGTTTCTGGACAAGTCAATTGACGCTGAATCCCATGCTCCTTACAGTATTCCATAAAATCATTTGAAAGAAATTCCCCTCCATTATCAGTGCGCAAGCACTTGATTCAATTCAAATTCTTTTTCTACCACACGCTTAAACTGAATAAACTTTGAAAAAGTTTCACTTTTGTGTTTTAAGAAGTATACCCAACTGAAGCGAAAGAAATCATCCACAGACACCATCACGTAATGAAAGCCGGAATAACTTGTTGTTCGCGTCGGTCCCAAAAGATCAGAATGAATCAATTCTAATATTGTTGAAGCTCTACTCTTTGAGCTTGTGAAAGGAAGACGATGAGGCTTACCGTATTGGTAGCCTGGACAAATCTCATCATGCTGAATATCTTTAAAGACGGACACCATCAAAAAGTTGTTTTGTGGATATTTTCTGAACAACTGAAGACCCATATGACCCAAACGAGCATGCCAAACAGTTGAGCTTGCATTATGACCAACTTTCTTGATTTATTCATCACTAGCTGATAAAGCATACAAAGATTCTTTTCTTTTTTCACCGAACAGGATATCAGCAGCAACATGTTTCACATTAGAAAGTATTTGAACATCTTTAGGACCAAAACAAACATACCTTCCTGACTCGGTTATTTGTGATACAGAAGCAAGTTTTTTTTTTAAACCCGAAACATGATAAACGTCCTTGAGTAGAACACTCTCATCATATAAATGTCCTTCTTTCGTCAGGATGCATTGAATTATCGGCTATCATAATGACCTTCTTTTGAAAATGTGGACGAACATCTGATAGAAGAGTTTCATTTCGAGTTGCATGATGAGAACAACAAGAATCAACAATTCATTCTTCATTGTAGTCTATAAAGGCATGAGCATTTGCAGAAACATCATCGTGATGTACAGCTGAAGTCACATTTGTTAGCTGGTCAAGAACCTCAGTGGTTAAGCAATGTTCCCAAATTGGATCTAAAGAACTTATACTTTCATGTACAACATTTGCTTCTGATTCCTGCATTTTACCTCGGCAATTTGGCTTACCGCAACGATGGCACACCACTTTCACCCGACAATCTCGTTTAAAATGGCCAGGTTTTCCACACTTGTAACAAGCTTTAAATGGCTTCTTTGACGACTCCTCACTTCTAAATTGTTTCCTTGATGAAAGCTGTTAAGGATAGTTGACCGTTCATTATAAGGCAAATATCTAGATTACGACTTACCATATTTGCCCTTTTACTAAAGGCAAATATATTGTATTCATTTATTATTCTTCCTTTTGTTGTTCTTCCATATTATTTGTAATTTACCATATTTCTCTATTCTGTAAATGATTATAAATAAGAAAACTTTCACCACCATTTAGGTGTGGTAGTTTCAGCAAACATTCACATGAAATCAGAGCCCTTTCAGTTTAACAACCCTGATCCTTTTTCCTCTAGGGCTTCCGAATTCTCTTATCATATTCTTTCTTTCAACACTCTAATACATATGATCACCATCAAACTTTCTTCCTCCAATTATCTTCTTTGGAAAAGCCAACTTCTCCATCTCCTTGAGAGTCAAGACATGCTGGGCTATGTTGATGGAACTATGGTTCCACCACCTCGCTTTGAACCAGAAACCTCTTCAACACCCAACCCCAAATATTTGACGTTGAGAGCAGCTGATCAACGACTTCTCTGTCTCTTGCTCTCCTCTCCCACCGAGGAAGCCATGGCTGTTGTCGTTGGTCTCTCTACTACACGTGTTGTTTGGCTTGCGTTGGAAACTACATTCAGCCATCCTTCGGAAGCTCATGAACTGAGACTCAATGATGACTTGCAGCTAATGAAACGTGGCACCAAACCTGTTGTTGAGTATGCCCGTGCTTTCAAAACAATTTGTGACAAACTTCATGCCATTGGCAGACCCGTCGAGGACATTGATAAAATGCACTGGTTCCTTCATAGACTCGGCACCGAATTTTCAGCTTTTTCTACTGCTTAGATGGTTCTCACCCCTATCCCCTATTTTGCAAATTTAGTCTCTAAAGCTGAAAGTTTTGAGTTGTTCCAGCGCTCCCTTGAGTTCTTTGACTCCACTCCTACAACATTCACAGCCACTAATCATGGTCGCACCCATGGAAGCCACCATGCTTTCTCTAACAACCAGCGAGGTCGTTCTTATTCCCATAAAAATAACTCTTCCAATCAAGAACGAACGCACTCAGGTTAGGGTCGTCAACCACCTCACTGCCAAATATGCCGCAAACAGGGCCATTATGCTGACCGCTGTAACCAACTGTATGTTCGACCTGATTCTTCTCATGCTCACCTTGCTGAAGCCTTTAACACGCCATGTTCTATTGCTGGACCCGATGCTACTGATGGGTTTCTGGACACTGGACTTTGGCCCATATGACTGCCGACCCATCTATTTTGGATCGGTCTAAAAATTACATGGGTAAGGACTCTGTGATCGTAGGAAACGGTGCATCCCTACCCATTACCCACACCGGTACTTTTTCTCTCGTTCCAAATATTCACTTATTAGATGTCTTGGTTGTCCCTCATCTCACTAAAAATCTTCTTTCCATCAGTAAATTAACGTCTGATTTTCCTCTCTCCGTTACATTTACTAATAATCTTATTACTATCCAGAATTGTCAAACAGGAAGGGTGGTGGCAACCGGTAAAAGAGATGGAGGGCTAGATGTGCTGGAGCGCGGCAACTCTGCTTTTATTTTAGTCCTTAGAAACAAATCTTTACGTGCTTCATATGATTTATGGCATGCTCGCCTGGGTCATGTGAATCATTCTGTTATTTCTTTTTTAAATAGAAAAGGTCATCTTTCTCTTACGTCTTTGTTGCTTTCTCCATCATTATGTAATACTTGTCAGCTTGCGAAAATTTATCGATTGCCTTATTCCCTCAATGAATGTAGGTCGTCTCATATGTTAGATCTTATTTATTGTGATCTTTGGGGTTCTTCCCCCATCAAATGAAATTCGAGTTTTCTTTACTATGTTATTTTTATTGATGATTCTCTGTTCACTTGGCTTTACCCTTTAAAATTTAAATCTGATTTCTTTGATATTTTTCTTCAATTTCAAAAATTTGTGGAAAATCAATATTCTTCTCGTATCAAGGTATTTCAAAGCGATGGAGGTACCGAATTTACTAGCATTTGTTTCAAAACTCATTTACGTAATTCTGGCATCCACCATCAACTCTCTTGTCCATATACACCTGCTCAAAATGGTCATGCTGGGAGAAAACATCGTCATGTGACTGAGACTGGATTGGCCCTTCTCTTTCACTCTCATCTTTCTCCTCGTTTTTGGATTGACGCCTTGAGTATTGCAGCTTATATTATCAACTGGTTTCCTACTCCACTTCTTGGAGGTAAGTCACCCTTTGAACTCCTCCATGGCTACACTCCACATTATGACAGTTTTCATCCCTTTGGTTGTCGTGTTTATCCTTACTTGCGTGATTATATGCCTAACAAGCTTTCTCCCCGTAGCATTCCTTGTATTTTTTTGGGTTATAGTCTTGCTGATAAAGGGTTCCGCTATCTTGATCCCGCCACCACTAAGCTATATATCACATGCCATGCTCAATTTGATGAAACTCACTTTCCTGCTATCCCTAGCTCCCAAGCCCAACCTCGTTCTTCTCTTCCTATTTCAAATTTCTTGGAACCACATCTTTATCATATTGATTCATCCCCCCTGACCACTTCATCATCGCACACTCCTCGATCCAATTCATCCTCGTGTGATATTTGTTCTGACCTTGTGGATGAGTCTGTGCAGGTTGATACTTCTCTTGCAGGTTCTACTTTGCCACCCTCGACTTCTAATTCAACCTCTATTGAACCTACTGTTGATTCTTCTTCTTTGGGCTCTCATCCTATGATCACACGAGCCAAAGCTGGTATATTCAAGACTCGTCATCCAGTAAATCTTGGTATTTTGGGCTCATCTGGACTTCTTTATGCTCTTCTTGCATCCACTGAGCCAAAAGGATTCAAATCTGCGGCTAAGAATCCTGCTTGGGTTGCTGCCATGGATGAAGAAATTCGAGCGCTACAACAAAATGATACTTGGACTTTGGTTCCTCGCCCTACCAACACCAACAACGTGGGCTCTAAAGGGTGTTTCGTATTAAATATTTGCCTAATGGATCCGTTGAGCGTTTCAAGGCTCGTCTTGTTGCCAAAGGTTATACTCAGGTTCCTGGTCTTGACTACACTGACACTTTTAATCCGGTTGTGAAAGCTACCACTGTCCATGTTGTACTTTCTATTGCAGTCACAAATAAATGGTCTCTTCGACAACTTGATGTCAAGAATGCTTTTCTCAATGGAACTCTTATTGAACGTATTCATATAGAACAACCTCCTGGGTATATTGATCCTCAATTTTCCACTCATGTTTGTCTATTAAAGAAAGCCCTCTATGGCTTAAAGCAAGCTCCTCGCACCTCGTTTCAGCGTTTTAGCTCATTTCTTCTCACACTTGGTTTTTCTTGCAGTCGCGCTGACACGTCCCTTTTTGTCTTTCATCAGCAATCTAACCTTATCTATTTGCTTCTTTATGTTGATGACATTATTGTAACTGGCAACAACTCATCTCTTATTGACAGCTTTACTCGCAAGCTTCATTTTGAGTTTGCTACCAAAGATTTAGGTTCTCTCAGTTACTTTCTTGGTCTTGAAGCTTCACCCACTCCTGATGGTTTGTTTATTAGTCAGTTAAAATATGCTCGAGATATTCTTACTCGTGCTCATTTGCTAAATAGCAAACTAGTCCACACTCCCATGATTGTTTTTCTCAACACCTGACTATTGATGGTTCTCCTTTCTCTGATCCTACTCTTTATAGATCTCTTGTTGGCGCCCTTCAGTACTTGACTATTACGCGTCCAGATATTGTCTATGCTGTCAATTCTGTCAGTCAATTATTGCATGCCCCTACTGCAGATCACTTTCTTGCTGTCAAACGTATTCTTCGCTATGTGAAAGGAACACTCCACTTTGGTCTTACCTTTCGTCCATCCACTGTTCCTAGTACGCTAGTCGCTTATTCGGATGCTGACTAGGCTGGTTGTCCCGTTACTCGTCGTTCTACATCCGGCTATTCTATTTATCTTGGTAATAATCTTGCTTCTTGGAGTGCCAAAAAGTAACCTACTATCTCACGCTCCAGCTGTGAATCTGAGTATCGTGCTCTTGCAACAACTGCTGCTGAACTTCTTTGGGTTACGCATCTTTTGCATGACATCAAGGTCCCTATTTCACAGCAGCCCTTACTCTTATGTGACAACAAAAGTGCTATTTTTTTAAGCTTTAATCCCACTCCTTTCTTTGGGGAGAATTTGTGAGTTTCTTACAAGCGGGCCAAACATGTTGAACTAGATTATCATTTCCTTTGAGAACTTGTTATCGCTGGCAAACTTCACACATAATATGTACCTTCTCATCTCCAAGTTGCTGACATCTTCACAAAAAATATTTATCGACCTCTCTTTGAATTTTTCAGATCCAAGCTTCACGTTTGTTCAAATCCGTTGCTAAGCTTGCGGGGGGGGGGGGGGGGTGTTAAGGATAGTTGACCGTTCATTATAAGGCAAATATCTACATTACGGCTTACTATTTGCCCTTTTATTAAAGACAAATATATTGTATTCATTTATTATTCTTTCCTTTTGTTGTTCTTTCCATATTATTTATAATTTACCATATTTCTCTCTTCGGTAAATGATTATAAATAAGAGAACTCTCACCACCATTTAGGTGTGGTGGTTTCAGCAAACGTTCACAAAGGCTTTGAATGATAATTTTGTCTCCTTCGATCTTTGACATACAACGCATCTTCTGACTTTGTGGAAAGCTCGTTGCTGCTAGTCATTTGCTTAATCAAGGCTTCCTGATTAGGAAGCAAATTCTCCAATTCAATAACTGTTAGGCTGATTTGCCCACCCTTGTATTGAGGAAACAAAGGGCATAAATTCTTTTCGTAATCCACGAATAAGATAACGCCGTAATCGAGCATCACTCACTGGCTCCTCAACATCTAATTTTGAAATTTCAGAACATAGATTTTTCACTTTCAAGAAATATTCTTCAATAGAAAAATTACCTTGAGTTACCACAGCTAGTTTGTTCTCTAGAAATTGCAATCGAGCTGTATTTTCTCTTAGTGAACAACTTTTGAAATGTTTTCCACACTTGCTTTGGTGACTTTCAACCACGAACATGATCAATATATTCCTTGCTAATCAAAGTTCGCAAGGTAAATAAAGCTTTTCCACATTTGATCTTCCATTTTCGGCGTAATTCAGCATTCTGTGGAGTGTCTGCTAGAATTTGTGTGTCATCACCTTCAATTAAATCCCACAAATCTTGTCCCTATAGATAAGCTTCCATGCATAACTTCCAATAATTATAATTATCTAGTTGAGTAATAATATCAAACCCTTGGTTACCAACTTAGCTCTGATACCAACGGTCACAATATCTCACGCTCAAAAGTGTGAATAAATATGAAATTAGTATTACTCAGAGAAGACAATGCAGAGACAACTGAAATAATGAAGTGTTGTGTTTTACTTAGCGTAAGGCTTATATTTAAACTGAAATAAATCCTATACATAACTCCTACAAAGACTCAACTAAAATACACCATTTAAGTTGACTCCTAATAAAGATGAATAACTCAACAACTTGACTAATTCAACTAGCAGTAAGTTGCAATAAATTCTGACATAAGCTCCCTATTCACTTATCATTTCAGGCTCTTAAATAGTACAAGGCAGACTCCCCATTAAGCACAATCCAAGGTCCCTCAGTAATACCCTCTAATATGCCACGAGTCCTAAGTGGGTGAGATCGCATTCCTGTATACTAAGTAGACTCTCATCAGTTTAGCCAAATTCACGATTAAGGGTTACGCCCTAACTGTCCTCATGTAAACCTACTCGATCCTAATTTTGATTTCTTATAAAATGGAAAGAGAACGCATCTATCTAGGGCAACGTATGAGTGATAGAGCTATTTGTGTCACATTCGCACTTCTAAGGTACAATGAACATATATTTAAAGCATTCATACTCTCACACTAGCACTCTATTCGTCCCTTCCAAACTATACACTTCGTTTCTACATCACACATTGTCTCTCCACTTATCATTTCTTTAAGAAAAAAGTTGGATCTTTGTTGTTACCAAAAACTACACGCATCTCTCAACCGGGCCTATACCCACGTAGTAGGTTGAAGTAATTAATGAGTGAGTAAAGGCATATGGCTTCCTCTCCTCTCTTATCTCTTCCCTCTTATCTCAACCTAAATGCAATCATTCTTCCCCAAAAAATGGCCTTCAACTCCAAAGAACTTCACAAAACTCCCCATGAAACCAATTGGGTTGTGCATATCACCGAACTTCTCCAACCAAATACCCTCCAAACAGCCTTACAAACGCCCACCTCCATCTTTAAGCTGCCTAATTCCATCACCAATAGCATGCCACAAGCTTACTTCCCTCGCCACATTGCGCTTGGGCCTTACCACCACTTCACAAACGAGCTCTACCAAATGGAATTACACAAGCTCGACAACGCAATCAACGCAATAGAATCATTCAAACTCCCCCAACTCCATCAAATCGCTGCTGATCTCGAGCAATTCGATATCAAAATCCGATCTTGTTATGACAAATTTCTCGATTTTGGGGCCGAGGCATTGGCTTGGATTATGCTCATAGATGGGTTGTTTTTGGTTCAACTTCTAGCCATTTCCAACCATGAAAAAGATGAGCTTAGAACAATGTGTCCTGATCTTTATCTCCCTTCTCCATTTCCATTATTTGTTGAACAAAAGTTGTATTGTTCTCTAATTGAGGCAAATGTGATGACCCAAGATGAATTAGCGAATGATATTCTTATGCTCGAGAATCAAATTCCAATTTTTGTTCTCAAAAAAATTTTGCCACAAAATTTGAGCAACAATTTGCATCTCTTGTTCTTCAAATTTTGTGAGGTTGTTTCCCCCAAGAAGCTCCCTCCTCATGATAGCCCTCAACTCATGCGTTATAGAGGCTACACTGACTTGTACCAAATTCTTGAACAATCTCATCATTTGCTTCACTTTTTGTATCTTTTGATTATGGATACAAGTTTGAGTATTGATCGTCCTGTTGGAATGGCACTCTTCCGTGGTTCTTTCCTTGTTGAGTTGCTTAATGCTTTGGCCTCTGTTCTTCAAATTGCCTTCTTACAACAGCTGAGTGAAGCCGTGGGTTTGATCCAAAGCTTGCTTGGTTTGCTTGGGAGAGTTGGGTCATCGTCTTCTTCCACCGGCGAGGATATGAACAGCCCGCCATTGATCCCGTCGGCCGAGCAGCTTAGACGGGTCAGAGTCAAGTTAGAAGGCAACTACGAGGACTTTCATGAAAGCATCAGGTAACCCATTACTATACATTTCTACTTGCGAAATCTTCTCGTTTATTTTAATTGTTAACTCTCATTAGTTCATATCATTTCTTATTTTGATACTTGAATCACCTAGGACGGTAGAGAGTATTGAGTTTGATTGAGTTTAAGTGTCATTTTTTAGTTATTAACTCTCCTTTAGTTCATATCATTAAATTCTCATTTTTATACCTGGACCGTTTAGGATGGTCGAGAATATTGAGTTTGAGTGTCATTTTTTAGTTATTTATTTTAGTTATTAACTCTCATCTAGTTCATATCATTAAATTCTCATTTTGATACCTGAATCACCTAGGATGGTCGAGGGTGTTGAGTTTGATTGAGTTTGAGTGTCATTTTTTAGCTATTTATTTTAGTTCTGAACTCTCGTTTAGTTCATACTATTAAATTCTCATTTTGATACCTGAACCATTTAGGATGGTGAGTATTGAGTTTGAGTGTAATTTTTTAGTTACTTGTTTTAGTTATTAACTCTCATTTAGTTCATATCATTAAATTCTCATTTTGATACCTGAACCATTTATGATAGTCGAGAGCATTGAGTTTGAGTGTCATTTTTTATTTGTTGGGTGACATTTGGGACAAAAATTTGTTGAGAGACTTTGTAGTGTGAGAGTGTGAGATATACACGTTGTTAACACTTTGATTATTGAGATTGGTTGCTACACGTAGATGTAGGAGAATTTATTCTCTTCAAACCACGTAAATCTTTGTTTCTTTGTTTAATTTCTGTCTGTGGGTGTGTGAGTACAATCGATCTTGCTTCCACTTCCATTACAACAGATACAATTAAGACTTAAGTATTTTGGTTGATTCCTTGACTAGCTTCGAGAAAGAACGAAGAGAACCTTGTTTAAAGTTGCCAACGATTGTCATTAACGCCTTCTCAGAAGTAGTATACGGAAATCTAGTAGCATACGAAGCAACAACTAAACTAAACCCGCCATGCTTTAGCAATTATGTAGCGTTGATGAGCGGGTTGATAACAACAATCAAAGATGTCAAGATATTGAAGGAAGCAAGCATTATTGAGAGCCATATAGGCAGTGAAGAAGAGGTAGTGAAATTGTTTGATGGATTGAGAAGTGTGTTGGAGCTTAAGAACATGGCTGAGATTCAAATCGTTAAAGATATCAATAGCTATTATGAAAGATGTTGGAAGGTGAAAGCCAAAAGATTCATTCAGAAATATATCAATCCAATGTTGAAGGTGATAGTTCTTGTTGTTGTGATTTTCCTTATTGGTGTCGTTGTCGTACGCACGTTTTGTGGTTGGTTCAGTTGCTCGAGAATTTTGCATGTGGTTTCTGGTGTGTCGAAGGATTGAAAATGGCTATCATTTGTATTAAATGTTTGAAAGTATGAATAGCTCAACTCTCGAAATTTTGTTTGGTTGAAGTTGTTTGCCTATTATTGCTATAAAGTCTAGTAATTTATATAGTTAACGAGATACCCTTTTGAGAATATTTAGGATAATACCGATCGATTGATTTTGTATACATTACAAGAAATAGTGTGATCTTTCTACGTGATTTTTCTATGAGATACTCTTTTGACATGGGCGATTTTTTTTTTTTTCTGCTTGAACACTTTCATATAATGTTCCGTGACTACGAATTTTTCTATGTTCTTTTTAAATGTTTGGTGGGTTCTATCCTCTTCCTTTCTACGACTTTTAGTTTTAAGATATCTTGTTTGTGCGAATGATTGAGATGGTAGCTTATTTACGTTCGTTGAAACTGAAATTAGTAGATAATCATTATGCACTGTGTATTAGAAAATAACAAATGAGACACGAAATAATGACAAAAAAAAATTCAAATTTCAAGGTACTCAAATACAAAAAATGACGAAAAAGGTGACTTTTATAAATTTTTTAGATTTGTTAGAAAAATCATAATAAAATATTCAGAAAATAAAAATTACCAAAATGCCCCTGCCGTCAAAATCAAGCGTACTCTCAAACTCGAGTTATAAGCGTTTAATTTTATAATTTCTTTTTCCTGGATCTCTTTTAAATTTAAGAAGTATAGTCTATAACCTGTTGAGGATTATTGGGATTGGGAGTGTCCCACGTTGGTTAATTTAGTGGAAGATCATGGGTTTATAAGTGAGGAATACTATCTCCATTGGTATGAGGTCTTTTGGGGAAGCCCAAAGCAAAGCCATGAGAGCTTATGCTCAAAGTGGACAATATCATACCATTGTGGAGAGTCGTGTTCGTCTAACATAACCTATACACCCAATTCGATTCACCACTGAAGAAGGTGGAAGAAAGCTTTAAAAATCCAATCTGAGGCAATACGCAAATTTTTCGTGTGAGACCTATCTCATTCGATTTCTACACATCCAAGTAACATTTCCATAGAAGACATTGAAGCCCAATAAGTCCATTGAAGGAATTCATTTTTGGGTAAAGTTTTGGGGTAAAATTTGAATCCTGACTTCCCATCCCTCTCGTTTATAATTGGGTATTCCATTAGCTCGTTTTTTTATGAAGGATTCGAGGACTAACTCATCGTGAATCGAGCTACCAAAGAAAGCCATGAAGGAATTCATTTTTGGGTAAAGTTTTGGGGTAAAATTTGAATCCTGACTTCCCATCCCTCTCGTTTATAATTGGGTATTCCATTAGCTCGTTTTTTTATGAAGGATTCGAGGACTAACTCATCGTGAATCGAGCTACCCAAGAAAGCCATGAAGGAATTCATTTTTGGGTAAAGTTTTGGGGTAAAATTTGAATCCTGACTTCCCATCCCTCTCGTTTATAATTGGGTATTCCATTAGCTCGTTTTTTTATGAAGGATTCGAGGACTAACTCATCGTGAATCGAGCTACCCAAGAAAGCCATGAAGGAATTCATTTTTGGGTAAAGTTTTGGGGTAAAATTTGAATCCTGACTTCCCATCCCTCTCGTTTATAATTGGGTATTCCATTAGCTCGTTTTTTTATGAAGGATTCGAGGACTAACTCATCGTGAATCGAGCTACCCAAGAAAGCCAAGTTCAACATTTTTATCGAGTTGACCCAGGCTCACAATATTAGCCTTGAGTCTCGGGATGAAGTAGACGCCGGTCAGCTTGTGATGATTGCCTCCCTTGCCGACGAATAGGATGGTGCCGTGCCCTTCGATCTCGACGACGGAGCCATCGCCGAATTTCACCGTCCCGCGAATCCCTGAGTCAAGCTCGGAGAACGCAGACTTGGCCCCGGTCATATGGTTTGTTGCCCTCGTGTCGAGGACCCATCGTTGGTGCTCTTGCTGCTCGTCTCTTTCGCCGATTTGAGCGAGCACTCGCTCCTCCCTCAGTCGAATTGGCTCCCCAGCCGGTGCATTTGTTATGCACAGTTGGAGCTCTTCCCACACGGGTTCGACGCTCACCGGAGCAGTTATGTTGTCGTCGATTACCTCTGTGGATTTGGGGAGCTCCCACACGGGTTCGACGTCAGGTAGGACTGATGCAGTCACCATGAAAAGGGCCGGCTCATCCTCCTCGGATTGAGCCACATGGGCCTTTTCGGCCGTCTCCTTGTTCTTGAGCTTGCTCCAGCAATTCTCGACGACGGAGCCATCGCCGAATTTCACCGTCCCGCGAATCCCTGAGTCAAGCTCGGAGAACGCAGACTTGGCCCCGGTCATATGGTTTGTTGCCCTCGTGTCGAGGACCCATCGTTGGTGCTCTTGCTGCTCGCCTCTTTCGCCGATTTGAGCGAGTCATATGGTTTGTTGCCCTCGTGTCGAGGACCCATCGTTGGTGCTCTTGCTGCTCGCCTCTTTCGCCGATTTGAGCGAGCACTCGCTCCTCCCTCAGTCGAATTGGCTCCCCAGCCGGTGCATTTGTTATGCACAGTTGGAGCTCTTCCCACACGGGTTCGACGCTCACCGGAGCAGTTATGTCGTCGTCGATTACCTCTGTGGATTTGGGGAGCTCTTCCACGGGTTCGACGTCAGGTAGGACTGATGCAGTCACCATGAAAAGGGCCGGCTCATCCTCCTCGGATTGAGCCACATGGGCCTTTTCGGCCGTCTTCTTGTTCTTGAGCTTGCTCCAGCAATTCTCGCTCCTCCCTCAGTCGAATTGGCTCCCCAGCCGGTGCATTTGTTATGCACAGTTGGAGCTCTTCCCACACGGGTTCGACGCTCACCGGAGCAGTTATGTCGTCGTCGATTACCTCTGTGGATTTGGGGAGCTCTTCCACGGGTTCGACGTCAGGTAGGACTGATGCAGTCACCATGAAAAGGGCCGGCTCATCCTCCTCGGATTGAGCCACATGGGCCTTTTCGGCCGTCTTCTTGTTCTTGAGCTTGCTCCAGCAATTCTTGCTCAGGTGACCTCTCTTCCCACAGTACGAGCACTGGATTGGCGCGTCATCAGTCAACTCCTCCTTCTTTTGATCCGCCGTCGAGATTTCCACGGTTTCTTACCGCCTTTGCGGCTGGAGGAGGACCCCGTTGCTCTCGCCGGTGTACACCGACCCGACGGGATGCAGTCACCATGAAAAATTCTTGCTCAGGTGACCTCTCTTCCCACAGTACGAGCACTGGATTGGCGCGTCATCAGTCAACTCCTCCTTCTTTTGATCCGCCTCTTTCCCGTGCATGTGCCGTCGAGATTTCCACGGTTTCTTACCGCCTTTGCGGCTGGAGGAGGACCCCGTTGCTCTCGCCGGTGTACACCGACCCGACGGGATGCAGTCACCATGAAAAGGGCCGGCTCATCCTCCTCGGATTGATGGATTGGCGCGTCATCAGTCAACTCCTCCTTCTTTTGATCCGCCTCTTTCCCGTGCATGCGCCGTCGAGATTTCCACGGTTTCTTACCGCCTTTGCGGCTGGAGGAGGACCCCATTGCTCTCGCCGGTGTACACCGACCCGACGGGATGCAGTCACCATGAAAAGGGCCGGCTCATCCTCCTCGGATTGAGCCACATGGGCCTTTTCGGCCGTCTCCTCGTTCTTGAGCTTGCTCCAGCAATTCTTGCTCAGGTGACCTCTCTTCCCACAGTACGAGCACTGGATTGGCCCGTCATCAGTCGACTCCTCCTTCTTTTGATTCGCCTCTTTTTCCCGTGCATGCGCCGTCGAGATTTCCACGGTTTCTTACCGCCTTTGCATTCCCTCCCAGGCCGATTGTGCGGTGCGTTTGGTGGAAAGAGAAGCCAGCATCTCTGGGGGCGGGCACAGATCGTAATATGGCGGCGAACGCCAGCCGATCCTCCCGGTACTCGATTGTTTCTCCTTCCTCTGGCTCGATACCACTTGCGCCTGTAGGTTGACGCGCATCAACAAGGCCAACTCGTTATAGTTGGACCTTGTCAATATCGGATACTGAACGACGGCAGTCGTTGTCTCCCTGATCACTCGTTCAACAACACCTCGACGCCCGTCATCACGACGTCGGGGCCTCTTCGTGGTGGTGATGGAGATGCCGGCACTTGGCAGCGGCGTGGAGGATTGAGCGAGCCTGCTCGGGATGGAGGACCCCACGATTTGCTTATTTTCGCACTTTGCATCTTCTTCTACTCGAACCTAAGACCTGTGTGTTGTTAGGTCGACACTCTAACCACTTGAGCTATTCAACTTAATTGTTGATAGGATGGCTCCTCCGCAATGATATCCACCGATGGCTTCAACTTGGATACCACTTGTTGGATTTCGATAATCGGCCAGGGAAATCCTTTCTCAGAGGAAATTGTCGGCAGTAGTTTGTTGGAAGAAAGATAAAATGCTTAAAATAAGAGAGAGAAGGACTCAAAGTTTGACTGATCAAAGTTTGACTGCTCTTCAAAATCAGGTTTTCAAATCTTCTAAACAGATTTCCTATTTAAATATAACCTATACTAAAAATGGGTGGAGAGTGGCCAATGAATCTGTGCCACTTCCTACAAAATTGCAATCTGAATCTGTGCCACTTCCTACAAAATTGCAATCTGAATCTGTGCCACTTCCTAGAAAATTGCGATCTAAGAATTCGGTAATCCATTCGAGATCTAAGAATTCGGTAATCCATTCGACGTGTTTGTCACGAATCCATTCGACGTGTTTGTCAAATGGTGAAACGGAGAATTAAAAGTAAACGTGTGAATCTAAATAAGGAAAAACAAAGGTTTTATCTAACAAGATATACAAGGGAGAATTTTCATGAAGAAGTCGTGACCTAAAAAGGTCCCGATCGTCCTACCCAATAACAACTTCCTTTGGGTTTACTCCGACCAAGAAAACAACTTTCAATCAACTTTAGAAGACGATAACTTGCTCCATAGTCTACCAAAAGGTAAGAACTCCGTTTCTACTTCTTCCTTGCAACGTGGTCTTTAAGTACATTCGATACTATCCTACGGGCAAAGTTCAAATAAGTAGTCTAGTAAACTACCTATCTCGATTAGGGCTTAATTCTTTCGAAATTAGTGCTTTTTCGTCATCCATATTTCACAAAATCTTTTAAATCGATTTAAAAATGGTACGACATTCAAATAAAAAATTTATTGGGAAAACTATGGCATGGATAGTAATATTACAAAAGAAAAGAGTGACAAACTTGATAATGATGACACTAATCATCATTGCCGACAATGCAATTAGCAATGTACATGCATTGTCATTATTTGCATAAAAACAACGTTAAAGTCTGCTAAAAGTAGTAAAACAGCAACCTCAACCTCACACAGGTAAGTAGCTACATAGATGTCCTCATGTCTTTACATTAAAACATATAACATATGCTTTTCTAGCGGCTAACTTAAGTGCAAAGCTGAAATAACTCATCCTGTATAGTTAGTGGATATTGACAGTTGGTAATATTCACAGCTTCAATGTTAGTTGTGTTGCAAATGTTTTCCTCCATCTGCAAATACATTAAAGTTCATACGTTACCGCTTTTAAGAAAATAACAATTTAGTTATTGATGTTCGAGTTGATTACCTTATCGTGAAGATACTTGTTGGCAGCTTTCAGTATGAGTTCCTTTAAAACATAAAGAAATTTTTTTAGGAAATATATGTTTTTGTAAACATTTTCTTAATAAAAATTTGTTCCATAAGTTTATTGATAAATTTGTTCCAACACTAGAAGTAACTCTATTAATGTCATAATGAACTAATAATTTCAAATTTGAGTAGTTGCTAGAGTTAGTTACTAATCACGAACCCTGGTCACTAATTGTTTGTCGTTGGTCTCAATCCTTTGTCACTTGCTAGTAATCGTTGGTCTTGGTCCTCGATCTCCAACCTTGGTCATTGGCAATTGGGTTTAGGAATCAGTGATTAATAACCGAGATCAAGGATCGATAACTAGCAACTAAGACTGAGGACATACGACTAGCGACTGTGGCCAAGGATTGTGGGTAGCAATCACTCCATCGATGTGAGATCTCACATCGTTGGGAGGAGAACAAAGTATTATTTATAAAGATGTGGAAACTTCTGCTTAACAGAGGTGTTTTAAAATCTAGAAGGGAAGTCCAAAAGGGAAAGCCCAAAGAAGATAATATCTCCTAGCGGTGGGCATGGGGCGTTACAAATGGTATCAGAGTCATACACTGGACGACATGCCAGCAAGGAGCTGAGCTCTGAAGAGGGTGGACACGAGGCGGTCTACCAACAAGGACGTTAGGTCCCAAAGAATCAAAGGAGGGAGGGTGGATTAGGGGGTCCCACATTGATTGGAGAAGGGAATGATTGTCAGCGAGCACGTTGGTTGGGGAGGAGAACGAAGTATTCTTTATAAGAGTGTGGAAACTTCTCTCTAGCAGACGCATTTTAAAAACCTTGAGGGGAAGTCCAAAAGTGAAAGCCCAAAGAGGACAATATCTGCTAGCGGTAGGCTTGGGCCGCTACAAATGGTATTAGAGCCATACACCGGACGATTTACCAGCAAGGACGCTGAGCCCCCAAGGGGGTCCACACGAGGCGGTGTGCCAACAAGGACGCTGGACCCCAAAGGGGGTGGTCGTTGCTAATCGTTGGTCCACATTCCTTTGTCTTGCCACCAACTACCAATTATTGTTGACGAATATCGAGAATTTTTTACCTACGACTTGAATCAACAACCAATGGCCAACAATTAGGACCATGGATAAGAGACTAGTGACAAATAACTAGGACCGAGGATTAACAACGAATGATCGATAACGACTAGATTACTGACTATTTGCCACTCCAATGATTTGGACTGAGGACTTGGGATCAACAATCAATTACTTGTGATCGAGAACAATGACACGTAATCAATGACCACTCTAGTGACAGTGGTGATCGTTTGAGGGTGATGACCAAAACCAACAACTGGTCACTAGTTAATAGATCCTTGGGTGGTGGTTATTGATGTTAGGAACCACGAACCTCTACAATGGTATTATATTATCTACTTTGAGCATAAGTTCTCATGGTATTATCTAATGGAGAGTATTCTTATTTAAGAACCCATGATCAACCCCTTCATTAGCCAATGTGGGACTCCTCTCCCAATAATCCTCCCCCTCGAACAAAATACACCATAGAGCCTTACCTCAGGCCTATGGATCCCTCGGACATCCTCTCCTTGATCGAGGCTCGACTCCTCCTCTGAAGCCCTCGAACATAATACACCATTTGTTTGACACTTTAATCACTTTTGACTACACCTTCGAGGCTCACAACTTCTTTTGTTCGACATTTGAGGATTCTATTGACATGGCTAAGTTAAGAGCATGACTCTAATATCATGTTAGGAACCACGAACCTCCATAATAGTATGATATTGCGCACTTTAAGCATAAGTTCTCATGACTTTATTTTTAGTTTTCCTAAAAGGTCTCATACCAATGGACATGTATTCCCTACTTATAAACTCATAATCAATCCCTTAATTGGCCAATGTGGAACTCCTCTCCCAACAATCCTCAACAGTTGATTGCCTATCCCTAGTCTCGATTTCAGTCATTGACTACTAGTCACCAAAGTGGTCACGGGTTAATAGACTCCTGGCCCGATCACAAGCCACTGTCCTCAATCACTTACTACTAGTCATCAGTTGCCTATCATAAATTTCCAATCCCGAGCCCTTAGTCGTTAGTCTCCAGTAGTGGGTGGTGGTTAACGGTCATCGTCGGTGAACATTCATGGTCGACGATGGCCATTAATGTTCATTTTCTTCTCAAACCCATTTTTTATTTCCCAATTTGATTCCTAATCAACTAAATAACACAAATTAAGCCAAAAAAAAAAAAAAAAAAAAAAAAAAAATGAACCTGGTTCCTCAATGCATCAATCTCTTCACACATGAACTTCATCTGCATCACAAAGGTCAATTAATTTCAATGCCTATAAGAACACATCAAAGTGACCAAAAGATAGAGACTTTTTGGTTTGGTTTGTTTTGAAAGCATACCTTTGTAGAACGCACTTGACATATCCAAATCTCAAGTTGCTTCTCAAGCATATCAAGCTCATCCAATGTCCTTATTCCTTCCACTCCTCCTCCTCCTAAAGCATTCCTATATATATATATACACATTCGATAGTGTTTTTTCATAATCAATGCTATCGATGTACACAACTTAAGAACTATGAATATCGACAGAAGATAAAACATGACATGACACAAACATGCAAACATGTTTTTTTTCTTAAAACCTAGGATATGCATGGAACCATTAATTAAACTATGATGGATATGTTTTGTCTTATCAACCTGAATGAAGATTAAGTATTTATGATATCATAACATCGATCAAAAGATCTATTAATTGAACTATTCGAATAAGAAATCTTTATACCTCAGACCCTTTAGGACTTCAATTTCTTGTTTCAGCCTGTTGACCTCCTCCTTTACTTCCTAGATAGCCATGCATTTATGTAAATAACTTTAATCAAGACATAATAATATTAACCATGATATAATAGTATTATATCCATAAAATTTTACGAGTTGAGTCATATATCGGTTATATAGGACACAAATACAGGAAAAAGGGTCGAGCAATTTTGAAATTGTACGTGAACTATGTGTTCGGGCACAATTACTCTCGAGACTAATACAGTTTGCTCTTTCTAGAATCAAAACTTGCTTTTTGTAAAATATCTATATCTAAATCTTTATCTTTAAATATTATATATAAAAGTGGGGTAGGGTGGGACAGGAATTGGAGTGAGGTTAGGGTGGAGAATATAATCCCGTCCCTCGTTCCCATTTACTAATGGAGAAAAATCTCTCTTCGACTCTTTCATCCATTTTCTATTTAAACCCAAGTTAGATAGACATCTCTACTCACCCATCTCAACTTCTCTCAGTCTCGCTCTCATTGTCAGACTCCTCTTGCTTAGGTTTCTTTCTCAGTTGACTCTTTCACCCAATACCCTTGATCTGTCCCAGCTCAACCCTCCTCTAATGTTAGGTTGTCGTGCATAGCGTCACTCTCCTCATGTTTTCGTTAAATGCAATTCGTCTCTCTCTTGATTAGTCCTCGATCTCTCTCATGCAACATTCTCTCTTATGCATGTTCACCTTTGGTTGCCACATATGGCTCATCATCGGGTTCCAAGGCCTCTCTTTTCGTATTGTTTGGTTGAACTTGGAAAGAGTTTTCGATTAGAAGCTACTTGAACGCCTTAGAGCTAAGTTGGGTGTTTTCTATTTAAAATGTTTATATGATTAAAATGAAATATCTTCTATTTTGTATCATACATGACTTTACACTCTAACCCTAACAACTATAATGGAGACCTAATTAACCAAGTCATTTGTTAAATAATCAAGGATCCCTTTTGATAACTTTGTGTAAAAGAAAGAAAAAGTTTCAGCTTTTTATTTATAATTTCTTTAGCTGTGTAGTGCTTTCTACCACACTTCTCAATTCATGAAATAAAATAATGTATCTAAAAGATAGTCATCATTACTAAATCATAAATAGAGATGTCGATTTTATCGGTAAGAACCTGCCCTTAACCTGTCTTGCAAGGACTCGTCCGAACGGGGAAGGGATTCCTCGTTTAGACGAACGATGGGAGAGAGTAGAAAACATTTTTTTTCATAAATGGAATCGGAGACGAGATTATATTCCCTACTCTCATCTCTACCCCAGTTAAGAGCGAGAGAAAAAACCGGAATTATTTAGTTGTTTAATCACGGAGATTATTTAGTTGTTTAATCAGCTTTTGTCACATCTAAAAATAAAATAAATAAAAAAATTAAGAGAAAGAAAAAGAGAGTACCAGGGTTTGGTTGTCTATGGGTGGCTCTGGTGGCTGACTCCCATTGGTGTGGTTCATGTACCTTTCAATAAGCCCTTGCATGGTTCTGTACTCCCACATTTAAATAAGGGAGATCAAACCAATATTTAAAACTAGAAGTGTTTATATGATCTGTAACTCCATCAATCTGGATCGTTTAAAGTTGGGTTGTGTTAGATTGTTCAGTTTAAATTGAATTGAATAATAAGAAAATAGAAAACATTCAGGTTGGTTAGCTGAGTTAACATTTTTTCCGTTACGACGTGAAAAATAAGATTACAATCGTACTCTATCATACTCTACTTTTAAGATTGTTATGAAAATTAAGAATATTTGAAGTTTGTAATCGATGATAGTGATGCTTTGTGACTTATGAATATTTAATATTTGAATTTTATGAGATTTTAGTCATTAATGTAAAATAATTTACAACCCAATCTAATCTAGGTGCGTTGAGTTAGGTTGTGAGCTATATTCGAGTTGCTCGGGACACCAACCCAACTAACTCGAAATTTCGGGTTGGTTTAAAAGATTCTCTCAACCCAACCTGTATTCACTCTTACTCAAAAGATAGAGGTTTACTTGGTCCAAGTATTATGCTCTTGACGAAAAGGTTAGAAATTCGAAACCAATCCTAATATGAGTTGAATTAAACAAAAAAACAAAATATAGAAATTGTGAGATTCCATGTCCGTTGAGAGGAGAACAAGTATTTTTTAGAAGGGTGTGGAAACCTGTCCCTATCAGACGTGTTTTAAAAAGCGTAAGGGGAAACTCGAAAGGGAAAACCCAAAGAAGATAATATCTGATAGCGGTGGACTTATCTTGTTACAAATGGTATTAGAGCCAAACACGGGGCGATATGTCAGCGAGGAGGCTGAGCCCTGAAAGGGGATGGAAACGAGGCGGTGTGCTAGTAAGAACGTTGGGCCCCGAAAGGAGGTGAATTGGAGGGGTCCCACGTCGATTGGAGAAGGGAACGAATGCAAGCGAGGACGCTGGACCTCGAAGGAGGGTGGATTGTGAGATCCCTCATCGGTTGGGGAGGAGATCAAGTATTTTTTATAAGGTTGTAGAAATCTCTCCCTAGCAGACGCGTTTTAAAAACGGTAAGGGGAAACCCAAAAGAAAAAATCCAAATAGAACCATATCTGTTAGCAGTGGGCTTCGGCTATTACAAATGGTATCATAGCAAGAACGGTGGCCCCCGAAGGAAGGTGGATTATGAGATTCCATATCGGTTGCAGAGGAGAACGAAACATTCTATCTGCTCTCGGTGGGCTTGAACTTTTATAAAAGAAAAAAAAAAATCAACTTGAACATAGCTTAACTGACCGAAACATTATACTCTCCACCAAACGTCCTAGCTTTTTAACACATTTGGAGCTAAAAAAACAAAGATGAACAAGATAATAAGAAAAAGCAATACCCTTTAGTGGCGAGTTCATAGAGCTTTCCATGGGCGGAGAAAATGAAGACTCCAATTTCAGCATCGCACAACACAGACAGCTCCTTAGCCTTCTTAAGCAGCCCAGCTCGGCGCTTACAGAACGTCACTTGCCTGTGCACAGGGTTCTCAATCCTCTTCAATTGAACCTTCCCACGAGCCATTTCAACCAATTTCTTGAACTCTGCAGCAGCTGCTCTGCACCCAACCTTCCACTAGTTTGAACTAGCTTCCGGTCAATGCAATATCTCTACTTCTCTTAACCTCTCAAACTCACAAACCCTTAAACCAATCTAATGGGATTCAAAACCCTTTATATAACTTCTTTCATTGTTTTTAATGTCTCAAAGAATATAATTTGGTCGGTAATTTAATTTACTAAGTTTACCTTTATCCATCACTATGGTTTCTTTTTCTTTTATTTTATTATAACTCTCATCTTTGAATCTCTAAAGTCACCAACTTTCTTTTCCATTGTTTTTTCTTCTTTCTCTCTCTCTCTCTCTCTCCCACTATAAGCCCAATGAGTGAAATTCCTTTTTTTATTTATTGACCAATCCCATCTTCCCAACATTTGATTCTCCCATTGTTCATTGTTATTGTCTTGGAAAAGCCTACTTTCTCAAATTAAGAGTGTTGCATCACAAATAAGAACTAGATTACAAAACAAAATTGAGACTTGACCTAAGATTACCCTACTTAGTTTAGGGTTTGTCGACAATAGTGTTGGATATGGCCCACGATTGAAGTATTTGGTATTAGAGTTAGGATGTCGAAACAAATGTCGTCACCACAGAAAGTCGTCGGAGGGATATGATGATGATAAAGAGCGGAAAGGAAGGGAGTGTAACGCTATAGTACCTGTTACCCATGAAAAATAACTATGCAACATAGTTGATAAAGATGTGTCAACTTACAGGCATAAGGCGTGTGGGATGCCATCAAGCATGGTGATGTTGAAGAGCGTAAGGACAGGATGGCTCTTACCCTACTTTTTCCAATTAAGAGTGTTACATCACAGATAAGAACTAGATTACAAAACAAAATAGACTTAACCTAAGATTACCCTACTTAGTTTAGGGTTTGTCGACAATAGTGTTGGATATGGCCCACGATTGAAGTATTTGGTATTAGAGTTAGGATGTCGAAACAAATGTCGTCACCACAGAAAGTCGTTGGAGGGATATGATGATGATAAAGAGCGGAAAGGAAGGAAGTGTAACGCTATAGTACCTGTTACCCATGAAAAATAACTATGCAACATAGTTGATAAAGATGTGTCAACTTACAGGCATAAGGCGTGTGGGATGCCATCAAGCATGGTGATGTTGAAGAGCGTAAGGACAGGATGGCTCTTACCCTACTTTTTCCAATTAAGAGTGTTACATCACAGATAAGAACTAGATTACAAAACAAAATAGACTTAACCTAAGATTACCCTACTTAGTTTAGGGTTTGTCGACAATAGTGTTGGATATGGCCCACGATTGAAGTATTTGGTATTAGAGTTAGGATGTCGAAACAAATGTCGTCACCACAGAAAGTCGTCGGAGGGATATGATGATGATAAAGAGCGGAAAGGAAGGGAGTGTAACGCTATAGTACCTGTTACCTATGAAAAATAACTATGCAACATAGTTGATAAAGATGTGTCAACTTACAGGCATAAGGCGTGTGGGATGCCATCAAGCATGGTGATGTTGAAGAGCGTAAGGACATGATGACTCTTACCCTACTTTTTCCAATTAAGAGTGTTAGATCACAGATAAGAACTAGATTACAAAACAAAATAGACTTAACCTAAGATTACCTTACTTAGTTTAGGGTTTGTCGACAATAGTGTTGGATATGGCCCACGATTGAAGTATTTGGTATCAGAGTTTGGATGTTGTAATAAATGTTGTCACCACAGAAAGTCGTTGGAGAAGATATGACGATGATAAAGAGTGGAAAGGAGGGGAGTGTAACGCTATAGTACCTGTTACTCACTAAAAATAACTAAGCAGCATGGTTGATAAAGATGCGTATCAATTCACAGGCACAAGGATATAAAGTTTATATTTATAAATATTTTAATGTAAAGATATAAAGTTTTTCAAATTAAAATTTTTAATTTCTTGTGATAGATTAAATTTATAAAGATATAAAGTTTATAATTTTTGTTTATAGTTTTGTTTATTTAAGAGTGTTACATCACAAATAAGAAGTATGGAATAGGAAGATTACAAAACAAAATAGAGACTTAACCTAAGATTACCCTACTTAGTTTAGGGTTTGTCGAAAATAGTGTTGGATATGGTCATGATTGAAATATTTGGTATCAGAGTTAGGATGTCGAAATAAGTGTCGTCATCACAGAAAGTCGTTGGAGGAGATATGACGATGATAAAGAGCGGAAAGGAGGGGAGTGTAATGTTATAGTACTTGTTATTCACAAAAAATAACTATGCAGCATGGTTGATAAAGATGTGTGTCAACTTACAGGCATAAGGCGTGTGGGATGCCATCGAGCATGGTGATGTTGAGGAGCGTAAGGAACAAGAGGGCTCTTGCCATCATCTACTAAGCAGTCTTGTAGGACGTTCTTCTCAAGTTGGTAGAGAAGAATTCGCAAAGGCAGCATGGGAGACCATTTCACTTGGAGGTTAGTGGAACATGGTGGTGTATTTGGAGAAGATAGAGTGTGCAAAGAATCTAGCAAACATGTTGACAAAATGTGTTGATGTTGGAACATTGAGGTTGTGCAAAGCCTTAATTGGCATGGTGCACGGTTGATAATGAAATTCTTGATGGGATCATTCTCCTACGTGGTTGGGATATGGAGCCTAATGCCTATTTATAATAAAATATCTTCTAGATATACGGTTGACATCCGGTTGAGATATATATGGTAGATTATATTTAGTAGGTTGTTAAAACTGTTTAATAAACTCAAACCAGACAATTGCTTTTAAAATATACTTCATTCTCTGTATTCTCTCTTGTTACGTACCTAAGTTATCAATAAGTTTTTAGCTAATATTACTCCTTCAATTTTCTCTCTTCGGTTCTTTGGGTTCATCTTGATCGAGTGTATGCATTGTTGAGCGATCCTAACATTTATTACTTCTAAAAATTAATTTCTATTAAAAGCAAGCACGAAAATTACAAATTAATTCAAGTATAAAATGATTGAACTTTCATGGTATTAGCTTATAAAATTTCTCTTTGGCAAGCCTAAATCTTTCTTTTCCTGGTTCATACCAATGCTATGATTTCATAATTATGTGCTTCGTAGGGTTGAAATTTACCTTCATCTACCACTCTCAATGTCCATAAAACGTATAGAATCTTACTGTCTACCAAGCCTACTTGATCGTTTTCATTTGAAGTAATTTACTAGTATACGTGGATACATCCATTTCACCTCCCTTGTCATGCCACATTGTTTTTCTATGTTTCAAGACATCTTGTTAAAGCATCTAACCTTCCTTAGCAAAGTCATTCTCATGCGTATACTAGTGTTCAGTAGCATACTAACCTTCTTTCGTGAGAATATAGATCTCCACAATCACAGTGTAAATCTTACTACATTATGTAGTGCTCACACTCGAGCATAGTAAATCATAGCATAATAAAATAACATTATCTTTAATAAGGCATATATGACAATAACAAAGCGTTCGCTGCAAGACCATGAAAATATTATGAGCCAACATCATAGGTTAGTCTACATAATCTATAAGCCTATAGATTTGATACCATGGATAAGAACAATGGCTCTCCACAAATGGTTTGGTCTTGTTCACTTGGAGCAAAACTTCTCATGGCTTTACTTTTGATCCTCCCTTCAATTAGCCAATGGAGATAGCGCCCCTGACTTATATACTCATGATCCTCCCTTCAATTAGCTAATGTGGGACTCCAATAATCCCCCTCAAACAAAGTATACCATAGAGCCTCCTTTAAGACCCTCTTCTCTAGAGCCTTCAAACAACGTCTCTTAACTGAGGCTCGACTCCTTCATTGGAGCCCTCGAACAAAGTATAGCCCTTGTTCGACAATTAAGCCACTATGACTATACCTTCGTGGTTCACATTTTATTTGGTCGATACTTGAGGATTCTATTGACATGACTAAATTAAGATAAGGGCATGACTCGGATATCACTGATAACAACTCATGGCCATGATTAGGACTAGGATTTGGAATCCAAACTTGACACCTAATGGCCCCATCATTCTTATATAACATATTCACGTTACTTACTCTTTGCTTGTAAGAGTGAAGAATATCCCCACAGACCAACATGAGTCCTTCCAACATGATTTATCCTCATTCACATGCATCATATGAAAATTCCAAGGAGGTAACCCAACATTGAATTGTTCCTAGCAAAACACGCTTAACTATGAAGTTTCTATGATCGATCCATCGAAAAGGAAGGTGCACCTTGTTGGTATAGTTAGTAAATTTCAATTCTTGTAATCATTTCTTAGCCATCAAATAATCAAGATCGCTCTTATTTGGATGTGGTCTCAATTCATTCATGTACCCCTCCTTTACTTTGGTGTCATAAAAACCTCTTTCACTTGTTTTCTTATGAGTTAGGCCTTTACTATCTTCGTTATGTCAATACAAGGGTGTATGACCGTTCGCCAAAGTCATATATGCACCTACTACGGCTAAAATGCCTCAAAACTATTATAGGGGGATAGAACTATCAATTCTTCATACCTAGGTTACACTCTATCAAAGTCGTGGTTGTTGCTTTTTCACTTTTAGCCTATAACATAACTTCTTTTCAAATTATTTTAAACGTATTTCCTCGTTCACGTTTTATAAAACACTTTCGCTCAAATATGACTCGATGTTCAATGACATGTCAAGATTGTCCGCAAAGTTAGATTTTCACACCGCTGACTTATTCGCTGGATTAGAACAAGTGCTACCCTATCATTTTCCTACTGCTACAAGAGTGCAACTGTGACAACGTACACACACATGGGTTGAACACTTGGAAGACCTCAAACTGCGTGTGGAGATGCGTGAGGGCACATTAGGTTTTTTTTTTTTTTTTTTTTTTTTTTTTTTTTTTTGTCCTTTCAACTTTTATTCATCTATTTTTTTTCCCTCAATTTCAATAATGACCTTATTTTTACTTGAATTAAGAACTACTAAAGAATTTTTAGAAAAATCAGAGTTCCCAACAAGTAGAAAAGCAAACGCGACAAGGTATGCATTACCCCAGTAAGTAGCCAATCAAACTTTTTTCAAGTAATACTCTAGAGATTGTTAGGTTAGAATATGCATGTGTAGGAATCTAGAAGGTAATTTGGACGAGAATGTTATGTATGTTATGAAAAATTACTGAAATGCCCCTAGTGTGAGATTTTTAATGCTTTCTTTTGCCTAAAAAGAAGAATGGAATGTTGTGATTTTTGCTTCCGGTGATTGATGAACGTTATCTCTCCCTATTGAGCTTTAATGAATGTTTAGATTAAGTATTCCATGTTTTAGGTGATTGATAAGTTATCTCCCTAACAAAGCATGTATGGTGTTCTAAGTTAAGATTAGGCTGCTAGAGCTAAGGTAGTTAGCTCCAGATGAGTGCCATTAGTGTGTGGAAACAACCTTAGACCTCCTAAATAAGGTCGTATTTTCGTAAATATGTTGAATAAGGATGAGAAATGAACCAACTAGACTTAGTAGTTGGCCGACACACGAGGTCACTTCCCCAAATTCAATGTGACTTTATGGTCCTATGTTAAGGGTCGCTAGCTAAACTTACACTGATGATATCCAGACAAAATGATGTCATAATACTCAAATAGATATAATGAGGTCATGCCTCAACTCACTGTATCGGTCATTCACTTCTAGGCCCTGATTGGATTTGTGACAAATAGGAGAATCGTTCGAAATTTCAAGGCCTTCCCAAAAGCTTAGCTAGCTATAGAAGTAGCCCAAACTTCATAGAGCATACAGAAAAGTCCGTGATAACTTACTAGAAATTGGATACGATGAGAGCCTACAAGTAAGCTCCTTACCAATTATTTTTATACTTACCCTATTCTACATTTCTTGTTCAGGTGTTCACCGACTATATATCAAGGTGGGAGAGCATTCAGGATCTGCGCAACACAAAGAGTGTTGTCCTAAGGCGTTAGTCTTATTTGTGTATTTTGGGTATTCCATGTTTTGTTTGAAATTGTACCGGAACAATACTAACTTGTGTTATATTTTGATTTGTTTTTTAATCGTCGTGTTTGTTTGCTTTTGCTTTAGTCATTTGTCTTTTATTCATCACAACCCAATATTTGAAGCCTTTAAAATCAGGTCACGACAAGATTAGATTTCTAACTCTTTCAAAGTGGTATCTCATTAATGACTCGAGTGTCTCGAAAGTAAGCCTTCTTCACCCTCCATTTAAGCAACGTACGAAACGCCCAAATATCTAACTTAACCAAAACTAAATTTTGAAACCTCACCCAATAAGTTAAAAACTTTTAACTTTAGTGGCAAGTAGCCATACTACATTTAGTAATCAGCCCGAACAAAACACATCAATCAAAGGAATTAATAAGGTAGGCATAATTGATTGTGAGTTGGCTTTCCTTGTTCATCAATTAATACTCATTTCATCAAGCTCACTAATACCCATTTCTTAATTATATACTTAACTAAGATATAAACATAATTAAACAAACAAACTATGAGCCTTTGATAAACATTTTTTTAATTTGGATCATCCAATCCACATAAGTTGGCACAAGAATTTCAATCATAGTTTTTCTTTTTAAACTTTAAGCATAAATAAAGATAGAAGCAATAATCAAATCGTAGCATTGAATACTCATATTATTATTTGTTTGATATAACATGTTAGACCTTCTTTCATTAATGTTACCACCTTTTATTCCCAACAAAAATAAACTAATAAATTAAATGCAACATGATGCATGGAATAAAACTTATAATATTACTCTCCAAGAATCTTTTTTAGAAGAGCATATTGGCAATGAGTGGGGCAGCTAAAGGTTTGAGATATCCATACGAGCAAGCACCCAAAACAGCCTAAGATTAATAATAATCCATTCTCATGTGCTATCCATGAAAGCTTTGATATGGCAGCCAATGAAACCACTGCCTATGATGAGTTGTTTTGTTTCAACTTTTTCCACATCTCTTGGTTGTCTCGCTTTGTTCTTTTATGTCTTATGATTCAACTTTTTATACATTATTCGGGCTCTTCTTTTTATCTCAATATATTTTTTCCCTCGTATAGGTAAGAAATTGTTAGTTCATAAAACATTAGGTGAGATCTCACATCGATTGGAGAAGAGATCGAAACATTCCTTATAAAGGTATAGAAACTCTCCCTAGGAGACGTATTTTAAACCGTGAAGCTGACGCCGATATGTAACGGCTTAAAGCAGATAATATCTACTAGGGTGTGGATATTGTCCCTAGAAGACGCGTTTTAAAACCATAAGGCTGACAGCGATACATAAGGTTTAAAGAGGATATCTACTAGGATGTGGATATTGTCCCTAGAAGATGCGTTTTTAAAACCATAAGGCTGACAGCGATACGTGACGGGCTAAAGCGGACAATATCTACTAGGATGTGGATATTGTCCCTAGAAGATATGTTTTTAAAACCGTAAGACTGACAGCAATACGTAATGAGTTAAAACGGACAATATCTACTAGCGGTAGCCTCGAGCTGTTACACGTTATTAGTTAAAACACAATGTACAATCTTTATGGCCGTGTCAAAAGGATCTCGTTGAATTTTCCATCATAAAGTGTAGGTCACAAGTTGCCGCTACATCAATAAACTAGTATCACGTGTATAACGATGCAAATTAACAAGAACTGTTTTGTTTTATGAGCTATTGGCATTGAGACGTAAAGAGTTTCGAGTTTAGAGTTTAAGCCTGCACGACCTCGAGCTATTATTATTCGTTAAAACACAATGTATGATATTTATGGCTGTATCATAAAGATCTCATTGAATAATTTTGCAAGTTGCCACTATTGGATGATGGAAGTCCCACGTCGACTAATTTAGAGAATGATCAAGAGTTTATAAGTGAGGAATACTAACTCCATTGGTATGAGGCCTTTTGGGGAAGCCCAAAGCAAAGCCATGAGAGCTTATGCTTAGAGTGGACAATATCATACCATTGTGGAGAGTCGTGTTCGTCTAATAGCCGCTACATCAATAAACTAGTATCACGTGTATAGCAATGCAAATTAACCTGAAGAACTGTTTTATTTTAGGAGCTCTTGACATTGAGACGTAAAGAGTTTCGAGTTTAGGGTTTAAGCCCGCACAGTTTCGAACTGATATTCATCCATCAAAGAACACTCAAGATGGGCAAAGCATGAGCAAACTTATTTATTTAAATAAAAAATTTCTAAGGACAAAATGATGCTCCGACAAGTCCTTGATTTACTTTATCTAACTCATGGTTATTACTTAGGGTGAGAATACATAGTACGAGAATAGTGATATATAGATATATATCTATATATATATATAAAATAAGGATGGAAATTTATTAGTGGCTAAAGATTATATCCATAAAAACAAATCTTTTCTTTGTCATATTCTGCCCACAATTGTTTTTAACATAAAATATAAATGGATTATATATAAATGGATTATATATGACTTAGAATAACAAGTATATTAATTATTTGGTTAAAATATTGTTCATAATGATTTGACTCTCTTTCTTTTTTTTTTTTCTTTTTTTTGTATTTTTAATTCAAAGCCCACCATAAATTTATTAATTTACAATACAAATTTGGCTTATTCTTTCCAAAAAAAAAATTATTTTAGAAATTGATGCTTGCTCGTGAAATTGAAACTCTAATTCATGGCTATATAGTAACAATTTGAACAAAATTTTTAGGGATTTCACTCAAGAGAGTGTGGGTAAGAGCTGATTTGGGGAGAAGAAGACTCAAGATCGAGAACGAGAGGATGAGTTTTGCGTAAGAACCGAGAGCTTTATGCGTTATGGTTCTTGTGAAAGAATCGAGATGTAAACGACTATGGGAGGATATCTCCTTTGAGGTCTATAAGGTGTCGTTTGGGAGAAACCAAATTGTTCTTACCAAAATTGACCTTGTATAGTGCAGGAAGAGATGGTTTTCTTATCAAAGTTGACATATAATAGAATCACGTTCAAGTAATAACCCAAAAGATTTTTAGTATATGGATAAGGTTGGATGTTTGATTCTAGTAACACGATTGACACGACCTACTTTGTAGTTGTTACAGATGATTTGATCTAAACCGTTCAGACAAAGATACGTTTGTGGGGGTGTCCTATACGATGAACTTGTATAAGATTGAATCACTGAATATTGAACCTCTCTTGATACATCTACTAATTAAAAAGATTAATATTCCACAAGATGACCATATGCAACTCGATCTTGATCTTGAGTGAGTTATGAAATCTTACGTGTGAGAGGTTGTCCCTTTATTTGTATGAGTGAGAATAACTTTTATAGTCGATTAAATGTCTCTACAATTTTAGAGACTTGACAAAATAGGGGTTGAGAACATAATCTTATAAGCTCATATAAGAAAAGTAGATGGTTACCATATGTTTTTTATTTTAAAATTTGAACAGTACTGCCCGTGAAAGGTATTAAGTAGGATTGGATCATAAATAAATTGTTCGTTAAAGAATTATTGATACTTGTGGTGAAAGATGTAATTATAGGAGGTAAATCAGACTTATGACCAAGCTGTAATTACAAACAACTCGAGAAGGATCAACTTTCTTGTAGAAATAAAAATAATACCTCCAATCAATGTTTAGAAATAAAACGCTCATGTCCTACTCTAACCTAAAGTCTACAACTTAAATGCATAGTTATCATTGACATTATCATTTGTGGGGCGCTTGCCTTTATTTAAAAACATGTTAAACATGATTTGATTAATTAAAAATACCTCAGAAATGACTTCATTGTTGGGGTCGAAAAATACAATCCTATACAACATGACTAGTGTGACCTACTTTTCATGACTATTCCTTGGCTCGTCTTTCTATATTGTGAAGAGTTAGAGACATAATACTTTCTTATACGTGATTCATGTACGTGTGTATGTACCCACTAGGTGGGCTCATGTCACGACCCGAATTTTCAAACTTAGAAACTCGCATCTCGACTAAAAAGACGAAAACAAAAATAAATATAAATTAAATTAAATTAAAATCAAAATAATGTTAATAACACCAATTTTAAATACAAAATAAAATCGAATTATAAGATGACGTTGTTTAAAATATTACAAGGGGGAGAAATAGGTTTGGGATACAATTATAAAACAAAAGACTCCAAAACATAAAAATGGACTCACACTCTAGAATAACTCCCTTTGTGACAACACAACTCTCGAATGCTCTTCCACCTCGACCAGCAGCCTGTTTGATTATATAAATATACCCAGTAAGCAACCTACTTATAAGTTCTCATCACATCCATGACCTAGTACGTGACCAGGAACTTTACTCTAGGCTCTAGGTGGATTGCTCTTGTTGTGCTTAGATAGCTAGCTTAGTCTATGCAACGGTAACTTTTTAAAGTATTTTTTTTAGACAAAATATAAAATTTTAAGCGTCATGTCGTCCGCGCGCGTGTATATATATATATATATATATAAACTTGGAAGCCTAGAATATGTTGTCAAATCAAAAGGCCATTGGTTGGAAGACGATGCTTCAACGACAGCAATTCACACTCATCTCCAACGCGTTTTATGTTTCTTGATACTCATGAGTTGTGAAAGCTTAAGATTCCCTCAACATTAGTTACCAATAATTTAAACTCTTAAGCATTTCTTAAAGGTTTGATGGATTCTTGATTGTTGTTTTTATATTCTTTCGTTAAAATCTTTTATCCAATTTGAAGCAAAAGATTATTGTCTTTCCTTGGAAGCTTCAATATCTTATTTTACTTGGTGTGTTCTTCTTATTGTAAATATTCCGAAATAGTATCGGGAGATATGTTCGATTGATAGCATATAGCCCGAGTAGAAAGAATTGACAACTAATCACATTCTCTATAGTATATTTTGGGGCATTTTAGTCTTGATAGGTGTAAACGTGATTTTGGTGACAGGTCATACACCCTATATTGACATAACATGAAATAATAAAGATATAATTAATATGAAAGCATGTGAAAGGGGTTTGAAATGAACATGCGACCATGGACAACACGTCTGGATAAGCATGACCATGACACTAGCCACATATATTATGAGAATGTTATGTACTCTATATGCATGAAAATGATATACGTAGAGTTAGTGATAAGGAAATCAGCCCAAGAGAAAGCTCTGATAACAAAATGATAAGGAAATCAGCTAAAGGGAAAGCTTTGATACCAAATGATATGGAAATTACTACAAGGGGAGTAAGATCGGATTACCTTGTTGATCGAATATCTCACGGCAAAAACACTTGTATGAGATTCGAATCACTCCACAAGTAAGGTCAATCATTCCTAGATTGAATGATTCTTGTTGATCAAATATCTCAAGGCAATAAAACTTGTTTGAGATTTGAATCACTCCACAAGTAAGATGGATCATGTCGAGCTTGAATGATTCTACGTGCAACCTAAACTACATAGAATTGCAAAGAAACTTAGTTATTGGCTAAAGGGAAGCACAAATGCTTATTTTACTGCATTTTCCAAGTCTCTTCGTTCATATCAATTAGACGGTATGAAAGTCATCCAGTTATGTAGTGATGCACATAGTGAGAAAAGAAAATAAATTAAACTTAAGGTCATGCTTTAGGACTATCAAATAAATAAAACAAAATTAAAATAAATAAAATACATTAAAATTTGAGAAATTTGAGAAATTTTTTTTTAAAAAAAAAAAGAAAAAGAAAAACAATGCTACAGGTATAAATCATTGAAATTCAATACAAGTCGGTGCTATTCAAATTTATTTATAAATGTGAAATAAGTTCAAGATAAAAATTCAACCAAAACATAAAAGACTCAAAATACATAGATATGAGTGAAACCCGAGACAACCTCTTTATAACTGTGCAGCTTCTGAATGCGCTTCACCTCTATTAGCAGTCAGTGAACAACTGAAAAAGAAATATAGAATGGGATGATTATAAAAATACTCAATAATCAACTTACATGTAGACTCTCAGTGCATCTAATCTCTAGTAGATTACAACTAGCTTTTCTCTAGGGTTTAGGAAGTTCGGTCATAACTCTACAGCTACCTGAGCTTTTGGGAAGATCTCAAGGTTCCGAGCAGTTCTCTTGCTTCTCGCAAACCCATTATGGCTCTAAAGGTTATTCACCCATTTCTAGCGCTGCAGATCTACTAGATAGTGTATCTCATCTCTAAAGTGGACTAACTTGTATGTTCTTTAGACTTAGGCTCGAAGTCTAGATTTGACCCAAGCAAGCTCGTGCCTCGTGCATGCACAACTTAATCATCATTGGACTTGACTAGACCTATTGGTGCAATAAAATGGCTTATAATAAGACACATGGTATACCATATGGATTCATCACCTTCAATCTTTAAATCTTCATTTATTGATGCTTGTTAATTTGTAATTTGCTCAAAATTGATGATATCCCACTTTTTTATTTACTTAAAACAACGAACGATGTGACAATTGGGTGATTATATTTAGACCCATGTTAGCCCAAAATAGGATCATTAGATAATTTTGCCTAAGCACAACCAAGCTCAAATCCAACTTGTTGGGCCAAAGGTAATCCAATTAAATTTTAGATTTTAAATTTATTTAGAATTATAATTGATTAAAGTGTAGCTTTCCTAATTTCTAACTTAGATCTGAGACGTCACTACATGCGTATCTTTATTAACCTATGCGAAAAATTTAATACAACCTTTCAAAGGAGGTTATGAACTTATACGTTCAATTTAAAAATAAGAAATAAAAAGTACTATCAACGTCATGACAAAACCATAAATCCTAGTACGAACCTAGTACGAAAGTGAAAGCCCTAAACTCTCTATGAACTACGGAGAAAAAACAATGCATACTACTATCCTAACTTAGTTTCATTGTTATTCCAGCATCACCGTCATTTGTGTAGGCGTGCTTTGTTGAACACAACTCTCCGTGGGAAATATTTGCCCTCTTTATTAAGAACGATTAAGAAGAGATTACTAAACACTATATAAAAACTACTGCACTCGCTGCTTTGTATTTCTTTGGAATGAAAAATTAAGAGGGTAGAGGGTATTTTCCGTAGAGGCTAGACAATATTTAAAGAATAAAGATTTAGATATCTTTGTTCCTAAAATACCTAAATCATTTTTCTAAAACAAATATACAATGTGCTCATACAATTATTGGTGTTTGTCCCTATTAAGCTAGTGATGATATTTTAACACACTTTACCTTTACCTGAAATGTAGAAGTAGCACTATCGTAACTTAGTTTCCATTGTTATTCCAGCATCACTGTCATTTGTGCAGGAGCGATTTACCTTTACCTAAAATATAGAAATAGCACGAGCTTGAGTGTTTTAAGAAATACACAATAAGTAACCTCACTGTTGGGGTCAGGTAATGCAAACACACGCATACATGAGCTTGGATATTCCCACGGACCTTAGGATATAAGACCTCACCTAAAAGAAATATTTTTGCTTTAAAATCTCCTTGAGAAGGCGTATTGATTTACTATTAGTTTTTGTTTTAGATTAAAATTTCTCAAGGACAAATAATGACTTATTTGGAGTGATAACTCTCATTTACCATAGTTATTTAGCATTAAAACTCAAATTTATTGTGAAGAAACCATATGTTATAGAATAATGATGAACATATTTTTGGGGTCTTTCATGTCTTGCTCCAACGAAGTCAAATATTTTCAACAAAACCTTTCTTATTATGACTTAAACAGGATCAAAGATTTATGGGAACCTCTTAAAAGAAATCTACACCGAATTGTGAGAGAAGAGACTCAAAGAAAATTCTTCGATTCTTTAAGACGTAAGATTATTTTATAACCCTAGACATAGAGTAAAAGCCTATAGGACCATTAATGTTGCATGCTTTTTTATCTAAGTTTAAACTAGCCATAGATATACGCATCTTTAATTGATTGATTGATCTCTTAAATACATTTAAAAGGGATGAATAGGTGTTGAACGTGGCTCATGGTGTAAAGTGTCGAATAGGATGAGCTAGATAGTGTACGCGAGATAGTGTTCAAGCTTAGAACAGCTTGCAATCAAAGTGAACGCAATTTTATGGGCAAAAGTTGTTTGAATTCTTCCTTAGTTTTGTTTGTAGTTTCATCCCAATACCTTCCCTTTCTTGTTTCTTTTCTTATTTTAGTTATTTCATTGCTTTTTCTTTCCTTCCTTCCCAAGCTGACTCGATTACTCTATATTGGTTGGGGAGGATTGTTGAGAGGGAGTTCCACGTAGGCTAATTTAGGGAATGATCATGGAATACATCTTCATTGGTACGAGGCCTTTTGGGGAAGCCAAAGTAAAGTCATGAGAGCTTATGCTCAAAGTGGACAATATCATGTCATTGAGAAGAGCGGTGATTCATAACATGGTATTAGAGTCATGCCCTTAACTTGGTCATATCAATAAAATCCTCAAGTATCAAACAAAGAAGGTGTGAACCTCAAAAGTGTCGAATAAAGGGAAGTCCAAAGTAAAGCCATGAGAGCTTATGTTCAAAGTGAAAAATATCATACCATTGTCCGTACAAACACACCGAGAGGTCTATCGTCCCTAGCTAGTTGTCTTTTCACTTATTAAAAAAGGGTTTGAAGTGTGTATTAGACTGATGTCTCCCTTGTTATGGTTTATTCTCATGTTGGTACTTGCCATAGGACTTGAGAATTGAGCTTTAATAAACAAAAAGGATCGGATGCTAATTTATTAATTACTCTAAAAAAGATTATGAATGTTCATTCCAAAACAACATGTGATTTGATTGCTCACTTGGGTTTTAAGATTCTTTGAGTTTTATATGAACAATTTTTGTTGCTTTTTCGTTTTTGGGCATTTATTATATTCATCTTCTTCTGAATCTTGAACCAAAGTGCTAAATAGTTTAAAATTGTGTGTCAAAGTGCTAAAGTTAACACTTTTTGCATCTTTCATTCACATGAGTTGATAGTTCATCAAAGTGGGTATGGCTGCTCTTTGGTTTCTTATGTCACAATTCTAACTAAAAATATAATTCTAAAATTTATTGAGTTTACACGGTGATTCATCGTGAATTTGAACATAACTAAATTTGATGTAAGTACGTATCTTAAGAATCAAAGTATGAGAACCCGCATCAGTTGGGGAGAAGAACGAAGCATTCTTTATAATGGTGTAGAAATCTCAACCTAGCAGACACGTTTTAAAAACCTTGAGGAGAAACTCGAAAGGGAAAGCCAAAAGAAGACAATATCTGCTAACAGTGGGATTGGATCATTATGAATGGTATCAGAGTTAGACACCGGACGAAGGGAGGTGGATTGGGGATTCCACATCGATTGGATAAGGGAACGAGTGTCAGCAAGGACGCTAGGAAGATGAGCCCCACACAATTAGGAATATTAAATTTATATCTTATTTGCTTTATTTAAACATTTTGGTTCAAGTGTTATCACAATTAACGGGTTGTTTTTTCCATCTACAATAAAGTGACCTATACTTAATGAATAAAAGTTGATTAATTAATTAATTTTATCATTGGAGCGTATAACTTGTACGCATATAAAGTTCTCTTGCTAGCTTAACACTAAAAGGTTCAATGTAGTGGAAAGAAAAAGGTTAGTAAGGGTCGAATTCACGGAGATCTAGGAGTTGCTTGGAGTAAAAAATCTCTAACAAAGTCAAGCTTGTAAGATAGATTATAAATTAATAAACTTGATTAGTTCAAAGCCGAACCTTAAGCATCATATTAAAATCATGGCATTTAGCAAATATACATTGAGAAATTATTACTGGTAGAGTGTTTCGGAGATAAGAATGATTAATGAGGTTTGAAAGATTTTGAGTCGGAGGTTCAAGTAAAATTGTAAGCGTGGGTTTGTCCATTTTAAACGACACGGGACAAATTCGTAGACTCTTTTTTGTGGGTATTAGAGCCTCATATTAACTAATCAATAGAAACAACATGGATATACAAGTAAATGACAATATCTCTATTGTTACGAGGCATTTTGGAAAATCCAAAAACAAAATCATGAAATCTTATGTTCAAAGTGGACAATATCATATCATTGCGGGATTAGTTGTTTCCGGTAAGTGATATCAGAATCATGCCCTTATCTTAATTTAACCATGTCAATAGAGTTCTCAATTGTCGAACAAAGAAATCGTGAACCTCGAAGGTATAGTCATAGTGAATATCCATGGTAGAGCTCTATTAAACTAGCAATGTGTTCTAGAGAAGAGGAGTCGTCCAGATAGTGTGGATAGATGATTGCTTAAGGGGAGAATTGTTGGACTCTCGTATTGATGAATTAAAGAGAAGAATATGGGTGTATCAGTAAAGAACATTATCATATTATTGTGGGTGTTTTGTAACACCCGAGCTCAAACGAAAATCGAAATCTGTTAGAAAAAAAAAAAAAAAAAAAAAAAACCATCACGTGCGAGTAATACTTGTAAGGGTCGCTAGGACATGTTATCATGCGAGTATTCCTTACCTTAGTTGGTAAGAATAGGCATGTTTAAGACCTTCGAAGGTCTTTTTGGATAAGTATTCAAGTATTTATAGAAATTACCAAACTGCCCCTAGAATGAAATTATGAGATGCATGCTGATATTTATGTTTTTTAGATTTTATACATGATAAAAATCAAGTAGGGCATTATGGTCGAGTAAGTTATGCATGTTATTGATAATTACCAAAATGCCCCTAGATTAGATTTTAGTGACGTATGTTGTTCTATATGCATTCTATTGTGTTCGAATGGAGAATTAAATATTGTGTTTTGTATTCTGAGTGATTGATGGATGTTATCTTCCTCTTAAAATTGTTTGCTTGTGTGTATGCATGATATAGTATATTCAGTTCTAAGTGTTTAATTTTGTGTTTGGTTGCAGAGAGTGTTTGTCTACACAATGTTAGGGCATTTGTTAGTTATGTTGGCTAGATGATGACCTAGGTCAAGATGTCTCTAGTAGACCGAGCACCTTAGGAAGTGAGCAAGGGTCAGAGGGTCTAGGCCTAGTGCTCCAGAACTAAGAAAGACTCAAGGAGTCGGACACAGGGTACCCTAGAACCAGAAGTCCACGTTAAGCCACCTAACTGCCATAAGAATCCAATAAACCTCTTCAACTCCCAGATATAACCAAGGTGCCGTTTAGATTATGTGTTCCATACTTAAGGTGATCGATAGGAATATCTTTCTAACAAACATAAACTAAGACCTAGTTAAGATTATAGTGCTATAACTAGAGCAGTTTACATATAACCTAGGTTAATATGTTTCTAGTAGACCTTGTACCCTAGGGTCATGAGCAACAATCATAGGGTTAGATCTTTGTGCACCCAATGAAAGAATTAACTCGAAGAGTTAGTCCTAAACATGCTGGAAACTATAGGTAGTGTCGAGTCAAGCTTAGGCTAGATAGTGTAGTGTATCGAGGCAACTGGGTGTCACTACCATATACGAAAATAGTCAAGAGCCGTTTAAACAGGCTCGTTGTACTATAAACTTGTCTTAAGAGGGGTAAGAGACCACATGGGTAAACTAAGTAGCTAGCAAGCACATGAGATTGCTCCCCCAAACGTTGACTGTATGCTATTTTTTTTCGTGGAAGGATCATAAATTAACCTTACACATATTTGTTTAAACAAGATGTCATATTGTCCATGAGATGTGATGAGGTCACGCCTCAAACCTGGATATCATTTGTTTACTGATAGGGCTATGTAAGTGCACTAAGGAATATAAGAGTAGTTCACGCTAGAGATGGGACTTGTCTTTCGGCAAGTCCACTACGCTAAAAAAAAAGGGTGAACCACCTTCTCCGTACCTAGAGTGAATCCATGAGTACTAAAGTACTACTCAATATTTTAAGACACCCTAGATGCTCAGATAGAAGCAAAAACTAGGCCCGAACCTAGAGCATAGTATAAAGCCTGTGGACACATACTAGGCTAAGAATGCAGTCTACAAGTAGGTTGCTTAGTGAGTATTTGCTCACCATTTTCCCTCTATTCTTCGGGTATTCGTAGCTTGCTTATCGAGGTGGTAGAGCATTTGAGAGATATGTAGTCACAGAGGGGATTATTCTAGAGCGTTAGTCTGTTTTTATATTTTGAGTCTTTTTTTATTTGATAATGTATCCCGAACATATTTTCCTATATGTATTAAATTTGAAACAACATCGTTCTACAATTGGATTTTATTTTGTATTTGATTGTGGTGTTGTGTTTTGTCTCTATTTCGATTTAAATTTTATAAAAAAATTTATCTTTTATTTTTATTCCACTTTTATTATTATTTACTTTTGTCTTCGTCTCTTTAGTCTCGATTCAAGATTCATATTGTTCATGTTCTCCTTGTAATGCTCATTTTTCTTATTAAAAATAATTTCGTCACTATATACATGACCTGACTAATACGTGCAAGAAAACATCCATTTAAAATATTTCATAAAGCCCACTAACCCAATATGGCATGGGCTTAAGCAACTTCCAATCTGAGCAGGGTTGGATGTGTAGTTCCTCCTCGAACACGGCCCACGCACGCACACATGGAGCTACTAGGCAGCCTTGCGTACCCCCTAGGCTTGACTCATTGAGCTAACACTCATTAATGGCTACCTGGACACTAGGGAGAAAAAGAGCCCACATAATATCATGACAAATATAAATGTTGTAAGACAGGCGTCCGTACCGATCATAACAGGGAAGTATCCCGATGCATAAGATACCCGAAAATGCATGAGATCCCCATAGCTTAAAATCATGGAATAAATTTATGATACTCGTCAAACCTTCATTCATTTATAACATAATGAGTCTATGTAGTACAACATAGTATAACATAGCATTACGCAACATAACAATCATGATTATGACTCGTGCAGGGGACACGAGACGCGCGTCATTATACATTAGATAATTCGTCCAACCAAATCAACTGTAGAGTTACTTACTTGGTTGACCTAAGTTGAAGTCATTAAATATTCCTAAAGCTGGCTCGAATCTATTCTTCAAGGATGCTAGGCCTTGAAGAGGGTGGATTGTGAGAATCCACATCGATTGAGGAGGAGAACTAAGCATTCTTTATAAGAGCGTGGAAACCTCTCCCTACCAGACAAGTTTTAAAAACCTTGAGAGGAAGCCGAAAAGGGTGTGGAAACCTCTCCCTACCAGTCGTGTTTTACCAACCTTGAGGGGAAGCTCGAAAAGGAAAGCCCAAAAAGGAGAATATCGGCTAGCGGTGGGCTTGGGCCATTACAAATGATATAAGAGCCAGACATCGGGCGATGTGCTAACGAGGAGGCTAAGCTTCGAAGGGGGTGGACACGAGGCGGTGTGCCAGCAAGAACGCTAGGCCCCGAAGAGGGGTGGATTGAGCGAGCTCACATCGATTGGGGAGGAGAACTAACATAAGTGTTTTACAAGGGTGTGGAAACCTCTCCCTACTAGACAAATTTTAAAAATGTTGAAGGGAAGCCGAAAGGGATGTGGAAACCTCTCCTTACCAGTCGTGTTTTAAAAACGTTGAGGGGAAACTCGAAAAGGAAAGCTCAAAGAGGAAAATATCGGTAAGCAATGGGCTTGGGCCATTACAAATGGTATAAGAGTTAAACACCGGACAATATGTCAACGAGGAGGTTAAGCTTGAAGGAGTGGACACGAGGCAATGCACCGGTAAAGACATTAGACCTCGAAAGAGCGGTAAATTGTAAAATTCTTGAGGAGAAGCCCGAGAGAGAAAGGTCGAATGGTTACAATATGCATCAATTATTGAAATTTTGAGATAAAAAATGAATACTTAGGAAAAGTACTCTGAATTGCGGAAAGTAAAGCAAACCCATTCTAAATTAGATCAGAAAAAGATAAATTTGTATTGAACGTCGCCATCTACTCAGAATTCAAGTGCTTAGTGGCAACCACTCAGCTGCACCATGCTCATCAATGTCACTACAAGATATGTTCTTCAATCTTTACTTCAAAGCAACCCTCATTTTCTCCTTTTTGGATCATATTGCGAAATGGGTTCTCTGTTTTCATCTTCCTTCTTCCTTCTACTTCTGCAATTTTTTCTGAATTTGACCCATTGTTCATCTCATGAAGCGTTAGAGTTCATATCCGCCATTGGAGACCCTGGAATGAAGAACCCAAATGTTAGAGTTGCATTTGAGGCATGGAATTTTTGTAATGAAGTTGGAGCTGAAGCTCCTCAAATGGGTAGCCCTCGATTGGCTGATTGTGCTGATTTGCGCGCCCCGCTTGCTTCTGGTATGCAATTCTTCTGAGCTATGTGCCTCACTATGGTATGGTATGATATCGTCCACTTTGAGCATAAGCTCTCGTGGCTTTGCTTTGGGCTTTCGATAGTATCCTTGATTATAAACCCTTGATCATTCTCTAAATTAGCCGATGTGGGACTTTCATCCAACGAAAAATTGAGAAACGTGTTTGATTCTCTTATGAACTCCTGCATTCTGACAGTTCTTTGGCTTTATTTGTTAAATATGTAACTCTGTTGTTTATTTTCTACATTCTTGAGCAACTTGTTACCATTTTTTGTGGATATGAATCTTGGGTATGTTAGTTAGAAATGGCAAAAATTGGACAATGTAGCTGTTTATACCAGGCGTTTTAAGTATTAGCGTTGAGGATTGTTGGTGTGAGATTGCACGTTGGTTGGGGAGGAGAACGGAGCATTCTTTATAAGGGTGTGGAAACCTCTTCCTTCCACACCCTAGTAGATGCGTTTTGAAAATCTTGAAGGGAAACTGGAAAGGGAAAGTTCAAGAGGACAATATCTGCTAGCGGTGGGCTTGGAGTGTTACAAATGGTATCAGAGCTAGACACTGGACGATGTGTTAGCGAGGAGGATGAACCCTGGAGGGGGTGGACGGGAGGCGGTGTGCTAGCAAGGATGTTGGGTTCCGAAGGGGGTGGATTTGTGAGATCCCACATCGGTTGGGAAGGAGAATGAAACGTTCTTTATAAGGGTGTGGAAACCTCTCCCTATCAGATGTGTTTTAAAAACCTTGAAGGGAAAGGAAAGCCTAAGAGGACAATATTTGCTAGTGGTGGATTTGGGCCATTACAAATGGTATTAGAGCTAGACACCAGGTGATGTGTCAGCGAGGAGGCTAAGCCTCAAAGGGGGGTGGACACGAGGCAGTGTGCTAGCAAGAACACTAGACTCTGAAAGGGGGTGGATTGTGAGATCCCACATCGTTTGTGGAGGAGAACGAAACATTCTTTATAAGGGTGTGGAAACCTCTCCCTAGCATATGTGTTTTAAAAACCTTGAGAGGAAACCCGAAAGGGAAAGCCGAAGAGGACAATATTTGCTAGCGGTGGGCTTGAGCCGTTACAAATGGTATCAGAGTCAGACACCGGGCGATGTGCCAGCGAGGAGGCTGAATTCCGAAGGAGGTGGACGCGAGGCGGTGTGCCAGCAAGGACGCTGGGCCTCGAAAGGGGGTGGATCAGGAGATCCCACATCGATTGAAGAAGAGAACGAGTATTAGCGAGGACGCTAGGGCTCGAGGGGTGGATTGTGAGATCCCACATCAGTTAAGGAGGAGAACAAAACATTCTTTATAAGGGTGTGGAAACCTCTCTTTAGCAGACGCGTTTTAAAAACCTTGAGAGGAAGTCCGAGAGGGAAAACCCAAAGAGGACAATATCTAGTAGCAGTGAGCTTGGGCCGTTGCAGTTCATCGGCTAATTAAGAGGATGATCATGAGTTTATAAGTAAGGAATACATCTCCATTGCCACGAGAGATTGTGCTCAAAGTGAACAATATCATACCATTATGGGGTTCGTGATTCCTAACATTTAGAAGTAAATCACATGAACGAACGTTCAAAGCAGACAATTATATAGTGTAGAGATCCAAATCGATTCACTTTTTTATTTTAAATCAAACAAAAGTTATGATTATCAAGCTGTTGTGAATTTCTCTGAGATCTGTTGCTTTCTAAGAACATCAAAACTCAAGTCTTTGTTCTTGGTGTTTTAGCAGATAAACAAGATTGTTTTGGTCATGGAAGTGATAGCAACTGTATAGTACTCCACAAAGTAAACGAGTCAGATAACAAGCTTGGAGCTGGTGAAAAATTCCCATCAGAGCGTTTTAAGCCATACGTCGATCCAGATTTGTACGTCGTGGAGAAGGAACGCTATCTCAGTTCATTATGCGAGGTTCATGATTCATCGAATCCATGGAGTTTCTGGATGATTATGCTAAAAAATGGAAATTTTGACAAGAACTCGACTCTCTGCCCTGAAAATGGTAAGAAAGTTCGTAAAATTATAACCGATCGAACGTTCCCGTGTTTCGGGGAAGGTTGTATGAACCAGCCTCTTGTTTATCATAACTACTCGAGATTAGTGTCGTTCGACAAACGAATGGTTTCGTTAACCGGCGGTTTCTATGGAACTTATGAACTAGATGCTGATCTGAGTAATGGTATAGGGAAGAACTCTTACTTTTCAGTCTCTTGGCACAAGAATGTTAGTTCAGGGAGCTGGATTTTCTCGAACCGATTAACGACGTCTTCGAAATATCCTTGGCTTATGCTCTACCTTCGATCCGATGCCACCACGGGTTTCAACGGTGGATATCATTACGACGGTCGGGGCATTATGAGAAAGGTTCGTTATTCGTCCTCTATTGATCTATCTTGTGAGTTAATAAGTTTGACTTAGCAAAAGAAGTTATTAACTTAGAGCAATTTTAGATCAATTGTGCTTTCTCTACTATAAATACTCATGAGATGAGATGTATGTTATTTTCACAACAACAAAATAAAGAATTGAAAAGCATAAAAAGCATAAGTGCTTAAAGTTCCCCTGTTCAAAAGCTCTCTCCCGTCTGTTAGTTGAACACTACTCTCTACAATGGTACGATATTGTCCACTTTGAGCATAAGCTCTCGTGGTTTTGCTTTGGGTCTCGTACCAATGGAGATAGTATTTCTTGATTATAAATGGTGGGACTTTCATCCAACACCTCCTCTCGAACAAAGTACGCCTCCCCTTAGTCGAGGCTCGACTCCTTTTCTTTTGGAGTCTTAGTCATGTTTTACTATGCCTTCGAGACTCACAATACTTCTGTTCGACATTTGAGGATTCTGTTGACATGGCTAAGTTTAGGGCATGGCTATGATATCATGTTAGTTGAACACGACTCTCCACAATGGTATGATATTGTCCACTTTGAGCATAAGCTCTCGTGGCTTTGCTTTGGGCTTTCTCAAAAGGCCTCATACCGATGGAGATAGTATTCCTTGATTATGAACGGTGGGACTTTCATTCAACACCTCCTCCTGAACAAAGTACGCCTCCCCTTAATCGAGCCTCGACTCCTTTTCTTTTGGAGTCTTAGTCATTTTTTACTATGCCTTCGAGGCTCACAATACTTTTGTTCGACATTTGAGGATTCTATTGACATGGCTAAGTTTAGAGCATGACTCTGATACCATGTTAGTTGAACATGACTCTCCACAATGGTATGATATTGTCCACTTTGAGCATAAGCTCTCGTGGCTTTGCTTTGGGCTTCCTCAAAAGCCCTCATACCGATGGAGACAGTATTCCTTGTTTATAAACGGTGGGACGTTCATCCAACACCCTCAAGTTGTTATTCCTTATTTGTTTCTACATATTTCGATCGTGGGTGATTTCCAACATATTTCATGTTCGATGTCTATTGCATAATTTTGAATTCAAAATTTCAGTTGCCCGAGTCGCCGAATTTCAAAGTGAGGTTAACGCTCGACATTAAAAGTGGAGGTGGAAAAAATAGCCAATTCTATCTCATTGACATAGGAAGTTGTTGGAAGAACAATGGAGATGCTTGCAATGGCGACACTACGACCGACGTAACTCGATACAGTGAAATGATTATCAACCCGGAAACTACGAGCTGGTGCAGGCCGAGCAATCTCGTGTCGTGTCCACCTTATCATGTTCGAGCTTCGGGTGAGAAGATATATAGGAATGAGACATCAAGATTTCCATATTCAGCTTATCATTTGTACTGCAGCCCTGGAAATGGTATGCATTTGGAGAAACCATATGATATTTGTGATCCATATAGCAACCCACAGGCTCAAGAGTTGATACAAATTCTACCACATGCTGAATGGGGTGTACATGGCTATCCAACGAAGCAAGGAGATGGATGGATTGGAGATCCGAGAACTTGGGAGCTCGACGTCGGAGCTTTGTCGAACCGCTTATACTTCTACCAGGTAAATCTTCTTTTTTTGCTCGATATCGCTCGACGTTTCTTCTTGTTATGATGAACTGCAAGTTACGTATGATTCTAAAGTAAGAGTTCGAACTCATTGTTTAAGGAGTATCTTGTTGAGGTTAAATTAAAAATTTAGTCTATGAACTTGCTGGTTTTGTCGATATAATCCGTCCCTAACTGGAATATAGTTCTCTTTAGATTTTCCATTTCAAGCTTTCCGTCAAGTTTTTTAAAATGGGTATGCTAGGGAGAGGTTTTTACACCCTTACAAAGAATGTTTCGTTCCCCTCTCCAACCGATGTGGGATCTCACAATCTACCCATTCGGGTCCCAGTGTCCTCACTGACACTCGTACCCCTCGCCAATCGATGTGGGATCTCACAATCCACTCCTTTCTTTGAGGCCCAGTGTCCTTGCTGGCACTCGTTCCCCTCCTTTGAGGCCTATCGTCAATCTACTCATTCGGGTCCCAGTGTCCTCACTGACACTCGTACCCCTCGCCAATCGATGTGGGATCTCACAATCCACTCCTTTCTTTGAGGCCTAGTGTCCTTGCTGGCACTCGTTCCCCTCCTTTGAGGCCTATCGTCCTCGCTGGCACACCGCTCAATGTCTGGCTCTGATATCATTTGTAATAGTCCAAGCCCATCGTTAGCAGATATTGTCATTTTTGGACTTTCCCTCTCGAGCTTCTCAGGTTTTTAAAATGTGGATATTGTCCTTTTTGAACTTTCCCTTTCGAGCTTCCCTTGAAGGTTTTTAAAACGCGTTATCCTCTTTGGGCTTTCCTGTTCGGGCTTCTCCTCAAGGTTTTTAAAATGCGTTTACTCGGGAGAGGTTTCCACATCCTAATAAAAAATATTTCATTCCCCTCTCCAACTGACGTTGGATCTCACAATCCACCCTCTTTGGAGTCCAGCGAGAGCTTTCCTTTTCAGGCTTCCCCTCAAGGTTTTTAAAACACGTCTGCTAGGGAGAGGTTTCCACACCTTTATAAAAAATGTTTCATTCTCCTCTCCACTCGACGTGGGATCCCACAATCCACCCCCTTTAGGGTCTAGCGTTCTCGTTGGCACTCGTTCCCTTCTCCAATCAACGTGGGACCTCACAATCCACCCCCTTCGGGGCCTAACGTCCTCACTGACACATCGCTCCATGTCTGGGTCTGATACCATTTGTAACAACCCAAGCCCACCGCTATCTGTTATTGTCCTCTTTGAGTTTTCCCTTTCGAACTTCCCCTTATGATTTCTAAGAAGAGATTTCAACACTCTTATAAAAAATATTTCGTTCGCCTCTCCAACCGACGTGAGATCTCACATCTATCGAACTAATGATATCTAGTATAGTATTTGAAAGCGAAAATTTATAGTTTATAAACGAAAAAAAATAACTATCAATCAATCCCCATGTCAAATCTCAATGTTATTCATTACGATTCGACATGAACTTTGATGCTCATATGAAATTCGATTAGAAACCGAGTTCTTCTTGTCGATGTAGGATCTGGGAACGAAGCCAGCAAGGCGGATATGGACGTCGATCAATGTCGGTACAGAAATATATATCAGTGAAGGAGCAACAGCAGAGTGGAGTGTAAGTGATTTTGATGTTATTGTTCCACCAGATGCTAGGGATGCCAATTGCTGCTCTTCTTCTCTTCTAAAGTAACATATCTAATGTCATCTTCCCCCATTTATATCGTTTAAAACTACTTACCATTTTCGGAGCGGTTTGGTTTAAGATTTTATTTACGATGCCCGAGAATGTCGGTGGTGTGTGAAATGTTATTAGAATTTTATATAAATAAAATATTTTAAGTCAAATGGTTAGAAAAATTCCACAAATTCAAGAAAAATGTAAAAGTGAAGAGTGAAAAATTAGAAAAAATTGTCAAAGTCAACCGAGAGGGGTAAATTGGTCATTTTGACCCTTGGTCTAATCTCGGGTTTGCATTAGCTCCAATTAGATGGTAAATGATGAAGGAAAAGAAAGAAAGAAAAGAAAGGAGAGAGAGAAAAAGGAAATGGGGTTTAGGGTTCTCGAGAGAGAGAGAGTTAGTGAGAAAGTCGAAATCCGCTCCAAATAGCCATTTGTAGTTGAAATATTGCCCTTGTCACAACCGCACTTTGATGGCAGCGGATTTGCGATTGTGCAGCATTCACTTCCCAGAAAATAAGTGAGTTAAGCCTATTCGTTCTTATGTCGCCTACGACCAAGCGACGTATGCTCGAGCCTCTGGCCCCGGTTCAAGATGAAAGTTTTAGAAAACAGGGGTACAGAGGTTTCGAAAGAGAGTTTTGAAAGCGAGATTTGAGAAATTAAAATTGTTGTTATATGGGAATGTAAACAAAAGGCAACAACAACGACTTACTGCATATAACTATCGGGTAAGAGGATAGTGTTCCGTATTTATAAATCAATGATCGGAGGACTACTCCTTTCCATAATCCTCAACAAACAAGTTAGTACGTTCAAAATTAGAGATGTCCGACCTCATGGGAGCCAGAAGAGATTTCTCCCTTTTAGCTAAACGTGTACAGAGACTTAAGTTATATTCCCCATTATCATCTCTGACCCCGTCAAATCCTCGCCTCACCTCTCTCCACTCACTCTCTATAGTATATACATACATACATATACATACATACATATATATATGTATATGTACATATATATGTATGTATATGTATGTATGTGTATGTATGTATATGTATGTGTGTATATATATATATGTATGTAGAGATATGTATGTATGTATATATATACATACATACATATCTCTACATACACATACATACATATATATATATATCTCTACATACATACATATACATATATATATATATATACATACATATACATATATATATATCCATACATATATATACATACATACATATACATACATACACATACATATATATATATATATACATACATATATATACATACATACATATCTCTACATACATACATATAAATATATATATATATATATATATATATATATATATATATATATATATATATATATATATATATATAAATATAAACATTTGTTTATATAATAGTTTTAGATTTATTAGGATATTTTATATATTTTTTTTAAGAAAAATAGAAATTATCCCTTAAAAAAAATGTAATATATAATAAAAATGGACAGATTTTAATATATATATTTGTTTTTATAATATTTCTTTTTGGTTATTACTATTCTAAAGTATTTGACCATTATATAAAGGTTTGGGTACTAATTTACGTTAGCTGCCCGTTACCGCTGACCCAACTCCCTCCAATCCACATTTAGGAAAGAACTTGACGAAAAATCCGCCATTATCAACCTCTCCCGGTTTCCTTCTGAAGAAATCCCAACCAATTCATTCTCCTCCAAGACATTGCAGAGATCGGGGAAGGGATGTCTCGATCTCAAAGCTCCAGATCTCTGCAATTCCTCTCCTTCCTTTTCTCTCTTTCTCTCCATTCTCTTTCAGGTACAAATCCCTCTTTTCGCTTTTCAACTTCTCTGTTTTCTTTTTTGAATTCTGGTAGCTAAATCGGGATGAGTTTCTTGATGATTTGTAGCTATGATGATTGTTCGTCGCTTTTTCTGTCGTTGATTTTTGCTTTTGCGGTAGCATTATTCTGCGTAATGATTTAGGGAATTATTTTGTTTTTTTTTATGATATATCGCATTTGAATAGAAATAATCAAAGAGAGATGAATCGAGAATTTCATTGCAATTTCTTCGAAGATTACTTCACTTTTCCACATTTTTTGCCTCTTTGTTCTGTATTTGTGTTTCTTGAGGAGACATTGAAATCCTGATAATTTAATTCCAATGAATTCCAATTTGAATGTGTTTTGTAGAACTCGAATTCTCGTTGAATGAACAGAGGAGTTCTCTGGTTTTTGGTTTTTGTTGTGTTTATAGTGTTGGCAGATGAGCATTCAAGTGCTGAACAAGGTGACGGTAAAGCTAAAAAGGGCGATGGTTGGAGGAGCCGATCGATGGGGATCAAGATGGTACTCATATGTCTAGGAGTGGTAACTGTGATTGCCTTTTCTGTGATTCTATGCAAGATATGGCAAAGGAAGAAAAGAGAAGAACAACATGCCCGTCTTCTCAAGCTGTTTGAAGATGATGATGAACTCGAACTCGAACTCGGCCTTCGAGATTGAGCTCCACGATACTCATCCGTCCGTCCGTTCTCAATATTCGACTAACTAAGAGGAGGTGCACATCGTTGATTCCTTTGCCTTTTGTTTAATGATGTATACAAGCTTTTTGATCTTATCCTATTTTGTTTTTGGATGAACTGAGCTCGTTAAATCATAGCAAATTTTTTCGTGTCAACTAGTTTTGAATAAGTTGTTGCTCCTTCAATCTTTCATGATATCTGAGGCATGTCTCAAATATCAATCATTGTTTAGTGAATTGGTTCCATTGGTAAATACATGTTCAATTTTTCTATGGGCTGAGTAATTGTGATTGAGAGTATATGCTGTTGAGCTAGCCATGTTCTGAAGAATGAGAAGATTTTCATTTTTAAAGTCGTGTATATAATTTAGCAAGCGATATTATAGATTTCCATTGTTTGAGAACTTTGATTTTCATGCCCACCGTTGGCTTTCCCTTGAGGGGGCTTTCGGGCTTTCCCTTGAAGTTTTTAAAACACGTTACTAGAGAGAGGTTTCTACACCCTTATAAAGATTGCTTTGTTCTCCTCCCTAACAGATGTGGGATCTCACAACCCACCCCCTTCGAGGTCTAGTATCCTAGGTAGCACTCGTTCCCTTCTCCAGTCGATGTGGGACCCTCCAATCCACCCATCTTCGGGACCCAGTGTCCTTGTGCTGACACACTGCCTCGTGTCCACCCCCTTTTGGGGCTAGTGTCTAACTCTGTCTTTTTTGGGCTTTCCCTTTCGAGCTTCATGATCAAGATTCAAAACATCTGATTCTGAAGAAAAATTTGAATTTCACTATTTCGGTATCACTGATAGTAATAAATAGTTACAACGGTGTGAACCAGAACTTTAGAGATGTAAACCTGTTAGATAACATTAGTTACCTTTTGATGCAGAGCTTGTAAAGCTATTACAGGTATAAGCCAATAGGAGGCTGCCAAGTTAGACTTTCATGATACTTTGTCAAACTTATACCAAATTGTATTTTCTTATGCGTTGAAGACGGCTGCTCCATTGATGAGAAACTGTCAAAGCCATCTGATTTTTGTTTTTTATTGAAACTAAGTTTGTAGCTTTCAGATGAGGTTGGTTTGAAAGTTGAAAAGTTCAAACCTACCAAATAGATTTCCTTTTGAAATTAATATATTTTGACCTCTGACTTTTCTGAACATGTGAAGCTTTTCTGCAGAAGAAATTTTCAGCCAAGAAGTTTGGTCCTTTGTGAAGCAGGTACTGATGACTTTAAAACTAGTTCATATGATTGTTCTTCGGTAAAAAAAAAATTCTTGGATCTTTTATGCTCATTCATGTAATAATTTAATTTTTTTATTTTTTATTTATTTTTACTATCTTTGTAGCTTATAAACATATTTGATTTCTAGTTAGGTCTGATCTACACATTTATGTATCGGCTAATTTAGGGGATGATCATGGGTTTATAATCAAAGAATACTATCTCCATTGGTTTGAGGCCTTTTGGGGAAGACCAAAGCAAAGCCATGAGAGTTTATGCTCAAAGTAGGCAATATCATACCATTGTGGAGAGTCGTGTTCAACTAACATGGTATCAGAGCCATGTCCTAAACTTAGCCATGTCAATAGAATCCTCAAATGTCGAACAAAGGACTCCGAAAGAAAAGGAGTCGAGTCTCCTCGAAGGCATAGTAAAAAAATGACTAAGACTCCAAAAGAAAAGGAGTCGAGTCTCGATTAAGGGGAGACGTACTTTGTTCGAGGGGAGCTGTTGGATGAAAGTCCCACATCGGCTAGTTTAGGGAATGATCATGTGTTTGTTTGAGGCCTTTTGGGGAAGTCCAAAACAAAGCTATGGGAGCTTATGCTCAAAGTGGACAATATCATACCATTGTGGAGAGTCGTGTTCAACTAACATGGTATCAGAGCCATCGTGATCAACTAACATGGTATCAGAGTCATGCTCTAAACTTAGCCATATCAATAGAATCCTCAAATGTCGAATAAAGGACTCCAAAAGAAAAGGAGTCGAGCCTCCTTGAAGGCATAGTCAAAAAATGACTAAGACTCCAAAAGAAAAGGACTCGAGTCTCGATTAAGGGGAGGCGTACTTTGTTCGAGGGGAGCTGTTGGATGAAAGTCCCACATCGGCTAATTTAGGGAATGATCATGGGTTTATAATAAAAAAATACTATCTCCATTGGTTTGAGGCCTTTTCGAGAAGCACAAAGCAAAGCCATGAGAGCTTATGCTCAAAGTGGACAATATCATACCATTGTGGAGAGTCGTGTTCAACTAACAATTTACATATTTAGGAAGTTTAGGAGTTTAGAGTCTTGATGGGTACAAAATTGAAAATACGAGAACTAAATTATCACGACTAAGTTTCTACGTCCACCAAAGTTCATATCAAAAGTATCTTTATCCACCTTCATATGACTAAATATATGTTGTGAAAAATGATGGAAATGCCATTGATATGAGATTTTTAAAATGCATGTTGTCCAAGTTATTTTCATTGTGCTGAAGATTGGATTTTATGATATATGTTTCAGGTGATTGATAGATATTATTTCCATTGAGATTGCATCTATGTTTTTGAAAATGTGTTATGTACTCCAATAAATTAATGGACGTTATTTTCCAGTGAGCTTGGATGTATACTTGGAGAATGAAATCTTTATTCTAGGTGATTGATAGTATTATTGTTGTATTGATATAAGACTAGGACACTAGAGCTGGGATGATTTTATGTTGACGTGCATTAGCGCTATTTGACGACCAAGGTTGAATCTAGTAGTGACTCTTCCAAGTTGTTGGTACTCAGGAACCTGTGTCGTCGAGCTTGACCAAGGCCAGATAGCATAGTGTGTTGAGGCTATTTGATGAGTTATTATCGTGGGTAGAAATAGATAAAGAGGGTCAAGGTCTCCGCTCTTCAAATTGGCTTGGAGAGAGAGTTGGGAACTACACAAATAATTTAGCTCAGGATGATTATTTGGTGGACATGGGCAGAGGTCTTTGTGAGGAACCATGCAAGTAACTTAGTAATTGGAAAGCGGAGTGACCCCTCTCCCAAAGGTCTTTGTGAGGAACAATGCAAGTAACTTAGTAATTGGAAAGCGGAGTGACCCCTCTCCCAAAGGTCTTTGTGAGGAACCATGCAAGTAACTTAGTAATTGGAAAGCGGAGTGACCCCTCTCCCAAATTTAGTGTGACTTTCAAGTCTTATTGAAGGGTTTGTGAGTTAACATTGCATAGATGATGTATTAGTAAATATTATATTGTCCTACAAAATATGATGAAGTAGCACATCAAGCTAAGATACTGTCATTCATTATTGTGGTCATGCAAGCTGACTAAGTCAAAACAATAAAGATAAATCATCCTAGAGATAAGCTATGTCTACGTCATCCAATAGACCCGCAATGCTAAATATGGGTGAACAACCTCTAGATCTAAGTAAGGGGTCTTACTATCAGATAAGTTGGATGGCTTTTTTAATGTTTGACGACACGTGCCTAGTGGTCCTTGCACGTATCATTTGTTCTTTATATTTATGTTGTGATTATTTTGTATGATGATAAATGATGTATGATGCTATTCTGTGATGTGATGATGCTATACGATGTTATATGATACATTACAAGACATGGTAAGTTTATGATATGACATGTCTGATATGATGAAATATATGATATGATATGATTGACAAGTAATGTGATGAATTGGCATAATGCACAACCTCGATATACACATGAAAAGTTACGATAGAATAATATGACATAAGGAAAATGCTAGAGGGGTTGTTATACAACATAATGAAAGGAAAAATGTTGGGACCTCATGTCTCATTGTATGTTCTTGCATCAAGGGGTACCCCTACATTTTTTCCGATGCTCAGTTGGTAGAGAAGGGGATTGAAAATCTTCGTATCACCGATTCAAATATGCTATTGACAATAAGGATAATGTGTAGGAAATGAAATGGCCGGTATCGCTCAGTTGGTAGAGCAGGGGACTCAAAATCTTTGTCTCACGGGTTTGCTATGAAAATAAATACGTCTAATGTGTCGATACAAACGCGTACACTACACGGCAAGAAGACGATCATTATATTTGTTATAATGCTATGAAGGTTGTTATTCCTAACGGGTGTTCGACATCAACAACTCTCAGATAATGCTCATGTGACAAGAAAAGGGTCGAAGAGGTGTGCGAACCGACTGGTGGGTTCATACTCGTACGTGTGGACCGTGGTAGAACAGTAAATACACATCAAATTAACCCGCTTAGGATAGCTGCTTAAGGAATATAGAGATATAATACGTTCCACTCATAATTGTATGTGCTTGCATCTAACTATAATAACGGAAAAAAAAGTTCAACCATTGAAAGTATAATATATTACGAGAAAAAAAAGTCATTATAAGTATAAAACTTTATAAAACTCAAAGTATTCTTTAATTCTTTGGAGTTTATTACACTTCATATAGTTTGAGTTATTATTTTTAATTTTTTATTGACAGCTTAATCCATTATTACTTTTTAACATATTTTGTGCCCATCTGACATAAATTTGTAATATAAGGAGCATATCATTCCGTTCAAACAAGAAAACTCTAACGATCAGAGATTTCTACTTACTAGAGTTACTACCGTCATCAATACTCAATCATGTTGTGAAGGAAATAAACATTTAAACTTCATCTTAAACACTGCAATGGAGTTGCGTGTTCGAAAACATCAACAAAATACTAAATGAAATAAATTAGCATTAAAATTAAAAGCACTCTATTCTAATCTAACTCAGAAAGTTAATACAACTACCCTTTGCGTGTCATGGTCTCGAATCTAATCTAACTCTAAGAGTTGCGTGTCATGGTCTCGAATAGCTATGTCATTGTTAGTCGTACAGTGGTGCCTTGCCTTTACCTGAAATAACAATAGCACGTGACTTGAGTATTATAAGGAATACTCGGTAAGTGACCCCACTATTGGGGTTAGATGCAACCACATACAATCATGTGTAGTAACTATTGTATCAGTCTATATTCCTTAGGCGGCTATAGTAAACGAGTTAATTGGATGTGTATTTACTGTTCTACAAACGGTCTACACGTGCGAGTATGAACCCATCAGTCGGTTCGCACACCTCTTGGGCCCCATTCATGGTCGGACGAGCATTCTCTGGAGCTGTTGATGTCAGACACCCGTTAGGCGTTGCGACCATCGTAGCATTATGATAAACATAATGGTCATTTTTTTGCCTTGTAGTGTACGCGTTTGTTTCATAAACATGTCATAGTCATGTCATTTCCTAAACGTATCCTAGTCTTATCGTTTCATAAACATATTCTAGCCATATCATTTCATAAACATATCCTAGTCGTGTCGTTTCCTAAATGTATCCTAGTCATATCATGTCATAAAGATATCTTACTCATATCGTCTCATACACACACCACAGTCACATCGTTCCGTAAACATTTCACACATATCAAGCATATATCACGTGTAGAACCACGAGACACGTGTCATCATACAAACATCAAATCTTAACCAAACTGATAGTAAGACCACTTACTTGGTTTGCGTTAGCAAGCGTTCTCCTTACACTCGAGTACAAGTGGATTCTGTTTCTAGATGTTGCTCCAAGTATCATCAGAAGCTATTTCCTATTCGAACGTCCATCTCATTTTCATTTATAACTCACATTTCTAGCCTAAATAAACATGAACTATGGAAATAAGATCCTATACTGATCTTAATTGACTTAATTAAGGTCAAATTCAGCTCTGGGAGGGTAAAAAATATAGAAATAAGTATCAAAATGTCTATACCGAGCCAAATGATAGAGTTTTGAGTTGAGAAGCTACATCGAGTCGAGTTGAGCTGTGTTGAGCCTATTGAGCTAAAGTAGTCAACGGTTGCATGTGCGACACGGAGTTCGGGTCGTTCTCTCTGGTGGTTCCTGCGGTGCGCAGGTTGTGGCACTGCATTTGAGATGTTTGTTTTCAAGAACGATGCTACTCTTGACACTGCATTTGGGATGTTGATGAGAATGGTTTTTCTTTTTATAATAGTAAAACAAAGTTATTTGACCTCATTTATTCATGGAGTTATTAGACCAAACCATAACCTTTTCCCCACTCCACGTGAAATCTTTTCCGTTCTTTAGAAGTTGTGTGCTTACTACAATACTTATCTAATAAAAGCAAGTCTATTGAACATTTGAGTTTCCAATTATACGTAGACTTTTAACAAAATAATGCATGTATGGTAATGAAATATCCAAGTTGTTATCCAAAAATAAAATACTGACTTCAAAATGAATATACATGTCTCGTTTTATTCAAAAATTCCGAGCACCAAAATAGAAGAAAATTGAGAAGGAGACATCGGAATGGAGTTAGGAAAAGTATGTGATTGATGTCTCGAGAGAAAAAAAAAAAAAAAAAGGGTAACCTAAGCTTGGGGATGTGTGTGATTCTTTGCTAAATAAAGTGTAACCGAACAAACGAACACGAACACGCTTAATATCCTTCCAGTTTTTTGTTCGTTTTTCTTTTAATAGCGTTTTACATAAAAATCTATCTTTAAAAGTCGTTAAAAAGGTATCTTTGTTTTAGTGCAAATAATCATATATATATATATATGGTTCAAAAGGATCCAAATGAAACACAAACAAATTCTAAGTTGATCAAAAAATGAAGGCTATGAACAATCTCTATATGATTTTGTTTACTTTTGCATCAATTTCTAATGTTTTCACTTGTTTTGCAGCCCAATATCCACAATCTCGTTGGGAAGTGACGATTCTTAATTATCAAGACATACCTTTACAGGTCCATTGCAAATCGAAAAACGACGATTTAGGTAAATAAGGGTATTGCACCACGACAAATTATTCAACGAGACCATATTATTTTATGTATATCTGTATAAACTCTTGTAGTTCGAACTTTTTCCTTTTTTCAATTGAATTTGTTCCCATCTGATGTAACTTTCTGATTTAGGGGAGCACATTCTTCTGTCCAAACAAGAATACAGCTGGAAATTCAAAGAGAATTTGTGGCAGACAACATTGTTTTGGTGCAATTTTAGTAGCAATTACGGGAAGCTTTCGTTCGAGGTTTTTTGGCCAGAGAAGGGAATTTGGCTTCAAGACCGATGCAACTATTCGCACTGCATTTGGCGTGCAGATAAGAAGGGCTTTTCTTTATATAATAATCGAATAAATGTATTTGAGCTCATTCATCCATGGAATCCTTAGACAAATCCATCACCTTTGCCTTACATCACATCGAATCTTTTCTTTACTACACAAGTAGTGTGTTTTCTGTAATGCTCTAACAAAGTGTCTATTAATCATTTAAGTTCTTAAATATATGAAAATATTTAATATAAAAATGAGTACATCTCAATAAGATATTAAAGTTGTTATTAAAGAATAAAACATTGACGTTGTCCTGAATATCGAAGTCTAGATTTTATAGAAAATATTCGAGCACGAAAATGAAATAAATTTGAAAGTTATACACCGTTCTAAAAAATGAAACACAAACAGATTCTGTATCGGCCACACAAAAAAGAAACTCAATCATCGGAAAACACGCTCTAACACCTCATTGTGCCACGTGTCGCGCCCACAGCCAGAAACTTCTTTAGCTTATGTGGCTTAGCCGGCTAGTCTCGGCTTCGCGACTCAGAATCTAGCTCATTGGCTCGGTAAAGGATATTTTGCCCAATTTTTGTCCTTCTGACTATCTTGAAGCTGAAATTGACCTTGCTTAAAGAAATGAAGGTCAATATAAGATTCAATTTCTCGATTTATATTAAATTGAGTTAAGAAATTGTAGTTACTCATGAAAGACGATTGACGTTCTAGTGGGATGAAGAGCAAATATACTCAAATTTAGGGAGAACCGGCTAAGGCCAACCAAGTAAGCGGTCTTAGTATCGTTGGACGACTTGTTTGATGTATGACGACACGTGCATAGTGGCTAAGTTTATGATATGACATTGTTTAACAAAAATGTGATGAAATATACATACAAAATTAGTTTATACGAGATTTCGCCACCCACTGCTACATTGCTCGTTACATATGTCCTCACATTTTAAAATGTTGAGAAATCCCATGCCCTTTCGGACCAGTACCTAAAACTGGCGCCTTAGACCAGCTCGGCCATCTTGACTATTCTTTTTTATAACAGCTACAAATCACTGCTAGGATATATTATCCACTTTCAAGTACTGATGCATCGTCATCAGTCTCACGATTTTAAAATGCGTCTTGATCATGTCTAGGAGTTGAAGAGGTTTATTGGATTTCTAGGCCAACTAGGTTTCTTAACACGAGCTTTTAGTTCCAGGTTACTCTATTTTAACTCATCAACTCTTTCTTTAGTCCTCGAGTAATAGGGTCTATTTCCTTTTAACGTCGCCACGATCCTAAGGTGCTTAGTCTAGTGTACACATTTTGACCTAAGTCATCATATAACCAACCTAACTCTTACACTCTAGCTCTGTGTAGATAAACACACTAAATAGGTTGAACACATTGTCAAACACCTGGAGCAAATGCATACTTTATCATGCACAATACAAGAAAACAAGCTCAACGGGAAGATAATATCCATAAATCACCCTGGAGCACAGATCACAATAGCTCATCCTTCTTTCTAACAAATCAGAGTGGCGCAGCGGAAGCGTGGTGGGCCCATAACCTACTTGTCACGACCCAATTTTCGAGGCTTCGAAAAACCGAATGGTGACTAAAAAGACGAAATCGAAAACAAACAAAAGGAAAATAAAAGAAAAGAAAACCAAAGTAAAAAGATAAAAATACTTTGAATTAAAACAAAAGAGAGAAATTTTGTTTGTTAATTATTACAAAAGAAATTGCAAATATAAAATGAAATACAAAAGACTCTAAAAGACCGAAAAGGGACTGACGCTCCGTAACGACCCCCTCTGTGACTGTACAGCTCTCAAACGCTCCTCTACCTCGACCAGCAGCCAGCAAACACCTGAGAAAAATAAAGGAGAACGGGATGAGTATAAAAATTATACTCAGTAAGCCACCTACTTGTAGGCTCTCTTCGCATCTTAATTTAACAGAACTCCCATGGTTTCCTAATTCGGTTCTAGGACATCGGGTTCTAACCTTAGTCTCTTGGGGCTTGCCCCTTGGGTTTCACCGGTTCATCGTCCTTTCATTAGAGTCATCTAGAGGTTCCTTATGCCAAGCTGATATGGTTGGTATCTCTCTATGAGGCGCTACCTCTACATGGCTATCTAGGACTACATGGTATCTAGCCTAGGGGTGTGCTGAATACCCCTACGCCCATATAGTCCTCCTATGGGGGGCGCGATCGAACCCGTTCCCATGCAGCTAATGGACTGTACGATGTGGGGACACATTTCCCATGCGAAATGGCTAAGAGCAGTAAGGACTGATCAGGGACCCTTGGTCCTCCAACGAAGCTATAGATACCGTTCTTACGCTAGCAATTTATAAACACCCCTAGGTACTTTCTTGCCGTGGTAAACCGCTATGTTTCTAGGGAAAAATTAAGTTTGACTAGAGCGGCATATCGCTCCTAATAGAAATTCCCTAATCTTATCATAGAAATGGGCCCTACCAATTAACAGAGGGTACATGCAATCTTCTTCTAACATCATAGTATGTAATTCATGCAAACTAGGCATACCGGCTCAACGGGGCGATGACCTCCATCAAGCACCCAGAGCACGAAGTTCGCGCTCAATGGGGCGAATTCGTCCATCAAGCACCCGAAACCCGGCATACACAATTCTAACATAAATTAAACGCATGCATACGTACAACGGAAGCTTAAGGCATACAAGAAACACTCAGATAATTCACCCAACACATCATAACAATCCATCTAATTTATCTCATTCATGGAGAGCTAATTTAAGACAAAATTACTAACATGCATACCTACAATCCAAGCGAACCAGTGCCTTAGACTTGCTCGGCATATTATTCTCTTTGGCCCCCTATAGGTTTATTGGATTCCTAGCTACACGAGATTATTCTCTTTGGCCCCCTATAGGTTTATTGGATTCCTAGCTACACGAGATTTTGACTCCTACCTACAGGAGTAATAGAGTCTATTTCCTCAATGCTAAGGTGCTTAGTATAGTGTACGCTAACACATACTATATCATGCATAATACAAGCGAAGCTCAACGGGGAGATAATATCCATAAATCTCCCTGGAGCACGGATCACAATAGCTCATCTTCTTTTATAACAAATCAGAGTGGCGCAGCGGAAGCGTGGTGGGCCCATAACCCACAGGTCCCAGGATCGAAACCTGGCTCTGATAGATGTTGTCAAGTGTGGTGCCCTTAGTAGGACATTTTTAAAATACGTGTGGAAGATTGGATTTTATGATCTATGTTTAAGTGATTGATCGACATTATTTTCCTGTGAGATTGGATGTATACTTAGAGAATGAAATCTTCATTCTAGGTGATGGATAATATTATGGTTGTATTGATATAAGAATAGGACACTAAAGCTAGGATGATTTTATGTTGACCTGCAATAGCGCTATTTGACGACCAAGGTTGAATCTAGCCGTGACTCTTCCAAGTTGTTGGTACTCAGGAACCTGTGTCGTCGAGCTTGACCAAGGCCAAATAGCATAGTGTGTTGAGGCTATTTAAGGAGTTATTATAGTGTGTAGAAATGGATAAAGAGGGTCAAGGTCTCCGCTCTGCAAATTGGTTTTGAGAGAGAGTTAGGAACTACACAAGTAGTTTAGCTCATGATGATTATTTGGTGGACATGGGCAGAGGTCTTTTTGAGGAACCATGCAAGTAACTTAGTAATTGGAAAGCGGAGTGACCCCCCTACAAAATTTAGTGACTTTCGAGTCTTATTGAAGGGTTTGTGAGTTAACATTGCATAGATGATGTATTAGTAAATGTTATGTTGTCTATAAAATATGATAAGGTAGCGCATCAAGCTAAGATACTGATCATTCACTGTTGTGGTCATGCAAGCTGCCTAAGTCAGAACAATAAAGATAGATCATCCTAGAGATAAGTTAAGTCATCAAATAGACCCGCAATGCTAAAAATGGGTGAACAGCCTCTAGATCCAAGTAAGTGGTCTTAGTATAAGATAAGTTGGATAACTTGTTTAATGTATGACGACACGTGCCTAGTGCCCCTTGTAAGTGTCATTTATTCTTTATATTATGATGTTGTTACTATATTGTATGATGATGATGTATGATGTATGATGTATGATGTATGATGTATGATGTTATTTTGTGATGTGATGATGTTATACAATGTGTATGATACATTAGAAGACATGGTAAGTTTATGATATATGACATAGGTCTGATATGATTGGTTTCACTCATGATTGTATGTGCTTGCTTCTAACTACAATAGTGAAAAAAAAAAGTTCAACCATTGAAAGTATAATATATAACAGAAAAAAGTCATTAATGTTCAAATGGCGATTATAAAAAAAAAAAAAAAAAAAAACTATAGTTTGAATGTTTAATTAGAAGTTGAATACTTTAAGTTTAAAAGTTAATTCTTACGGGTTTATTAAAACTTCATGTAGTGTGAGTTATTATTTTTAATTTTGTTAAAAAAATTATTGGAAAGTTAAAATTTTTGAACGCTTAATCCATAACTTTTTAACCTAGTTTGTGCCCATCTGACATAAATTTCTAATATAAGGAGCATATCCTTCGATTCAAACAAGAATACTTTTACGATAGTAGATTTCTACGTACTAGAGTCACTACCGTCATCATAACTTAATCATTTTGTGAAGGAAATAAGCGTTCAAACTTCATCATAAAATATAGACTTCATTTTAAAATACTGCAGTCGAGATACGTGCTTGAAAACATTTTTAAAACGACACAAAAAAATACTAAATGAAATAAATTCCTCCCTCTGCCATGAATTCATGAAGCCATGGATGTGACTATCGTTGCCGACCCATGTTTTGTTTCAGATTTCCAGCCCCCCCCCCCCCCCCCCCCCCCCCGTCCCCATGAATACGACTCCTTACGTCGTTCTTTTCCTCTATGCTTCATTCTCCAACTTATGGAGATATCTTCTATATATCAAGGGGAGCTTGAGGACAATTTTAAACAAGAAGTGGGGGTTTGGTTTGACTTCACCCATTTGCGTTCATTGAAAAACCACAATGATCGTTCATCTTCTCTCTATTACTCTCATTTCCTTTATTGTAGACATGTGTTGTGTGGGCAGAATTGGGCATGGCTTCGTTTGGTGTATCCTTGACATTGGGAACAATGTGTGGGTAGAGGGCGCGAGGATTTCAGCGCCTCATCGGAATTCTCAAGCCTTTTCTTGCGACTTGTTTTTTCTTTTTTTTTTTGTAAACGCTACAAATACAGTTTGAATTTCAAGTTGAGTTGTTTTTGTAGACTAAAATGTTTTTGTGCAACTTTAGTAGCTGTAACGACCCAGGGAAGAAAGAAAAAAAAAAAAAAAAAAAAAAAAAAATATATATATATATATATATATATATATATATAATAAATAAATAAATGAAAATGATAAAACGAAAAAAATAAAAAATAAAAAATAACTCAGTCGCCGGAAAACCCGCGAGTTTTCCGGCGACCGCCGAGTTTCGCGGAACCAACGCGAAACAACGGTCACAGCACGCCCACCCTCAGCCCACGACACCCAGCATCTTCAGAAGACCTGCAAAGGGAGAAAAGAGGGAAAATTTTGAGAGAGAGAGAGAGATTTCGGACAAATGTCGGCGAGTGTCCAGTTCTCCGACGAGCCCTCAAACCACCCTCAAACCGACACCAAACGACCTGTTACCACCATAAGAGGGATCCCTAACGAAAGCAAAATGACTCAGGGTGCGTTTTGTGTTATTTCGTAAGCTTCGTCGTCGGTAACCGAGGTCGGAAAATTAGGTTTCTTAATCGATTCTTAGATCTGTGGCTTTTAGGAGCTTTTAGGCCGCAAAACTCCAAGAAAGGAAAGAAGGACGATGAACAAAGAGGAAAAGGGAAGGAAGAGGACCGAAATTGGCAACTGAAACGCCGGGGGGAGGAGAGAGAAAGCTCGCCGAAAAATCGGCCGAAGTCGGGTAAGGAAGACGAGATCCACGGATCCGGGTCAACCCGAACCCAGAACCCGGGAGAGCCAGCCCGTTCCTCCCTTGGCCTCTGCCTTCGGCCCAGCCCAACTACAGCAGCCCAAACCTCAAACCGGCCTAGAAGTTACGGTTCAGTTGAACCAACCCAGACTAGACCCACGGTCCAATTGAGCCGGCCTGCAAACCAAACACTTGCGGCCCAGCCCAGTAAGCCGAGGCCCAACGATTAGCCTTGGCCCAGTAGCCTTCCACAGCCCGCGACCCGAACCACGACCCGAACCGGACTGCGACCCGCGCTTCGACCCGACACTACCGCCCAACGTGGCTTCCTCTGCTTCTGCCACGTGTCACACAGCGGCGCGGCAGTCCCTCAGCTCGGCTCGGCGCAAACGGCTCGGGCTCCCTCCGGTGACGCTCCGACGGCTCCTCCAGCGGCTGTTTGGCTCGGCTCACCTGTTTTCAGCCCGGTTTCCATTGTTTCGACCCTCCCGAACCTGTTTTCGGCCCCGATAAGGGTATCCGAGGCCGTTTTAGAGCCATATTTCACATTTATTAAATTATTGATAAATTAATTGTGAAATACTAACAGAAAGTGGTGAACGGTGTGATAGGAAACAAACCCCGGCGTTGTAGGAAGCAGCTCTCACGGAACGGGAGCTTACGTTTAGCTATTTAGGGAGTACTTCGGTCAAGGCCAACCAAGTAAGTGGCCTTACTATAGGATAGGCTAAATAATTGTATGAGTTATGATGATGTATGGATTATGATGCTTGATGATATGTGCGGTATATACATATTTTGTTGAGTGACGCTTGATATGTTTGACGCACGTGTGGCATTATATGAGCATGATGATTGCATGATTTTTACCTTAATATGATGATGTTTTCCATATTGAGCATGCTAGATGATGATGAGTGCCATATTGCATCTTGTCGTTAGATCGACGTAGGACACAACCCTAAGAGCATGAAAATGATATTAATATAAATACCCACGAGTATGAGTTACCTAGAGTAACAAAGAGATGAGACTAGAGGGTTGTGTCAGAAGAGACATTACGATGGATTTAGAGGGACCTCATGCATTTTGTATGTTCATAAGCATAGGGCTACTTCCCCTAGAGATGATGAGTGTGGACGCGCACCTTATGATGAGCGCGAATGCGCACAGGTGCGAAAGCACACAGATGAGGGTGTTCATGAGGGCATGACACTATGGGGTTCCGCTGACCTCCGGACGTCGCTACAGATTAGCTTGACCAGAGGGTCCAGGGGGTGTGCGAGCGCCCTGGGGACTCACACTCGCATGAGGGAGTCGTGTGTAGGGAAGTACTACACATCCAATTTGTCCGAGACTTGAGGCCACCCCTAAGATGATTAGAGATAGGTCCCTATTCATGATTGCATGTGTTTGCATTAGCATGGCCCCTATAGTGGGGCCACTTACTAAGTATTCTTTGAAATACTCAGGCCGTGTGCCACATCATTTTTTTCAGGTAAAGGCAAGACGCACTTGTACGGAGGACGGCGGCATCGCGAGCAGAGACTGTGGCACGTGCATAGGGTAGACTCATATTTGAATTTCTAGTCTTAAGTTAGAATAGGTTGTTTTGCATTTCATTGTTTTAAATTATTTTGTATTTGTTTTTGTTTTCTCTAAACTTCAGTATTTCATATTTAAACACGTAAGACCATGGCTGTGTTTTCCAGAGAAGGAGTTGTTTTAAACGTTTTTTTTTTGAAGTTTACGTTATCAGTTATATTCATGTAAGAGTTATATTTCTGCATTATAGATGAGCTTGAGATGTTAGTAGCGACTCTGAGTATGTGGAAATTTAGGGTCGTTACAGTTGGTATCAGAGCTCTAGGTTTTAGATTCTGTAGACTAGCCTACAATGTAGGCTTGGCACGTTCCATGGTCCCAACGTCGATGCCCCATCACCGTCAGGTACGCCTTGCACAAGATAAGAAAAGAGAAACGTTTTCAAACTCGCATGCATTTTATGTTAATGTTACTGAAATTGTTGTGATATTTCACGTATTTATTTAAGAGCATGATGTGATGTGTTGCATGCTGAGTGATTTTGTTTGCAATATGATGTGAACTTAGTAGATATGATGCATAGCATAATTTCATAGGTAATGAGCCTTAGACTTAAGAGATGCTATCTTGGTTTCTAGAACCATGCTGCCTAGAGCATGCGAAAGAGTAAGATGAGGAAGGGGACGACCTCCTATTAGAGATAGAGGACGAGGTGAGGCTGAAGAGAGCCCACCTCGAGAGGGATCAGAGACAGGGTTTGAATTAGAACCCTTATTGTATGTATGGTCGGAAAGCAGCCCCTGAGAGGGTAGACGTAGTAACTAAGGATAGAATAAAGAATGATCAAGCAATAGTAGCTAACCAAACTCTAAGCGTAGTCCTATAGTAGTAAAGATGACCGACTTCAACGTAGTACTAGGCATGGATTGACAAGTTGCAAACCATGCGATTATAGAATGTTGCAAAAAAAAAAAAAAAAAGGTGATATTCTCACCATCGGTGGGACCTAGCTTTAAATTTAAAGGCACAAATACCGGGGATACCCCTAAAGGTAGGCTCGATGATGAAAGCAAAGAGATTAGTCCAACAAGGCGGTTGGACTATATTAGCATGTGCCGTAGATGTAAGAGGAAAAGAAAAGACCCTAGAAAACGTGTCAATCGTAAACGAGTTTTCAGATGTGTATCCGGATGACCTACCTGGAATACCCCCTTCCTGAGCGGTCGACTTCATCATCGAACTCGAGTCGGGAACTGGGCCTATTTCTAAAGCACCCTACCACATGGCGCTAGCAGAGTTGAAAGAACTCAAGGCGCAATTACAAGACTTACGGGATAAAAGGGTTCATTCGACCTAGCATATTCCCCTAGGGTGCGCCAGTGTTGTTTGTTCAGAAGAAAGATGGATCAATGCGTTTGTGCATCGATTACAGAGAGTTAAATAAGAGAACCATAAAGAACAAATACCCTCTACCTAGAATAGAAGACTTATTTGATCAACTAAGAGAAGCAACAATATTTTCTAAGATAGACCTGCGGTCAGGTTATCATTAAATAAAGAGTAAAGAAAAAGACGCACCAAAGACAGCATTTAGGACAAGGTATGATCGCTATAAGTTCGTGGTATGTCATTTAGCCTCACCAATGCTTCAGCTGTGTTAATGGAGTTAATGAACCAAGTGTTCAAGGACTATCTAGACACTTGTGTGATCGTGCTCATTAATGACATCCTAGTGTACTAAAAAACAGACTTGGAATACCAGGAACACCTCTAAAAAGTCCTAGCCACCCTAAGAGAGAACAAGTTGTAGGACAAGTTCTCAAAGTGTGAATTTTGGTTACGATAAGTCTCATTCTTAGGATACGTGGCGACAAAGGGTGGAGTATCCGTAGATCCTACTAAGGTTAAAGCGGTCACGAAGTAGGAACGCCCAACTTCGGTAACATCAGCACAGAGTTTCTTAGGACTAGCGAGATACTATCGAAGGTTCGTGTAGGACTTCGCTAGAATAGCCTCGCCTTTGACACAGCTAACGAGAAAAGGGGTACCATTTATATGAAATGATGCTTGTGAGGCAAGCTTCCAAAACCTAAAATAGAGATTGGTAACCGTCCTGGTATTCACGGTTCCCAAGATCTCAGAAGAGTACGTAATCTATAGTGATGCATTCAAAGAATGGACTAGGATGTTAATGCAACACGTTAAAGTTGTTGCATACACGTCCCGTCAACCAAAAGAAAACGAAGATAATTACCCTACCCATGATCTGGAGTTTGGCGCTGTAGTGTTCGCGCTGAAAATTTGGTGACACTGCCTGTATGGAGAGAAAATTCAAAGTTTAACCGACCACAATATTTTAAATATTTCTTCACCCAGAAAGAGTTAAATATGAGACAGAGAAGGTGGTTAGAATTGGTGAAGGACTACGATGTAGATATCCAGTACCACCCTGGAAAAGCAAATGTGGTCGCAGACGCTTTGAGTAGAAAGGTGGCCCACTCTTCAGCCCTCATTATGAGGGAAGTAAGGGTACAAAGAAAATTCTAGGGAGCCAACATAGTTGTAGCGACCGAGAGAGTCATAGCACAACTGGCCCGACTTACAGTGCAACCTACACTTTGGCAAAGAATGGTGACCTCCGAATGAGAGGATCCAAACCTATAGAAAGTCTTAAGCCAGCCAGCTAAGAGTCTAGTAAATGGATTCTCGAAGACCTAAGATGAAGGACTATTGTATCAGGGAGGCCTATGTGTCCCAGAGAAGTTAAGGAAGGAGATACTAACGGAAGCTCACAACTCGCCATTTGCCATGCACCCAGGAGGTACAAAAATGTACCAAGATTTTAAACAACATTTCTGATAGAAGAGCATGAATAGGGACATGGCCGAGTTTGTGAGCGAGTGCTTAGTTTGTCAACAAGTGAAAGTTCCTAAACAAAAGGCAGTGGGGTTGTTGTAGCCCCTAAGCATACCAGAGTGGAAGTGGGAAAACATAGCAATGGGTTTCATAGTAGGATTACCCAAAACGCACAAAGCATATACAGTGATCTGGGTAGTCGTCGATAGGTTGACCAAATCGGCACACTTCCTACTTGGGAAAGCTACATATACAGTTGACAAATGGGCACAACTGTATGTGAAAGAAATAGTAAGACTACATGGAGTCCTAGTGTCTATAGTGTTGGATCGGGATTCACGCTTTACGTTAGCGTTTTGGTGCGGACTTCAAAAAGCATTGGGTACCCGCCTCGATTTTATTACCGCCTTCCACCCCCCCAAACAGATGGACAAACGGAGTGTTTAAACCAAATTCTAGAGGACATGTTATGCGCTTGAGTACTAGATTTTAGGGGAAGTTGGGATTCCATACTCCACCTCATGGAATTCTCGTATAATAACAACTTCCAAGCCACTATTGGTAAGACACCGTTTGAGGCCTTGTATGGGAAACGGTGTAGGTCCCCACTATGTTGGGACGAAGTAGGCGAAAGAGAGTTAGTAGGACCCGAGCTAGTTCGACTCACCAACGAGGCTGTTCAGAAAAATTCGAGTGAGGATGCGTATCACTAAAAGTCGACAGAAAAGCTACGCCGATGTAAGGCGTAGAAGCTTAGAGTTCGAGACAAGGGGCCTAGTATTCCTCAAGGTGGCACCTATTTAAGGTGTCTTGAGGTTCGGACGTACGGGCAAGTTAAGTCCTAAATTCATTGGACCATTCGAGATCCTAGAGCGAGTTGGTCCAGTAGCGTATAAGTTAGCCCTACCTATAGCCCACTTAGGAATACACGATGCATTTCATGTGTCGATTCTAAGGAAGTACATTACGAACCCTATCCACGTAATAGACTACGAACCACTCCAACTCGATGAAGATCTGAGCTACGAGGAAAACCAAGTAAGAATCTTAGCTAGAGAAGTAAAAACATTACGCAACAGGAGTATTGCGTTCGTTAAGGTACTGTGGCGGAATCACCACAGTGAGGAAGCCACGTGGGAGCGTGAGGACGAGATAAGAGAGAAATACCCCGAGTTGGTACAAGAGTTTGAGACTTTCGAGGACGAAAGTTCTTTTTAGGGGTAGATAATGTAACGACACGGGAAAGAAAGAAAGATATATATATATATATATATATATATATATATATATATATATATATAAATAAATAAAGGAAAATGAGAAAACGAAAAAAAAAAACTCAGTCGCCGGAAAACCCGCGAGTTTTCCGGCGACCGCCGAGTTTCGCGGAACCAACGCGAAACAACGGTCACAGCACGCCCACCCTCAACCCACGACACCCAGCATCTTCAGAAGACCTGCAAAGGGAGAAAAGAGAGAAAATTGTGAGAGAGAGAGAGAGATTTCGGACAAACGTCGGCGAGTGTCCAGTTCTCCGACGAGCCCTCAAACCACCCTCAAACCGACACCAAACGACCTGTTACCACCATAAGAGGGATCCCTAACGAAAGCACAATGACTCAAGGTGCGTTTTGTGTTATTTCGTAAGCGTCGTCGTCGGTAACCGAGGTCAGAAAATTAGGTTTCTTAATCGATTCTTAGATCTGTGGCTTTTAAGAGCTTTTAGACCGCAAAACTCCCAGAAACGAAAGAAGGACGACGAACAAAGAGGAAAAGGGAAGGAAGAGGACCGAAATCGGCAACGGAAACGCCGCGGGGAGGAGAGAGAAAGCTCGCCGGAAAATCGGTCTAAGTCGGGTAAGGAAGACGAGATCCACGGATCCGGGTCAACCCGAACCCAGAACCCGGGAGAGCCAGCCCGTTCCTCCCTTTGCCTCTGCCTTCGGCCCAGCCCAACTACAGCGGCCCAAACCTCAAACAGGCCCAGAAGCTACGGTTCAGTTGAACCAACCCAGACTAGACCCACGGTCCAATTGAGCCGGCCTGCAAACCAAACACTTGCGGCCCAGCCCAGTAAGCAGAGGCCCAACGATTAGCCTTGGCCCAGTAGCCTTCCATAGCCCGCGACCCGAACCACGACCCGAACCGGACTGCGACCCGCGCTTCGACCCGACACTACCGCCCAACATGGCTTCCTCTGCTTCTGCCACGTGTCACACAGCGGCGCGGCAGTCCCTCGGCTCGGCTCGGCGCAAACGGCTCGGGCTCCCTCCGGTGACGCTCCGGCGGCTCCTCCAGCGGCTGTTTGGCTCGGCTCACCTGTTTTCAGCCCGGTTTCCACTGTTTCGACCCTCCCGGACCTGTTTTTGGCCCCGATAAAGGTATCTGAGGCCGTTTTAGAGCCGTATTTCACATTTATTAAATTATTGGTAAATTAATTGTGAAATACTAACGAAAAGTGGTGAACGGTGTGATAGGAAACAAACCCCGGCGTTGTAGGAAGCAGCTCTCACGGAACGGGAGCTTACGTTTAGCTATTTAGGGAGTACTTCGGCCAAGGCCAACCAAGTAAGTGGCCTTACTATAGGATAGGCTAAATAATTGTATGAGTTATGATGATGTGTGGATTATGATGCTTGATGATATGTGCGGTATATACATATTTTGTTGAGTGATGCTTGATATGTTTGATGCACGTGTGGCATTATATAAGCATGATGATTGCATGATTTTTACCTTAATATGATGATGTTTTTCATATTGAGCATGCTAGATGATGATGAGTGCCATATTGCATCATGTCGTTAGATCGACGTAGGACACAACCCTAAGAGCATGAAAATGATATTAATATAAATATCCACGAGTATGAGGTACCTAGAGTAACAAAGAGATGAGACTAGAGGGTTGTGTTAGAAGAGACATTACGATGGATTTAGAGGGACCTCATGCATTTTGTATGTTCATAAGCATACGGCTACTTCCCCTAGAGATGATGAGTGCGGACGCGCACCTTATGATGAGCGCGAATGCGCACAGGTGCGAAAGCACACAGATGAGGGTGTTCATGAGGCGCATGACACTATGGGGTTCCGCTGACCTCCGGACGTCGCTACAGATTAGCTTGACCAGAGGGTCCAGGGGGTGTGCGAGCGCCCTAGGGACTTACACTCGCACGTGTGAGTCGTGTGTAGGGAAGTACTACACATCCAATTTGTTCGAGACTGGAGGCCACCCCTAAGATGATTAGAGATAGGTCCCTATTCATGATTGCATGTGTTTGCATTAGCATGACCCCTATAGTGGGGCCACTTACTGAGTATTCTTTGAAATACTCAGGCCGTGTACCACATCATTTTTTTCAGGTAAAGGCAAGGCGCACTTGTACGGAGGACGGCGGCATCTCGAGCAGAGACTGTGGCACGTGCATAAGGTAGACTCATATTTGAATTTCTAGTCTTAAGTTAGAATAAGTTGTTTTGCATTTCATTGTTTTAAATTATTTTGTATTTGTTTTTGTTTTCTCTAAACTTCAGTATTTCATATTTAAACACGTAAGACCATGGCTGTGTTTTCCAGAGAAGAAGTTGTTTTAAACGTTTTTTTTTTGAAGTTTACGTTATCAGTTATATTCATGTAAGAGTTATATTTCTGCATTATAGATGAGCATGAGACGTTAGTAGTGACTCTGAGTATGTGGAAATTTAGGGTCGTTACAGTAGCAATCTTGGACATGCTTTGTTCGAGGTGTTTTCGCCGGATAATGAAGTTTGTTTTCAAGAACAATGCTACTATTGGCACTGCATCTGTGATGTTGATGAGAAAATTTTTTCTTTTTATAATAGTAAAACAAAGTTATTCGACCTCATTCATTCACGAAGTTCTTAAACCAAATGGAAGTTGTGTTCTTACTACAATACTTATCTAATAAAAATAAGTCTATTGAACATTTGAGTTCTCAATTATTTAGAGACATTTAACAAAATAGTGCATGTATGGTAATGAAATATCCAAGTTGTTATCGAAAAATAAAATACTGACTTCAAAATGAATATACACGTCTCGTTTTATTCAAAAATTTCGAGCACCAAAATAGAAGAAAATTGAGAAGGAGACATCGGAATGGAATTAGGAAGTATGTGATTGATGTCCGGAGAGAAAAAAAAAAAAAAAGCAACCTAAGCTTGGGGATGTGTGTGATTCTTTGCTAAATAAAGTGTAACCGAACAAACGAACACGAACACGCTTAATATCCTTCCAGTTTTTTGTTCGTTTTTCTTTTAATAGCGTTTTACATAAAAATCTATCTTTAAAAGTCGTTAAAAAGGTATCTTTGTTTTAGTGCAATAATCATATATATATATATATATATATATATATATATATGGTTCAAAAGGATCCAAATGAAACTCAAACAAATTCTAAGTTGTTCAAAAAATGAAGGCTATGAACAATCTCTATATGATTTTGTTTACTTTTGCATCAATTTCTAATGTTTTCACTTGTTTTGCAGCCCAATATCCACAATCTCGTTGGGAAGTGACGATTCTTAATTATCAAGACATACCTTTACAGGTCCATTGCAAATCGAAAAACGACGATTTAGGTAAATAAGGGTATTGCACCACGTCAAATTATTCAACGAGACCATATTATTTCATGTATATCTGTATAAACTCTTGTAGTTCGAACTTTTTCCTTTTTTCAATTGAATTTGTTCCCATCTGATGTAACTTTCTGATTTAGGGGAGCACATTCTTCTGTCCAAACAAGAATACAGCTGGAAATTCAAAGAGAATTTGTGGCAGACAACATTGTTTTGGTGCAATTTTAGTAGCAATTACGGGAAGCTTTCGTTCGAGGTTTTTTGGCCAGAGAAGGGAATTTGGCTTCAAGACCGATGCAACTATTCGCACTGCATTTGGCGTGCAGATAAGAAGGGCTTTTCTTTATATAATAATCGAATAAATGTATTTGAGCTCATTCATCCATGGAATCCTTAGACAAATCCATCACCTTTGCCTTACATCACATCGAATCTTTTCTTTACTACACAAGTAGTGTGTTTTCTGTAATGCTCTAACAAAGTGTCTATTAATCATTTAAGTTCTTAAATATATGAAAATATTTAATATAAAAATGAGTACATCTCAATAAGATATTAAAGTTGTTATTAAAGAATAAAACATTGACGTTGCCCTCAATATCGAAGTCTAGATTTTATAGAAAATATTCGAGCACGAAAATGAAATAAATTTGAAAGTTATACACCGTTCTAAAAAATGAAACACAAACAGATTCTGTATCGGCCACACAAAAAAGAAACTCAATCATCGGAAAACACGCTCTAACACCTCATTGTGCCACGTGTCGCGCCCACAGCCAGAAACTTCTTTAGCTTATGTGGCTTAGCCGGCTAGTCTCGGCTTCGCGACTCAGAATCTAGCTCATTGGCTCGGTAAAGGATATTTTGCCCAATTTTTGTCCTTCCGACTATCTTGAAGCTGAAATTGACCTTGCTTAAAGAAATGAAGGTCAATATAAGATTCAATTTCTCGATTTATATTAAATTGAGTTAAGAAATTGTAGTTACTCATGAAAGAAGATTGACGTTCTAGTGGGACGAAAAGCAAATATACTCAAATTTAGGGAGAACCGGCTAAGGCCAACCAAGTAAGCGGTCTTAGTATCGTTGGACGACTTGTTTGATGTATGACGACACGTGCATAGTGGCTAAGTTTATGATATGACATTGTTTAACAAAAATGTGATGAAATATACATACAAAATTAGTTTATACGAGATTTCGCCACCCACTGCTACATTGCTCGTTACATATGTCCTCACATTTTAAAATGTTGAGAAATCCCATGCCCTTTCGGACCAGTACCTAAAACTGGCGCCTTAGACCAGCTCGGCCATCTTGACTATTCTTTTTTATAATAGCTACAAATCACTGCTAGGATATATTATCCACTTTCAAGTACTGATGCATCGTCATCAGTCTCACAATTTTAAAATGCGTCTTGATCATGTCTAGGAGTTGAAGAGGTTTATTGGATTTCTAGGCCAACTAGGTTTCTTAACACGAGCTTTTAGTTCCAGGTTACTCTATTTTAACTCATCAACTCTTTCTTTAGTCCTCGAGTAATAGGGTCTATTTCCTTTTAACGTCGCCACGATCCTAAGGTGCTTAGTCTAGTGTACGCATTTTGACCTAAGTCATCATATAACCAACCTAACTCTTACACTCTAGCTCTGTGTAGATAAACACACTAAATAGGTTGAACACATTGTCAAACACCTGGAGCAAATGCATACTTTATCATGCACAATACAAGAAAACAAGCTCAACGGGAAGATAATATCCATAAATCACCCTGGAGCACAGATCACAATAGCTCATCCTTCTTTCTAACAAATCAGAGTGGCGCAGCGGAAGCGTGGTGGGCCCATAACCTACTTGTCACGACCCAATTTTCGAGGCTTCGAAAAACCGAATGGTGACTAAAAAGACGAAATCGAAAACAAACAAAAGGAAAATAAAAGAAAAGAAAACCAAAGTAAAAAGACAAAAATACTTTGAATTAAAACAAAAGAGAGAAATTTTGTTTGTTAATTATTACAAAAGAAATTGCAAATATAAAATGAAATACAAAAGACTCTACAAGACCGAAAAGGGACTGACGCTCCGTAACGACCCTCTCTGTGACTGTACAGCTCTCAAACGCTCATCTACCTCGACCAGCAGCCAGCAAACACCTGAGAAAAATAAAGGAGAACGGGATGAGTATAAAAATTATACTCAGTAAGCCACCTACTTGTAGGCTCTCTTCGCATCTTAATTTAACAGAACTCCCATGGTTTCCTAATTCAGTTCTAGGACATCGGGTTCTAACCTTAGTCTCTTGGGGCTTGCCCCTTGGGTTTCACCGGTTCATCGTCCTTTCATTAGAGTCACCTAGAGGTTCCTTATGCCAAGCTGATATGGTTGGTATCTCTCTATGAGGCGCTACCTTTACATGGCTATCTAGGACTACATGGTATCTAGCCTAGGGGTGTGCTGAATACCCCTACGCCCATATAGTCCTCCTATGGGGGGCGCAACCCAACCCGTTCCCATGCAGCTAATGGGCTGTACGATGTGGGGACACATTTCCCATGCGAAATGGCTAAGAGTAGTAAGGACTGATCAGGGACCCTTGGTCCTCTCACGAAGCTATAGATACCGTTCTTACGCTAGCAATTTATGAACACTCCTAGGTACTTTCTTGCCGTGGTAAACCGCTATGTTTCTAGAAAAAAATTAAGTCTGACTAGAGCGGCATATCGCTCCTAATAGAAATTCCCTAATCTTATCATAGAAATGGGCCCTAGCAATTAACTGAGTGTACATGCAATCTTCTTCTAACATCATAGTATGTAATTCATGCAAACTAGGCATACCGGCTCAACGGGGCGATGACCTCCAACAAGCACCCAGAGCACGAAGTTCGCGCTCAATGGGGCGAATTCGTCCATCAAGCACCCGAAACCCGGCATACACAATTCTAACATAAATTAAACGCATGCATACGTACAACGGAAGCTTAAGGCATACAAGAAACACTCAGATAATTCACCCAACACATCATAACAATCCATCTAATTAATCTCATTCATGGAGAGCTAATTTAAGACAAAATTACTAACATGCATACCTACAATCCAAGCGAACCCTACAAGTATTTCTTCCTAAATACCGGGTAGTGACTTACCTGGTTGACGCGTGCCCTTTCGCTAGCATTTCTTTGCCCGTGAGGTGTCCAAAAATACTGATTTCTCTAATTTAAGTCCCTATTCACGTAAAAATAGTATTAGAACTGGAACCGGGACAAAAATCGGGAAAACAGAACACAACCGGGCTAAATTGGCCGTTCCACGCGCGCTCACGCGCCAGCAGCACGCTGGGAGTGCGTGGCCACGCGCGCGGGAAGGCGCCAGTCGCAGGCTGCACGCGCGCCCGCCTCCGCGTTGTCGCGGGTCGGCCGGTCCGGTCGGCTCGGCTCGCGTCGCTGTTCGGCCCGGCTTGCAGGCGACACGTGTCCACGCCTCGCTGGAGCTGCGTTGCTCCAACCGATGGTCGACGCGTGTCCGGCGCCTGTCGCCGCCGTCCGCCGCTCGCCGGCCGACTCTTTTCTTCTTCTTTTTTTTTTTTTTCTTTTCTTCTCCCTTCTTCTCTGCCCTCTGAAAACCGAAACACAACCTTCTTTACCGATTTTCATATCTTTCGATCCGTAGATCTGATCGACATGATTTCTTCGACAAAGTTTTAGATCGTGTTACGAGCTACGTCCTCGTATTTTTTTCGTAATTTTCGATTAACTACCGAACGAGTTAAGAAGGTCAGAATTTCGCTCACCGTTCTCGGACGACTCTCGGATCTCCACCTTCGGGTTGAGGTCTGGCCAAACTTCTTCACAGATCATGCGTAGAGTTGTTCCTAGATGAATATATCAAGATTTCAGATCTTGATTCACAAAGGAAAACCATAGATTTGAGGAAACGTTCAAGATCCTTACCTTGCGGGTTTTCCGACTTCTTGATGAAAAATGGGACTCCGGCCACCCACATTCTCTTTTCCCTTCCAAGAAAGTCTCTCTGCATGATCTTCACCTCCTTGCATCATGATCTTCACCGAAATAGACTCCGATGGTAATTTTCGGTGAGTCTTCCGGCGGTTCATCCTTTCTCCTCTCTCTAGGTTCTCTCTACCCCTTTCTCTCACTATCTCTCTTTTGCAGGACTATGGATAGGGTTTCGTTTGGACCCCTTAGGTGGTTGGAGGGGCAAATTTACCTATTTGCCCCTCTCAACTTTTCTTATATATATATTTTTTTTCTTTTTCTTCTTTCTTCGGGTATTACACTACTGGTCCAAAGATTGAAACTTGGCTCTAATAGAGAAGAAAGACTTCAAAAATGATAGAGAAAGCAGTTTTACAAAGACATTTGCTGCAACACTATTTGCTTCGGCCCGTTATAGGTTTATTGGATTCCAGGTTACCAACCTAACAGGAGAACACACTGTCTCAAGCGTGGTGGGCCCATAACCCACAGGTCCCTGAAAGAACACTCTTACAAAAGAATTTCATGTCAAGAATGGAATTTGAACAAATGGCCTTTCGTACTTGAAACTGGCGCCTTAGACCAACTCATTTGTCTTATCCATGATAAAAAAATACTTTTGCAAAAGAATTTCATGTCAAGAATGGGATTTGAACAAATGGCCTTTCGTATTTGAAACTGGCGCCTTAGACCAACTCAGCATCTTGATCAAGGTGACTGACTTCTTCTCTGTCATATCCATAGGATCAATTCTAACAAGTCACACACTCATGTTCCGGAAATACAAAAAAAAAAAAAAAAAAAAAAGAAATTCCACGATCGAACTACCAAAAAAGAGTGGGCTAAAAAGTGGAAACTTACATACTTTGGACTTTACTTTTTATTGAAAAGTTATTTAGGGGTTCTTGTGAATGGAATGTAATTGCTTGAAATTTCGTCAAGTAAAATTGAAGAAAATAGCTCAACAAGAAAATAATATCCATAAATAACAATAGTTCATCCTCTTTTCTAACAAATTAGAGTGGCGCAGCAGAAGCGTGGTGGACCATAACCCATAGGTCCTAAGATCAAACCACAATGACATTTGCTACAACACAAGTATCATTATACCTCTCAAAACTAGTACCTTAGACTTGCTTGGCCTATTATCTGCTTTGGCCCGTTAGAGGTTTATTGGATTATAGTTTCCTCTATTTTGGCTTCTTAAACTCTTTCTTTAGTCTAGGAGTAATAGAGTCTATTTCCCTCTAAGGTGCTTAGTCTAGTGTACCCATCTTGACCTACTAGTGTACCCATCTTGACCTACTAGTGTACCCATCTTGACCAAAAGTCCTAAGTCATTTTATAACCAACCTAACTGGAGAACACACTGTTAAACACTTGGAGCTAACACAGATAATATCCATAAATCACCTTGGAGCACAGATCACAATAGCCCGTTAGAGGTTTATTGGATTATAGTTTCCTCTATTTTGGCTTCTTAAACTCTTTCTTTAGTCTAGGAGTAATAGAGTCTATTTCCCTCTAAGGTGCTTAGTCTAGTGTACCCATCTTGACCTACTAGTGTACCCATCTTGACCTACTAGTGTACCCATCTTGACCAAAAGTCCTAAGTCATTTTATAACCAACCTAACTGGAGAACACACTGTTAAACACTTGGAGCTAACACAGATAATATCCATAAATCACCTTGGAGCACAGATCACAATAGCTCATCCTCTTTTCTAACAAATCAGAGTGACGCAGCAGAAGCGTGGTGAATCAGAGTGACGCAGCAGAAGCGTGGTGAATCAGAGTGACGCAGCAGAAGCGTGGTGAATCAGAGTGACGCAGCAGAAGCGTGGTGACCAGGATCGAAAACACTTGGAGCTAACACAGATAATATCCATAAATCACCTTGGAGCACAGATCACAATAGCTCATCCTCTTTTCTAACAAATTAGAGTGACGCAGCAGAAGCGTGGTGAATCAGAGTGACGCAGCAGAAGCGTGGTGAATCAGAGTGACGCAGCAGAAGCGTGGTGAATCAGAGTGACGCAGCAGAAGCGTGGTGACCAGGATCGAAAACACTTGGAGCTAACACAGATAATATCCATAAATCACCTTGGAGCACAGATCACAATAGCTCATCCTCTTTTCTAACAAATTAGAGTGACGCAGCAGAAGCGTGGTGAATCAGAGTGACGCAGCAGAAGCGTGGTGAATCAGAGTGACGCAGCAGAAGCGTGGTGAATCAGAGTGACGCAGCAGAAGCGTGGTGACCAGGATCGAAACCTGGCTCTAATAGAGAAGAAAGACTTCAAAAATGATAGAGAAAGCAGTTTTACAATGACATTTGCTGCAACACAAGGATCATTATACCTCTCAAACCAATACCTTAGACTTGCTCGACCTATTATCCGCTTTGGCCCGTTATACGTTTATTGGATTTCAGGTTACTCTATATCATAAGCAGTTTTATAATGTACCTTATAGAGAAGCAAAACCATAAAAAATGATAGAGAGAGAATGATAGAGATATACAAAAATGATAGAGAAAAGCAGTTTTATAATGTCTCTCTGATAGATTTATAATGACACTTGCTGCAACACAAGGATCAACATATTATTCGCTTTGGCCCCCTATAGGTTTATTGGATTCCTAGCTACACGGGATTTTGACTCCTCAACTCTGTCACCCTGGAGCACGTATCACAATAGCTCATCTTCTTTTCTAACAAATCAGAGTGGCGCAGCGGAAGCGTGGTGGGCTCATAACCCACAGGTCCCAGAATCGAAACCTGGCTCTGATAGAGAAGAAGGACATCAACACAAGGATCGGCCTATTTATTAGCTTTGGCCCGTTATAGGTTTATTGGAATTTCCTCTTAACCTCAATCCTAAGGAATATAACTTTTATTTATTTAATACTAAAAATAATTTATTTATTTAAATAATAAATGAGCTTTTTTACTTAAAACCAAAACCCATTGTTTGAATATTTTCCAAAGACAACTTTGCCCTTTACTCTTCCTTCTATCAAATCAGACGAAAACGGCTAAAACCCTTCGAAGCCAACTTTGTCATTTCGTTCTTCTGCAACGAATATGATTTTCAGGTTCCGGCGACTCAGAGAAATCTCAAAGTCGTTGCCTCAATTTTACTTAGGTACTCCTCCGTCGATCCATGTTCCATGCTCAATTTTATAGAAAATATTCGAGCACGAAAATGAAATAAATTTGAAAGTTATACAAAGTTCTCGTAAATGAAACACAAACAGATTTTGTATCAGCCACACAAAAAAGAAACTCAATCGTCGGAAAACACGCTCTCACGCCTCATTGTGCCACGTGTCACGCCTACAGCCAGAAACTTCTTTGGCTTATGTGGCTGAACCGGCTAGTCTAGGCTTTGCGGCTCAGAATCTAGCTCATTGGCTCCGTAAAGGATATTTTGCCCAATTTTTGCGGTTCCGACTATCTTGAAGCTGGAATTGACCTTGCTTAAGGAAATGAAGGTCAATATAAGATTCAATTTCTCAATTTATATTAAATTGAGTTAAGAAATTGTAGTTAGTCATGAAAGAAGATTGACGATCTCTAGTAGGACGAAAAGCAAATGTACCAAAATTTAGGGAGAACCGGCTAAGACCAACCAAGTAAGCGGTCTTACTATCGGATAGGACACGTGCATAGTGGCTAAGTTTATGATACGACATCGTTTGACAAAAATGTGATATAATATACATACAAAATTAGTTGATACGAGATTTTGCCACCCACTACTACATTGCTCGTTACATATGTCCTCACATTTTAAAATGTTGAGCAATATACCTCTCCAATCATTGACAAATAAGAAAATCATGTCAAGAATGGGATTTGAACCCATGCCCTTTCGGACCAGTACCTGAAACTGGCGCCTTAGACCAACTCGGCCATCTTGACTATTTTTTTTTTTTTTTTGTAATAGCTACAAGTTACTGCTAGCATATATTATCCACTTTCAGGTACTAATGCATCGTCGTCAGTCTCACGGTTTTAAAATGCGTCTTGATCATGCCTAGGAGTTGAAGAGGTTTATTGGATTCCTAGGACAGCTAGGTTTCTTAACACGAGTTTTTGGTTCCAGGTTACTCTATCTTGACTCCTCAACTCTTTCTTTAGTCCTCAAGTAATAGGGTCTATTTCCTCTTAACGTCGCCACGATCCAAAGGTGCTTAGTCTAGTGTACGCATCTTCACCTAAGTCATTATATAACCAACCTAACTCTTACACACTAGCTCTATGTAGATAAACACGCTAGATAGGTTGAACACACTGTCAAACACCTTGACCTAATACACAAGCAAACAAGTTCAACGGGAAGATAATATCCATAAATCACCCTGGAGCACAGATCACAATAACTCATCCTCTTTTCTAACGAATCTGAGTGGCGCAAAAAGCTCAACAAGAAAACAATATCCATGAATTACAATAGTTCATCCTCTTTTCTAACAAATCAGAGTGGCGCAGCTGAAGCGTGGTGGACCATAAACCACAGGTCCTAGGATCGAAACCACAATGACATTTGCTACAACACAAGGATCATTATACCTCTCAAAACTAGTACCTTAGACTTGCTTGGCCTATTATCCGCTTTGGCCCGTTAGAGGTTTATTGGATTCTAGTTTACTCTATTTTGACTTCTCAAACTCTTTCTTTAGTCTAGGAGTAATAGAGTCTTATTTCCCTCTTAACGATCCTAAGGTGCTTAGTCTAGTGTACCCATCTTGACCTACTAGTGTACCCATCTTGACCTACTAGTGTACCCATCTTGACCTACTAGTGTACCCATCTTGACCTAAGTCCTAAGTCATTTTATAACCAACCTAACTGGAGAACACACTGTCAAACACTTGGAGCTAACACATACTCTATATCATGCATGTTTGCTTCAACGGAAAGATAGCATCCATAAATCACCCTGGAGCACAGATCACAATAGCTCATCCTCCTTTCTAACAAATCAGAGTGGCGCAGCAGAAGCGTGGTGGCCAGGATCGAAACCTGGCTCTAATAGAGAAGAAAGACTTCAAAAATGGATAGAGAAAGCAGTTTTACAATGACATTTGCTGCAACACAAGGATCATTATACCTCTCAAACCAGTACCTTAGACTTGCTCGACCTATTATCCGCTTTGGCCCGTTATAGGTTTATTGGATTCCAGGTTACTCTATTTTGACTCCTCTAGAGCCTATTTCCTATTAACGTCAATCCTAAGGTGCTTAGTCTAGAGCCTATTTCCTATTAACGTCAATCCTAAGGTGCTTAGTCTAGAGCCTATTTCCTATTAACGTCAATCCTAAGGTGCTTAGTCTAGAGCCTATTTCCTATTAACGTCAATCCTAAGGTGCTTAGTCTAGAGCCTATTTCCTATTAACGTCAATCCTAAGGTGCTTAGTCTAGTGTACGCCAAACACCTGGAGTTAACACATACTATATCATGCATACTACAAGCAGAGCCTATTTCCTATTAACGTCAATCCTAAGGTGCTTAGTCTAGTGTACGCCAAACACCTGGAGTTAACACATACTATATCATGCATAATACAAGCAGAGCCTGTTTCCTATTAACGTCAATCCTAAGGTGCTTAGTATAGAGTCTATTTCCTATTAACGTCAATCCTAAGGTGCTTAGTCTAGAGCCTATTTCCTATTAACGTCAATCCTAAGGTGCTTAGTCTAGTGTGCGTCAAACACCTGGAGTTAACACATACTATATCATGCATAATACAAGCAAACAGCTCAACGGATAGATAATATACACAAATCACCCTAAAGCACAGATCACAATAGCTCATCCTCTTTTTTAACAAATCAGAGTGGCGCAGCGGAAGCTTTTTTAACAAATCAAAGTGGCACAGCGGAAGCGTGGTGGGCCCATAACCCACATGTCCCAGGATTGAAACTTGGCTCTCATTAAGAAGAAAGACTTCAAAAATGACTGATCAGGGACCCTTGGTCCTCTCACGAAGCTATAGATACCGTTCTTACGCTAGCAATTTATGAACACTCCTAGGTACTTTCTTGCCGTGGTAAACCGCTATGTTTCTAGAAAAAAATTAAGTCTGACTAGAGCGGCATATCGCTCCTAATAGAAATTCCCTAATCTTATCATAGAAATGGGCCCTAGCAATTAACTGAGGGTACATGCAATCTTCTTCTAGCATCATAGTATGTAATTCATGCAAACTAGGCATACCGGCTCAACGGGGCGATGACCTCCAACAAGCACCCAGAGCACGAAGTTCGCGCTCAATGGGGCGAATTCGTCCATCAAGCACCCGAAACCCGGCATACACAATTCTAACATAAATTAAACGCATGCATACGTACAACGGAAGCTTAAGGCATACAAGAAACACCAGATAATTCACCCAACACATCATAACAATCCATCTAATTAATCTCATTCATGGAGAGCTAATTTAAGACAAAATTACTAACATGCATACCTACAATCCAAGCGAACCCTACAAGTATTTCTTCCTAAATACCGGGTAGTGACTTACCTGGTTGACGCGTGCCCTTTCGCTAGCATTTCTTTGCCCGTGAGGTGTCCAAAAATACTGATTTCTCTAATTTAAGTCCCTATTCACGTAAAAATAGTATTAGAACTGGAACCGGGACAAAAATCGGGAAAACAGAACACAACCGGGCTAAATTGGCCGTTCCACGCGCGCTCACGCGCCAGCAGCACGCTGGGAGTGCGTGGCCACGCGCGCGGGAAGGCGCCAGTCACAGGCTGCACGCGCGCCCGCCTCCGCGTTGTCGCGGGTCGGCCGGTCCGGTCGGCTCGGCTCGCGTCGCTGTTCGGCCCGGCTTGCAGGCGACACATGTCCACGCCTCGCTGGAGCTGCGTTGCTCCAGCCGATGGTCGACGCGTGTCCGGCGCCTGTCGCCGCCGTCCGCCGCTCGCCTGTCGCCGCCGTCCGCCGCTCGCCGGCCGACTCTTTTCTTCTTTTTTTTTTTCTTTTCTTCTCCCTTCTTCTCTGGCCTGTGAAAACCGAAACACAACCTTCTTTACCGATTTTCATATCTTTCGATCCGTAGATCTGATCGACATGATTTCTTCGACAAAATTTTAGATCGTGTTACGGGCTACGTCCTCGTATTTTTTTCGTAATTTTCGATTAACTACCGAACGAGTTAAGAAGGTCAGAATTTCGCTCACCGTTCTCGGACGACTCTCGGATCTCCACCTTCGGGTTGAGGTCTGGCCAAACTTCTTCACAGATCATGCGTAGAGTTGTTCCTAGATGAATATATCAAGATTTCAGATCTTGATTCACAAAGGAAAACCATAGATTTGAGGAAACGTTCAAGATCCTTACCTTGCGGGTTTTCCGACTTCTTGATGAAAAATGGGACTCCGGCCACCCACATTCTCTTTTCCCTTCCAAGAAAGTCTCTCTGCATGATCTTCACCTCCTTGCATCATGATCTTCACCGAAATAGACTCCGATGGTAATTTTCGGTGAGTCTTCCGGCGGTTCATCCTTTCTCCTCTCTCTAGGTTCTCTCTACCCCTTTCTCTCACTATCTCTCTTTTGCAGGACTATGGATAGGGTTTCGTTTGGACCCCTTAGGTGGTTGGAGGGGCAAATTTACCTATTTGCCCCTCTCAACTTTTCTTATATTTATATTTTTTTTCTTTTTCTTCTTTCTTCGGGTATTACACTACTGGTCCAAAGATTGAAACTTGGCTCTAATAGAGAAGAAAGACTTCAAAAATGATAGAGAAAGCAGTTTTACAAAGACATTTGCTGCAACACTATTTGCTTCGGCCCGTTATAGGTTTATTGGATTCCAGGTTACCAACCTAACTGGAGAACACACTGTCTCAAGCGTGGTGGGCCCATAACCCACAGGTCCCTGAAAGAACACTCTTACAAAAGAATTTCATGTCAAGAATGGAATTTGAACAAATGGCCTTTCGTACTTGAAACTGGCGCCTTAGACCAACTCATTTGTCTTATCCATGATAAAAAAAACTTTTGCAAAAGAATTTCATGTCAAGAATGGGATTTGAACAAATGGCCTTTCGTATTTGAAACTGGCGCCTTAGACCAACTCAGCATCTTGATCAAGGTGACTGACTTCTTCTCTGTCATATCCATAGGATCAATTCTAACAAGTCACACACTCATATTCCGGAAATACAAAAAAAAAAAAAAAAAAAAAGAAATTCCACGATCGAACTACCAAAAAAGAGTGGGCTAAAAAGTGGAAACTTACATACTTTGGACTTTACTTTTTATTGAAAAGTTATTTAGGGGTTCTTGTGAATCGAATGTAATTGCTTGAAATTTCGTCAAGTAAAATTGAAGAAAATAGCTCAACAAGAAAATAATATCCATAAATCACAATAGTTCATCCTCTTTTCTAACAAATTAGAGTGGCGCAGCAGAAGCGTGGTGGACCATAACCCATAGGTCCTAAGATCAAACCACAATGACATTTGCTACAACACAAGTATCATTATACCTCTCAAAACTAGTACCTTAGACTTGCTTGGCCTATTATCTGCTTTGGCCCGTTAGAGGTTTATTGGATTATAGTTTCCTCTATTTTGACTTCTCAAACTCTTTCTTTAGTCTAGGAGTAATAGAGTCTATTTCCCTCTTAACGATCCTAAGGTGCTTAGTCTAGTGTACCCATCTTGACCTAAGTCCTAAGTCATTTTATAACCAACCTAACTGGAGAACACACTGTTAAACACTTGGAGCTAACACAGATAATATCCATAAATCACCTTGGAGCACAGATCACAATAGCTCATCCTCTTTTCTAACAAATCAGAGTGACGCAGCAGAAACGTGGTGAATCAGAGTGACGCAGCAGAAGCGTGGTGAATCAGAGTGACGCAGGAGAAGTGTGGTGAATTAGAGTAACGCAGCAGAAGCGTGGTGACCAGGATCGAAAACACTTGGAACTAACACAGATAATATCCATAAATCACCTTGGAGCACAGATCACAATAGCTCATCCTCTTTTCTAACAAATCAGAGTGACGCAGCAGAAGCGTGGTGAATTAGAGTGACGCAGCAGAAGCGTGGTGAATCAGAGTGACGCAGCAGAAGCGTGGTGACCAGGATCGAAACCTGGCTCTAATAGAGAAGAAAGACTTCAAAAATGATAGAGAAAGCAGTTTTACAATGACATTTGCTGCAACACAAGGATCATTATACCTCTCAAACCAATACCTTAGACTTGCTCGACCTATTATCCGCTTTGGCCCGTTATACGTTTATTGGATTTCAGGTTACTCTATATCATAAGCAGTTTTATAATGTACCTTAGAGAGAAGCAAAAGCATAAAAAATGATAGAGAGAGAATGATAGAGATATACAAAAATGATAGAGAAAAGCAATTTTATAATGTCTCTCTGATAGATTTATAATGACACTTGCTGCAACACAAGGATCAACATATTATTCGCTTTGGCCCCCTATAGGTTTATTGGATTCCTAGCTACACGGGATTTTGACTCCTCAACTCTGTCACCCTGGAGCACGTATCACAATAGCTCATCTTCTTTTCTAACAAATCAGAGTGGCGCAGCGGAAGCGTGGTGGGCTCATAACCCACAGGTCCCAGAATCGAAACCTGGCTCTGATAGAGAAGAAGGACATCAACACAAGGATCGGCCTATTATTAGCTTTGGCCCGTTATAGGTTTATTGGAATTTCCTCTTAACCTCAATCCTAAGGAATATAACTTTTATTTATTTAATACTAAAAATAATTTATTTATTTAAATAATAAATGAGCTTTTTTACTTAAAACCAAAACCCATTGTTTGAATATTTTCCAAAGACAACTTTGCCCTTTACTCTTCCTTCTATCAAATCAGACGAAAACGGCTAAAACCCTTCGAAGCCAACTTTGTCATTTCGTTCTTCTGCAACGAATATGATTTTCAGGTTCCGGCGACTCAGAGAAATCTCAAAGTCGTTGCCTCAATTTTACTTAGGTACTCCTCCGTCGATCCATGTTCCATGCTCAATTTTATAGAAAATATTCAAGCACGAAAATGAAATAAATTTGAAAGTTATACAAAGTTCTCGAAAATGAAACACAAACAGATTTTGTATCGGCCACACAAAAAAGAAACTCAATCGTCGGAAAACACGCTCTCACGCCTCATTGTGCCACGTGTCACGCCTACAGCCAGAAACTTCTTTGGCTTATGTGGCTGAACCGGCTAGTCTAGGCTTTGCGGCTCAGAATCTAGCTCATTGGCTCCGTAAAGGATATTTTGCCCAATTTTTGCGGTTCCGACTATCTTGAAGCTGGAATTGACCTTGCTTAAGGAAATGAAGGTCAATATAAGATTCAATTTCTCAATTTATATTAAATTGAGTTAAGAAATTGTAGTTAGTCATGAAAGAAGATTGACGATCTCTAGTAGGACGAAAAGCAAATGTACCAAAATTTAGGGAGAATCGGCTAAGAACAACCAAGTAAGCGGTCTTACTATCGGATAGGACACGTGCATAGTGGCTAAGTTTATGATATGACATCGTTTGACAAAAATGTGATATAATATACATACAAAATTAGTTGATACGAGATTTTGCCACCCACTACTACATTGCTCGTTACATATGTCCTCACATTTTAAAATGTTGAGCAATATACCTCTCCAATCATTGACAAATAAGAAAATCATGTCAAGAATGGGATTTGAACCCATGCCCTTTCGAACCAGTACCTGAAACTGGCGCCTTAGACCAGCTCGGCCATCTTGACTATTTTTTTTTTGTAATAGCTACAAGTTACTGCTAGCATATATTATCCACTTTCAGGTACTAATGCATCGCCGTCAGTCTCACGGTTTTAAAATGCGTCTTGATCATGCCTAGGAGTTGAAGAGGTTTATTGGATTCCTAGGCCAGCTAGGTTTCTTAACACGAGTTTTTGGTTCCAGGTTACTCTATTTTGACTCCTCGACTCTTTCTTTAGTCCTCAAGTAATAGGGTCTATTTCCTCTTAACGTCGCCACGATCCAAAGGTGCTTAGTCTAGTGTACGCATCTTCACCTAAGTCATTATATAACCAACCTAACTCTTACACACTAGCTCTATGTAGATAAACACGCTAGATAGGTTGAACACACTGTCAAACACTTTGACCTAATACACAAGCAAACAAGTTCAACGGGAAGATAATAATCACCCTGGAGCACAGATCACAATAACTCATCCTCTTTTCTAACGAATCTGAGTGGCGCAAACAGCTCAACAAGAAAACAATATCTATAAATCACAATAGTTCATCCTCTTTTATAACAAATCAGAGTGGCGCAGCTGAAGCGTGGTGGACCATAAACCACAGGTCCTAGGATCGAAACCACAATGACATTTGCTACAACACAAGGATCATTATACCTCTCAAAACTAGTACCTTAGACTTGCTTGGCCTATTATCCGCTTTGGCCCGTTAGAGGTTTATTGGATTCTAGTTTACTCTATTTTGACTTCTCAAACTCTTTCTTTAGTCTAGGAGTAATAGAGTCTTATTTCCCGGTGCTTAGTCTAGTGTACCCATCTTGACCTACTAGTGTACCCATCTTGACCTACTAGTGTACCCATCTTGACCTAAGTCCTAAGTCATTTTATAACCAACCTAACTGGAGAACACACTGTCAAACACTTGGAGCTAACACAGACTCTATATCATGCATGTTTGCTTCAACGGAAAGATAATATCCATAAATCACCCTGGAGCACAGATCACAATAGCTCATCCTCCTTTCTAACAAATCAGAGTGGCGCAGCAGAAGCGTGGTGGCCAGGATCAAAACCTGGCTCTAATAGAGAAGAAAGACTTCAAAAATGATAGAGAAAGCAGTTTTACAATGACATTTGCTGCAACACAAGGATCATTATACCTCTCAAACCAGTACCTTAGACTTGCTCGACCTATTATCCGCTTTTGCCCTATATAGGTTTATTGGATTTCAGGTTACTCTATTTTGACTCCTCAACTCTTTCTTTAGTTTAGGAGTGTCAAACACTTGGAGCTAAAACATACTATATCATGCATAATACAAGCAAACAGCTGAACAGGAAGATAATGTCCTTAAATCACCCTGGAGCACAGATCACAATAGCTCATACACTTCTCTAACAAATTAGAGTGGCGTAGTGGAAGTGTGGTGGACCCATAACCCACAGGTCGTAGGATCGAATAGGGAAGAAAGACTTCAAAGATAATAGAGAAAGCTGCTCGGCCTATTATTCACTTTGGCCCCCTATAGGTTTATTGGATTCCTGGACTCCTCAACCTAACTGGAGAACACACTTGGAGCTAACACGCTAACACATAATAATACAAGCAAACAGCCCAACGGAAAGATAATATCCATAAATCACCTGGAGCACAGATCACAATAGCTCATCCTCTTTCCTAACAAATTAGAGTGGTGTAGCGAAAGCGTGGTGGGCCCATAACTCTTAGGTCCTAGGATCGAAACTTGGCTTTGATAGATAAGAAAGGCTTCGAAAATGATAGAGAGTAGTTTTAGCCTATCATTCGCTTTGGCCTGTTATAGGTTTATTGGATTCCAGGTTACTCTATTTTGACTCCTCTAGAGCCTATTTCCTATTAACGTCAATCCTAAGGTGCTTAGTCTAGAGCCTGGCCCATAACTCTTAGGTCCTAGGATCGAAACTTGGCTTTGATAGAGAAGAAAGGCTTCGAAAATGATAGAGAGTAGTTTTAGCCTATCATTCGCTTTGGCCCATTATAGGTTTATTGGGTTCCAGGTTACTCTATTTTGACTCCTCTAGAGCCTATTTCCTATTAACGTCAATCCTAAGGTGCTTAGTCTATTTTGACTCCTCTAGAGCCTATTTCCTATTAACGTCAATCCTAAGGTGCTTAGTCTAGAGCCTATTTCCTATTAACGTCAATCCTAAGGTGCTTAGTCTAGTGTACGCTAAACACCTAGAGTTAACACATACTATATCATGCATAATACAAGCACAGCCTATTTCCTATTAACGTCAATCCTAAGGTGCTTAGTCTAGTGTACGCCAAACACCTGGAGTTAACACATACTATATCATGCATAATACAAGCAGAGCCTATTTCCAATTAACGTCAATCCTAAGGTGCTTAGTCTAGAGCCTATTTCCTATTAACGTCAATCCTAAGGTGCTTAGTCTAGAGCCTATTTCCTATTAACGTCAATCCTAAGGTGCTTAGTCTAGTGTGCGCCAAACACCTGGAGTTAACACATACTATATCATGCATAATACAAGCAGAGCCTATTTCCTATTAACGTCAATCCTAAGGTGCTTAGTCTAGTGTGCGTCAAACACCTGGAGTTAACACATACTATATCATGCATAATACAAGCAAACAGCTCAACGGATAGATAATATCCATAAATCACCCTAAAGCACAGATCACAATAGCTCATCCTCTTTTTTAACAAATCAGAGTGGCGCAGTGGAAGCTTTTTTAACAAATCAAAGTGGCGCAGCGGAAGCGTGGTGGGCCCATAACCCACATGTTCCAGGATTGAATTAGAGTGGCGCAGCTGAAGCTTTTTTCACAAATTAGAGTGGCGCAGCGGAAGCGTGGTGGGCCCATAACCCACATGTCCCAGGATTGAAACTTGGCTCTGATAAAGAAGAAAGACTTCAAAAATGATAGAGAAGTAGTTTTATAATGTCATTTGCTGCAACACAAGGATCATTATACCTCTCAAACTAGTACCTTAGACTTGCTCGGCTATCCATAAATCACCCTGGAGCATAGATCACAATAGCTCATCTTCTTTTTCAACCAATTAGAGTGTTGTAGCGGAAGCGTTCTGGGCCCATAACCCATAGTTACTAGGATCAAAACTTGGCTTTGATAGAGAAGCAAAAGTAGTTTTATAATGTCATTTGCTGCAACACAAGGATCATTATACCTCTCAAACCAGTGCCTTAGACTTGCTCGGCATATTATTCTCTTTGGTCCCCTATAGGTTTATTGGATTCCTAGCTACACGAGATTATTCTCTTTGGCCCCCTATAGGTTTATTGGATTCCTAGCTACACGAGATTTTGACTCCTACCTACAGGAGTAATAGAGTCTATTTCCTCAATGCTAAGGTGCTTAGTATAGTGTACGCTAACACATACTATATCATGCATAATACAAGCGAAGCTCAACGGGGAGATAATATCCATAAATCTCCCTGGAGCACGGATCACAATAGCTCATCTTCTTTTATAACAAATCAGAGTGGCGCAGCGGAAGCGTGGTGGGCCCATAACCCACAGGTCCCAGGATCGAAACCTGGCTCTGATAGATGTTGTCAAGTGTGGTGCCCTTAGTAGGACATTTTTAAAATACGTGTGGAAGATTGGATTTTATGATCTATGTTTAAGTGATTGATCGACATTATTTTCCTGTGAGATTGGATGTATACTTAGAGAATGAAATCTTCATTCTAGGTGATGGATAATATTATGGTTGTATTGATATAAGAATAGGACACTAAAGCTAGGATGATTTTATGTTGACCTGCAATAGCGCTATTTGACGACCAAGGTTGAATCTAGCCGTGACTCTTCCAAGTTGTTGGTACTCAGGAACCTGTGTCGTCGAGCTTGACCAAGGCCAAATAGCATAGTGTGTTGAGGCTATTTAAGGAGTTATTATAGTGTGTAGAAATGGATAAAGAGGGTCAAGGTCTCCGCTCTGCAAATTGGTTTTGAGAGAGAGTTAGGAACTACACAAGTAGTTTAGCTCATGATGATTATTTGGTGGACATGGGCAGAGGTCTTTTTGAGGAACCATGCAAGTAACTTAGTAATTGGAAAGCGGAGTGACCCCCCTACAAAATTTAGTGACTTTCGAGTCTTATTGAAGGGTTTGTGAGTTAACATTGCATAGATGAGGTATTAGTAAATGTTATGTTGTCTATAAAATATGATAAGGTAGTGCATCAAGCTAAGATACTGATCATTCACTGTTGTGGTCATGCAAGCTGCCTAAGTCAGAACAATAAAGATAGATCATCCTAGAGATAAGTTAAGTCATCAAATAGACCCGCAATGCTAAAAATGGGTGAACAGCCTCTAGATCCAAGTAAGTGGTCTTAGTATAAGATAAGTTGGATAACATGTTTAATGTATGACGACACGTGCCTAGTGCCCCTTGTAAGTGTCATTTATTCTTTATATTATGATGTTGTTACTATATTGTATGATGATGATGTATGATGTATGATGTATGATGTATGATGTATGATGTTATTTTGTGATGTGATGATGTTATACAATGTGTATGATACATTAGAAGACATGGTAAGTTTATGATATATGACATACGTCTGATATGATAGGTTTCACTCATGATTGTATGTGCTTGCTTCTAACTACAATAGTGAAAAAAAAAAAGTTCAACCATTGAAAGTATAATATATAACAGAAAAAAGTCATTAATGTTCAAATGGCGATTATAAAAAAAAAAAAAAAAAAAAAAAAAAAGACTATAGTTTGAATGTTTAATTAGAAGTTGAATACTTTAAGTTTAAAAGTTAATTCTTACGGGTTTATTAAAACTTCATGTAGTGTGAGTTATTATTTTTAATTTTGTTAAAAAAATTATTGGAAAGTTAAAATTTTTGAACGCTTAATCCATAACTTTTTAACCTAGTTTGTGCCCATCTGACATAAATTTCTAATATAAGGAGCATATCCTTCGATTCAAACAAGAATACTTTTACGATAGTAGATTTCTACGTACTAGAGTCACTACCGTCATCATAACTTAATCATTTTGTGAAGGAAATAAGCGTTCAAACTTCATCATAAAATATAGACTTCATTTTAAAACACTGCAGTTGAGATACGTGCTTGAAAACATTTTTAAAACGACACAAAAAAATACGAAATGAAATAAATTAGCATTAAAATTAAAAACACTATTCTAATCTAACTCTAAGAAAGATAATACAAAATACAACTACCATTTGCATGTATCATGGTCTCGAATAGCTATGTCGTCGTTAGTCACATAGTGGTGTGTTTCCTTTATATGAAATAGCAGTAGCACGTGACTTTAGTATTATAAGAAATACTCAGTAAGTGACCCCACTATTGGGGTTAGATGCAAATACATTCAATCATGTGTAGGACCTATCGTATCAGTCTATATTTCTGGCGGCTATACCAAACGAGTTAATTAGATGTGTATTTACTATTCTACAAATGGTCCACACGTGCGAGTGTGAACCCACCAGTTGGTTCGCACACCTCCAGGCCCCTTTTATGGTCGGACGAGCATTCTCTAGAGCTGCTGATGTCGGATATCCGTTAAGGCATAGCGACCATCATAGCATTATGATGAACATAATGATCATTTTTCTACCACGTATTGTACGCGTCCGTACCATCATAAAAGAGGGGTATTCCCTTATGCATGAACACACAATGATGAATGAGATCCAAACATTTTTATTCACTATCATGTAAGACAACTCCTTCCATTTTTCCTTCATATCATATCATTTTATCATAGCTTTCCTTATATAAATTGGGGTTGTGCATTGTGTCGTCTGTCTTTCCTCCCTCTGCCACGAATTCATGAAGCCATGGATGTGACTATCGTTGCCGACCCATGTTTTGTTTCAGATTTCCAGCCCCCCCCCCCCCCCCCCCCCCCCCGTCCCCATGAATACGACTCCTTACGTCGTTCTTTTCCTCTATGCTTCATTCTCCAACTTATGGAGATATCTTCTATATATCAAGGGGAGCTTGAGGACAATTTTAAACAAGAAGTGGGGGTTTGGTTTGACTTCACCCATTTGCGTTCATTGAAAAACCACAATGATCGTTCATCTTCTCTTTATTACTCTCATTTCCTTTATTGTAGACATGTGTTGTGTGGGCAGAATTGGGCATGGCTTCGTTTGGTGTATCCTTGACATTGGGAACAATGTGTGGGTAGAGGGCGCGAGGATTTCAGCGCCTCATCGGAATTCTCAAGCCTTTTCTTGCGACTTGTTTTTTCTTTTTTTTTTTTTGTAAACGCTACAAATACAGTTTGAATTTCAAGTTGAGTTGTTTTTGTAGACTAAAATGTTTTTGTGCAACTTTAGTAGCTGTAACGACCCGGGGAAGAAAGAAAAAAAAAATATATATATATATAATAAATAAATAAATGAAAATGATAAAACGAAAAAAATAAAAAATAAAAAATAACTCAGTCGCCGGAAAACCCGCGAGTTTTCCGGCGACCGCCGAGTTTCGCGGAACCAACGCGAAACAACGGTCACAGCACGCCCACCCTCAGCCCACGACACCCAGCATCTTCAGAAGACCTGCAAAGGGAGAAAAGAGGGAAAATTTTGAGAGAGAGAGAGAGATTTCGGACAAATGTCGGCGAGTGTCCAGTTCTCCGACGAGCCCTCAAACCACCCTCAAACCGACACCAAACGACCTGTTACCACCATAAGAGGGATCCCTAACGAAAGCACAATGACTCAGGGTGCGTTTTGTGTTATTTCGTAAGCTTCGTCGTCGGTAACCGAGGTTGGAAAATTAGGTTTCTTAATCGATTCTTAGATCTGTGGCTTTTAGGAGCTTTTAGGCCGCAAAACTCCAAGAAAGGAAAGAAGGACGATGAACAAAGAGGAAAAGAGAAGGAAGAGGACCGAAATTGGCAACTGAAACGCCGGGGGGAGGAGAGAGAAAGCTCGCCGGAAAATCGGCCGAAGTCGGGTGAGGAAGACGAGATCCACGGATCCGGGTCAACCCGAACCCAGAACCCGGGAGAGCCAGCCCGTTCCTCCCTTGGCCTCTGCCTTCGGCCCAGCCCAACTACAGCAGCCCAAACCTCAAACCGGCCCAGAAGTTACGGTTCAGTTGAACCAACCCAGACTAGACCCACGGTCCAATTGAGCCGGCCTGCAAACCAAACACTTGCGGCCCAGCCCAGTAAGCCGAGGCCCAACGATTAGCCTTGGCCCAGTAGCCTTCCACAGCCCGCGACCCGAACCACGACCCGAACCGGACTGCGACCCGCGCTTCGACCTCAGCTCGGCTCGGCGCAAACGGCTCGGGCTCCCTCCGGTGACGCTCCGGCGGCTCCTCCAGCGGCTGTTTGGCTCGACTCACCTGTTTTCAGCCCGATTTCCATTGTTTCGACCCTCCCGAACCTGTTTTCGGCCCCGATAAGGGTATCCGAGGCCGTTTTAGAGCCATATTTCACATTTATTAAATTATTGATAAATTAATTGTGAAATACTAACAGAAAGTGGTGAACGGTGTGATAGGAAACAAACCCCGGTGTTGTAGGAAGCAGCTCTCACGGAACGGGAGCTTACGTTTAGCTATTTAGGGAGTACTTCGGTCAAGGCCAACCAAGTAAGTGGCCTTACTATAGGATAGGCTAAATAATTGTATGAGTTATGATGATGTGTGGATTATGATGCTTGATGATATGTGCGGTATATACATATTTTGTTGAGTGACGCTTGATATGTTTGACGCACGTGTGGCATTATATGAGCATGATGATTGCATGATTTTTACCTTAATATGATGATGTTTTCCATATTGAGCATGCTAGATGATGATGAGTGCCATATTGCATCTTGTCGTTAGATCGACGTAGGACACAACCCTAAGAGCATGAAAATGATATTAATATAAATACCCACGAGTATGAGTTACCTAGAGTAACAAAGAGATGAGACTAGAGGGTTGTGTCAGAAGAGACATTACGATGGATTTAGAGGGACCTCATGCATTTTGTATGTTCATAAGCATAGGGCTACTTCCCCTAGAGATGATGAGTGCGGACGCGCACCTTATGATGAGCGCGAATGCGCACAGGTGCGAAAGCACACAGATGAGGGTGTTCATGAGGGCATGACACTATGGGGTTCCGCTGACCTCCGGACGTCGCTACAGATTAGCTTGACCAGAGGGTCCAGGGGGTGTGCGAGCGCCCTAGGGACTCACACTCGCATGAGGGAGTCGTGTGTAGGGAAGTACTACACATCCAATTTGTCCGAGACTGGAGGCCACCCCTAAGATGATTAGAGATAGGTCCCTATTCATGATTGCATGTGTTTGCATTAGCATGGCCCCTATAGTGGGGCCACTTACTAAGTATTCTTTGAAATACTCAGGCCGTGTGCCACATCATTTTTTTCAGGTAAAGGCAAGACGCACTTGTACGGAGGACGGCGGCATCGCGAGCAGAGACTGTGGCACGTGCATAGGGTAGACTCATATTTGAATTTCTAGTCTTAAGTTAGAATAGGTTGTTTTGCATTTCATTGTTTTAAATTATTTTGTATTTGTTTTTGTTTTCTCTAAACTTCAGTATTTCATATTTAAACACGTAAGACCATGGCTGTGTTTTCCAGAGAAGGAGTTGTTTTAAACGTTTTTTTTTTTTGAAGTTTACGTTATCAGTTATATTCATGTAAGAGTTATATTTCTGCATTATAGATGAGCTTGAGATGTTAGTAGCGACTCTGAGTATGTGGAAATTTAGGGTCGTTACAGTTGGTATCAGAGCTCTAGGTTTTAGATTCTGTAGACTAGCCTACAATGTAGGCTTGGCACGTTCCATGGTCCCAACGTCGATGCCCCATCACCGTCAGGTACGCCTTGCACAAGATAAGAAAAGAGAAACGTTTTCAAACTCGCATGCATTTTATGTTAATGTTACTGAAATTGTTGTGATATTTCACGTATTTATTTAAGAGCATGATGTGATGTGTTGCATGCTGAGTGATTTTGTTTGCAATATGATGTGAACTTAGTAGATATGATGCATAGCATAATTTCATAGGTAATGAGCCTTAGACTTAAGAGATGCTATCTTGGTTTCTAGAACCATGCTGCCTAGAGCATGCGAAAGAGTAAGATGAGGAAGGGGACGACCTCCTATTAGAGATAGAGGACAAGGTGAGGCTGAAGAGAGCCCACCTCGAGAGGGATCAGAGACAGGGTTTGAATTAGAACCCTTATTGTATGTATGGTCGGAAAGCAGCCCCTGAGAGGGTAGACGTAGTAACTAAGGATAGAATAAAGAATGATCAAGCAATAGTAGCTAACCAAACTCTAAGCGTAGTCCTATAGTAGTAAAGATGACTGACTTCAACGTAGTACTAGGCATGGATTGACAAGTTGCAAACCATGCGATTATAGAATGTCGCAAAAAAAAAAAAAAAAGGTGATATTCTCACCATCGGTGGGACCTAGCTTTAAATATAAAGGCACAAATACCGGGGATACCCCCAAAGGTAGGCTCGATGATGAAAGCAAAGAGATTAGTCCAACAAGGCGGTTGGACTATATTAGCATGTGCCGTAGATGTAAGAGGAAAAGAAAAGACCCTAGAAAACGTGTCAATCGTAAACGAGTTTTCAGATGTGTATCCGGATGACCTACCTGGAATACCCCCTTCCTGAGCGGTCGACTTCATCATCGAACTCGAGTCGGGAACTGGGACTATTTCTAAAGCACCCTACCACATGGCGCTAGCAGAGTTGAAAGAACTCAAGGCGCAATTACAAGACTTACGGGATAAAAGGGTTCATTCGACCTAGCATATTCCCCTAGGGTGCGCCAGTGTTGTTTGTTCAGAAGAAAGATGGATCAATGCGTTTGTGCATCGATTACAGAGAGTTAAATAAGAGAACCATAAAGAACAAATACCCTCTACCTAGAATAGAAGACTTATTCGATCAACTAAGAGAAGCAACAATATTTTCTAAGATAGACCTACGGTCAGGTTATCATTAAATAAAGAGTAAAGAAAAAGACGCACCAAAGACAGCATTTAGGACAAGGTATGATCGCTATAAGTTCGTGGTATGTCATTTAGCCTCACCAATGCTTCAGCTGTGTTAATGGAGTTAATGAACCAAGTGTTCAAGGACTATCTAGACACTTGTGTGATCGTGCTCATTAATGACATCCTAGTGTACTCAAAAACAGACTTGGAATACCAGGAACACCTCTAAAAAGTCCTAGCCACCCTAAGAGAGAACAAGTTGTAGGACAAGTTCTCAAAGTGTGAATTTTGGTTACGATAAGTCTCATTCTTAGGATACGTGTCGACAAAGGGTGGAGTATCCGTAGATCCTACTAAGGTCAAAGCGGTCACGAAGTAGGAACGCCCAACTTCGGTAACATCAGCACAGAGTTTCTTAGGACTAGCGAGATACTATCGAAGGTTCGTGTAGGACTTTGCTAGAATAGCCTCGCCTTTGACATAGCTAACGAGAAAAGGGGTACCATTTATATGAAATGATGCTTGTGAGGCAAGCTTCCAAAACCTAAAATAGAGATTGGTAACCGTCCTGGTATTCACGGTTCCCAAGATCTCAGAAGAGTACGTAATCTATAGTGATGCATTCAAAGAATGGACTAGGATGTTAATGCAACACGTTAAAGTTGTTGCATACACGTCCCGTCAACCAAAAGAAAACGAAGATAATTACCCTACCCATGATCTGGAGTTTGGCGCTGTAGTGTTCGCGCTGAAAATTTGGTGACACTGCCTGTATGGAGAGAAAATTCAAAGTTTAACCGACCACAATATTTTAAATATTTCTTCACCCAGAAAGAGTTAAATATGAGACAGAGAAGGTGGTTAGAATTGGTGAAGGACTACGATGTAGATATCCAGTACCACCTTGGAAAAGCAAATGTGGTCGCAGACGCTTTGAGTAGAAAGGTGGCCCACTCTTCAGCCCTCATTATGAGGGAAGTAAGGGTACAAAGAAAATTCTAGGGAGCCAACATAGTTGTAGCGACCGAGAGAGTCATAGCACAACTGGCCCGACTTACAGTGCAACCTACACTTTGGCAAAGAATGGTGACCTCCGAATGAGAGGATCCAAACCTATAGAAAGTCTTAAGCCAGCCAGCTGAGAGTCTAGTAAATGGATTCTCGAAGACCTAAGATGAAGGACTATTGTATCAGGGAGGCCTATGTGTCCCAGAGAAGTTAAGGAAGGAGATACTAACGGAAGCTCACAACTCGCCATTTGCCATGCACCCAGGAGGTACAAAAATGTACCAAGATTTTAAACAACATTTCTGATAGAAGAGAATAGGGACATGGCCGAGTTTGTGAGCGAGTGCTTAGTTTGTCAACAAGTGAAAGTTCCTAAACAAAAGGCAGTGGGGTTGTTGTAGCCCCTAAGCATACCAGAGTGGAAGTGGGAAAACATAGCAATGGGTTTCATAGTAGGATTACCCAAAACGCACAAAGCATATACAGTGATCTGGGTAGTCGTCGATAGGTTGACCAAATCGGCACACTTCCTACTTGGGAAAGCTACATATACAGTTGACAAATGGGCACAACTGTATGTGAAAGAAATAGTAAGACTACATGGAGTCCTAGTGTCTATAGTGTTGGATCGGGATTCACGCTTTACGTTAGCGTTTTGGTGCGGACTTCAAAAAGCATTGGGTACCCGCCTCGATTTTATTACCGCCTTCCACCCCCCCAAACAGATGGACAAACGAAGTGTTTAAACCAAATTCTAGAGGATATGTTATGCGCTGGAGTACTAGATTTTAGGGGAAGTTGGGATTCCATACTCCACCTCATGGAATTCTCGTATAATAACAACTTCCAAGCCACTATTGGTAAGACACCGTTTGAGGCCTTGTATGGGAAACGGTGTAGGTCCCCACTATGTTGGGACGAAGTAGGCGAAAGAGAGTTAGTAGGACCCGAGCTAGTTCGACTCACCAACGAGGCTGTTCAGAAAAATTTGAGAGAGGATGCGTATCACTAAAAGTCGACAGAAAAGCTACGCCGATGTAAGGCGTAGAAGCTTAGAGTTCGAGACAAGGGGCCTAGTATTCCTCAAGGTGGCACCTATTTAAGGTGTCTTGAGGTTCGGAAGTACGGGCAAGTTAAGTCCTAAATTCATTGGACCATTCGAGATCCTAGAGCGAGTTGGTCCAGTAGCGTATAAGTTAGCCCTACCTATAGCCCACTTAGGAATACACGATGCATTTCATGTGTCGATTCTAAGAAAGTACATTACGAACCCTATCCACGTAATAGACTACGAACCACTCCAACTCGATGAAGATCTGAGCTACGAGGAAAACCAAGTAAGAATCTTAGCTAGAGAAGTAAAAACATTACGCAACAGGAGTATTGCGTTCGTTAAGGTACTGTGGCGGAATCACCACAGTGAGGAAGCCACGTGGGAGCGTGAGGACGAGATAAGAGAGAAATACCCCGAGTTGGTACAAGAGTTTGAGACTTTCGAGGACGAAAGTTCTTTTTAGGGGTAGATAATGTAACGACACGGGAAAGAAAGAAAAAAAATATATATATATATATTAAATAAATAAATAAAGGAAAATGAGAAAACGAAAAAAAAAACTCAGTCACCGGAAAACCCGCGAGTTTTCCAGCGACCGCCGAGTTTCGCGGAACCAACGCGAAACAACGGTCACAGCACGCCCACCCTCAACCCACGACACCCAGCATCTTCAGAAGACCTGCAAAGGGAGAAAAGAGAGAAAATTTTGAGAGAGAGAGAGAGATTTCGGACAAACGTCGGCGAGTGTCCAGTTCTCCGACGAGCCCTCAAACCACCCTCAAACCGACACCAAACGACCTGTTACCACCATAAGAGGGATCCCTAACGAAAGCACAATGACTCAGGGTGCGTTTTGTGTTATTTCGTAAGCGTCGTCGTCGGTAACCGAGGTCAGAAAATTAGGTTTCTTAATCGATTCTTAGATCTGTGGCTTTTAGGAGCTTTTAGGCCGCAAAACTCCCAGAAACGAAAGAAGGACGACGAACAAAGAGGAAAAGGGAAGGAAGAGGACCGAAATCGGCAACGGAAACGCCGCGGGGAGGAGAGAGAAAGCTCGCTGGAAAATCGGTCTAAGTCGGGTAAGGAAGACGAGATCCACGGATCCGGGTCAACCCGAACCCAGAACCCGGGAGAGCCAGCCCGTTCCTCCCTTTGCCTCTGCCTTCGGCCCAGCCCAACTACAGCGGCCCAAACCTCAAACCGGCCCAGAAGTTACGGTTCAGTTGAACCAACCCAGACTAGACCCACGGTCCAATTGAGCCGGCCTGCAAACCAAACACTTGCGGCCCAGCCCAGTAAGCAGAGGCCCAACGATTAGCCTTGGCCCAGCAGCCTTCCACAGCCCGCGACCCGAACCACGACCCGAACCGGACTGCGACCCGCGCTTCGACCCGACACTACCGCCCAACATGGCTTCCTCTGCTTCTGCCACGTGTCACACAGCGGCGCGGCAGTCCCTCGGCTCAGCTCGGCGCAAACGGCTCGGGCTCCCTCCGGTGACGCTCCGGCGGCTCCTCCAGCGGCTGTTTGGCTCGGCTCACCTGTTTTCAGCCCGGTTTCCACTGTTTCGACCCTCCCGGACCTGTTTTTGGCCCCGATAAAGGTATCCGAGGCCGTTTTAGAGCCGTATTTCACATTTATAAATTATTGGTAAATTAATTGTGAAATACTAACGAAAAGTGGTGAACGGTGTGATAGGAAACAAACCCCGGCGTTGTAGGAAGCGGCTCTCACGGAACGGGAGCTTACGTTTAGCTATTTAGGGAGTACTTCGGCCAAGGCCAACCAAGTAAGTGGCCTTACTATAGGATAGGCTAAATAATTGTATGAGTTATGATGATGTGTGGATTATGATGCTTGATGATATGTGCGGTATATACATATTTTGTTGAGTGACGCTTGATATGTTTGACGCACGTGTGGCATTATATGAGCATGATGATTGCATGATTTTTACCTTAATATGATGATGTTTTTCATATTGAGCATGCTAGATGATGATGAGTGCCATATTGCATCATGTCGTTAGATTGACGTAGGACACAACCCTAAGAGCATGAAAATGATATTAATATAAATATCCACGAGTATGAGTTACCTAGAGTAACAAAGAGATGAGACTAGAGGGTTGTGTCAGAAGAGACATTACGATGGATTTAGAGGGACCTCATGCATTTTGTATGTTCATAAGCATACGGCTACTTCCCCTAGAGATGATGAGTGCGGACGCGCACCTTATGATGAGCGCGAATGCGCACAGGTGCGAAAGCACACAGATGAGGGTGTTCATGAGGCGCATGACACTATGGGGTTCCGCTGACCTCCGGACGTCGCTACAGATTAGCTTGACCAGAGGGTCCAGGGGGTGTGCGAGCGCCCTAGGGACTTACACTCGCACGTGTGAGTCGTGTGTAGGGAAGTACTACACATCCAATTTGTCCGAGACTGGAGGCCACCCCTAAGATGATTAGAGATAGGTCCCTATTCATGATTGCATGTGTTTGCATTAGCATGACCCCTATAGTGGGGCCACTTACTGAGTATTCTTTGAAATATTCAGGCCGTGTACCACATCATTTTTTTCAGGTAAAGGCAAGGCGCACTTGTACGGAGGACGGCGGCATCTCGAGCAGAGACTGTGGCATGTGCATAGGGTAGACTCATATTTGAATTTCTAGTCTTAAGTTAGAATAGGTTGTTTTGCATTTCATTGTTTTAAATTATTTTGTATTTGTTTTTGTTTTCTAACTTCAGTATTTCATATTTAAACACGTAAGACCATGGCTGTGTTTTCCAGAGAAGAAGTTGTTTTAAACGTTTTTTTTTTAAAGTTTACGTTATCAGTTATATTCATGTAAGAGTTATATTTCTGCATTATAGATGAGCATGAGACGTTAGTAGTGACTCTGAGTATGTGGAAATTTAGGGTCGTTACAGTAGCAATCTTGGACATGCTTTGTTCGAGGTGTTTTCGCCGGATAATGAAGTTTGTTTTCAAGAACAATGCTACTATTGGCACTGCATCTGTGATGTTGATGAGAAAATTTTTTCTTTTTATAATAGTAAAACAAAGTTATTCGACCTCATTCATTCACGAAGTTCTTAGACCAAATGGAAGTTGTGTTCTTACTACAATACTTATCTAATAAAAATAAGTCTATTGAACATTTGAGTTCTCAATTATTTAGAGACATTTAACAAAATAGTGCATGTATGGTAATGAAATATCCAAGTTGTTATCGAAAAATAAAATACTGACTTCAAAATGAATATACACGTCTCGTTTTATTCAAAAATTTCGAGCACCAAAATAGAAGAAAATTGAGAAGGAGACATCAGAATGGAATTAGGAAGTATGTGATTGATGTCCGGAGAGAAAAAAAAAAAAAAGCAACCTAAGCTTGGGGATGTGTGTGATTCTTTGCTAAATAAAGTGTAACCGAACAAACGAACACGAACACGCTTAATATCCTTCCAGTTTTTTGTTCGTTTTTCTTTTAATAGCGTTTTACATAAAAATCTATCTTTAAAAGTCGTTAAAAAGGTATCTTTGTTTTAGTGCAATAATCATATATATATATATGGTTCAAAAGGATCCAAATGCAACACAAACAAATTCTAAGTTGATCAAAAAATGAAGGCTATGAACAATCTCTATATGATTTTGTTTACTTTTGCATCAATTTCTAATGTTTTCACTTGTTTTGCAGCCCAATATCCACAATCTCGTTGGGAAGTGACGATTCTTAATTATCAAGACATACCTTTACAGGTCCATTGCAAATCGAAAAACGACGATTTAGGTAAATAAGGGTATTGCACCACGTCAAATTATTCAACGAGACCATATTATTTCATGTATATCTGTATAAACTCTTGTAGTTCGAACTTTTTCCTTTTTTCAATTGAATTTGTTCCCATCTGATGTAACTTTCTGATTTAGGGGAGCACATTCTTCTGTCCAAACAAGAATACAGCTGGAAATTCAAAGAGAATTTGTGGCAGACAACATTGTTTTGGTGCAATTTTAGTAGCAATTACGGGAAGCTTTCGTTCGAGGTTTTTTGGCCAGAGAAGGGAATTTGGCTTCAAGACCGATGCAACTATTCGCACTGCATTTGGCGTGCAGATAAGAAGGGCTTTTCTTTATATAATAATCGAATAAATGTATTTGAGCTCATTCATCCATGGAATCCTTAGACAAATCCATCACCTTTGCCTTACATCACATCGAATCTTTTCTTTACTACACAAGTAGTGTGTTTTCTGTAATGCTCTAACAAAGTGTCTATTAATCATTTAAGTTCTTAAATATATGAAAATATTTAATATAAAAATGAGTACATCTCAATAAGATATTAAAGTTGTTATTAAAGAATAAAACATTGACGTTGCCCTCAATATCGAAGTCTAGATTTTATAGAAAATATTCGAGCACGAAAATGAAATAAATTTGAAAGTTATACACCGTTCTAAAAAATGAAACACAAACAGATTCTGTATCGGCCACACAAAAAAGAAACTCAATCATCGGAAAACACGCTCTAACACTTCATTGTGCCACGTGTCGCGCCCACAGCCAGAAACTTCTTTAGCTTATGTGGCTTAGCCGGCTAGTCTCGGCTTCGCGACTCAGAATCTAGCTCATTGGCTCGATAAAGGATATTTTGCCCAATTTTTGTCCTTCCGACTCTCTTGAAGCTTAAATTGACCTTGCTTAAAGAAATGAAGGTCAATATAAGATTCAATTTCTCGATTTATATTAAATTGAGTTAAGAAATTGTAGTTACTCATGAAAGAAGATTGTCGTTCTAGTGGGACGAAAAGCAAATATACTCAAATTTAGGGAGAACCGGCTAAGGCCAACCAAGTAAGCGGTCTTACTATCGAATAGGTTGCCCGACTTGTTTGATGTATGACGACACGTGCATAGTGGCTAAGTTTATGATATGACATTGTTTGACAAAAATGTGATGAAATATACATACAAAATTAGTTTATACGAGATTTCGCCACCCACTGCTACATTGCTCGTTACATATGTCCTCACATTTTAAAATGCTGAGAAATCCCATGCCCTTTCGGACCAGTACCTAAAACTGGCGCCTTAGACCAGCTCGGCCATCTTGACTATTCTTTTTTATAACAGCTACAAATCACTGCTAGGATATATTATCCACTTCCAAGTACTGATGCATCGTCATCAGTCTCACGATTTTAAAATGCGTCTTGATCATGTCTAGGAGTTGAAGAGGTTTATTGGATTTCTAGGCCAACTAGGTTTCTTAACACGAGCTTTTAGTTCCAGGTTACTCTATTTTAACTCATCAACTCTTTCTTTAGTCCTCGAGTAATATGGTCTATTTCCTTTTAACGTCGCCACGATCCTAAGGTGCTTAGTCTAGTGTACACATTTTGACCTAAGTCATCATATAACCAACCTAACTCTTACACTCTAGCTCTGTGTAGATAAACACACTAAATAGGTTGAACACATTGTCAAACACCTGGAGCAAATGCATACTTTATCATGCACAATACAAGAAAACAAGCTCAACGGGAAGATAATATCCATAAATCACCCTGGAGCACAGATCACAATAGCTCATCCTTCTTTCTAACAAATCAGAGTGGCGCAGCGGAAGCGTGGTGGGCCCATAACCTACTGGTCCCAGGATTGAAACTTGGCTCTCATAGAGAAGAAAGACTTCAAAAATGATAGAGAAAGCAGTTTTACAAAGACATTTGCTGCAACACTATTTGCTTCGGCCCGTTATAGGTTTATTGGATTCCCAGTTACCAACCTAACTGGAGAACACACTGTCTCAAGCGTGGTGGACCCATAACCCACAGGTTCCTAAACGAACACTCTTACAAAAGAATTTCATGTCAAGAATGGAATTTGAACAAATGGCCTTTCGTACTTGAAACTGGCGCCTTAGACCAACTCATTTGTCTTATCCATGATAAAAAAACTTTTGCAAAAGAATTTCATGTCAAGAATGGGATTTGAACAAATGTCCTTTCGTATTTGAAACTGGCGCCTTAGACCAACTCAGCATCTTGATCAAGGTGACTGACTTCTTCTCTGTCATATCCATAGGATCAATTCTAACAAGTCACACACTCATATTCCGGAAATACAAAAAAAAAAAAAAAAGAAATTCCACGATCGAACTACCAAAAAAGAGTGGGCTAAAAAGTGGAAACCTACATACTTTGGACTTTACTTTTTATTGAAAAGTTATTTAGGGGTTCTTGTGAATCGAATGTAATTGCTTGAAATTCCGTCAAGTAAAATTGAAGAAAATAGCTCAACAAGAAAATAATATCCATAAATCACAATAGTAAATCCTCTTTTCTACCAAATCAGAGTGGCGCAGCAGAAGCGTGGTGGACCATAACCCATAGATGCTAGGATCAAACCACAATGACATTTGCTACAACACAAGTATCATTATACCTCTCAAAACTAGTACCTTAGACTTGCTTGGCCTATTTATCTGCTTTGGCCCGTTAGAGGTTTATTGGATTCTAGTTCCTCTATTTTGACTTCTCAAACTCTTTCTTTAGTCTAGGAGTAATAGAGTCTATTTCCCTCTTAAGGTGCTTAGTCTAGTGTACCCATCTTGACTTACTAGTGTACCCATCTTGACTTACTAGTGTACCCATCTTGACCTAAGTCCTAAGTCATTTTATAACCAACCTAACTGGAGAACACACTGTCAAACACTTGGAGCTAACACATACTCTATATCATGCATGTTTGCTTCAACGGAAAGATAATATCCATAAATCACCCTGGAGCACAGATCACAATAGCTCATTCTCTTTTCTAACAAATCAGAGTGACGCAGCAGAAGCGTGGTGACCAGGATCGAAACCTGGCTCTAATAGAGAAGAAAGACTTCAAAAATGATAGAGAAAGCAGTTTTACAATGACATTTGCTGCAACACAAGGATCATTATACCTCTCAAACCAATACCTTAGACTTGCTCGACCTATTATCCGCTTTGGCCCGTTATACGTTTATTGGATTTCAGGTTACTCTATATCATAAGCAGTTTTATAATGTACCTTAGAGAGAAGCAAAAGCATAAAAAATGATAGAGAGAGAATGATAGAGATATACAAAAATGATAGAGAAAAGCAATTTTATAATGTCTCTCTGATAGATTTATAATGACACTTGCTGCAACACAAGGATCAACATATTATTCGCTTTGGCCCCCTATAGGTTTATTGGATTCCTAGCTACACGGGATTTTGACTCCTCAACTCTGTCACCCTGGAGCACGTATCACAATAGCTCATCTTCTTTTCTAACAAATCAGAGTGGCGCAGCGGAAGCGTGGTGGGCTCATAACCCACAGGTCCCAGAATCGAAACCTGGCTCTGATAGAGAAGAAGGACATCAACACAAGGATCGGCCTATTATTAGCTTTGGCCCGTTATAGGTTTATTGGAATTTCCTCTTAACCTCAATCCTAAGGAATATAACTTTTATTTATTTAATACTAAAAATAATTTATTTATTTAAATAATAAATGAGCTTTTTTACTTAAAACCAAAACCCATTGTTTGAATATTTTCCAAAGACAACTTTGCCCTTTACTCTTCCTTCTCTCAAATCATACGAAAACGGCTAAAACCCTTCGAAGCCAACTTTGTCATTTCGTTCTTCTGCAACGAATATGATTTTCAGGTTCCGGCGACTCAGAGAAATCTCAAAGTCGTTGCCTCAATTTTACTTAGGTACTCCTCCGTCGATCCATGTTCCATGCTCAATTTTATAGAAAATATTCGAGCACGAAAATGAAATAAATTTGAAAGTTATACAAAGTTCTCGAAAATGAAACACAGACAGATTTTGTATCAGCCACACAAAAAAGAAACTCAATCGTCGGAAAACACGCTCTCACGCCTCATTGTGCCACGTGTCACGCCTACAGCCAGAAACTTCTTTGGCTTATGTGGCTGAACCGGCTAGTCTAGGCTTTGCGGCTCAGAATCTAGCTCATTGGCTCCGTAAAGGATATTTTGCCCAATTTTTGCGGTTTCGACTATCTTGAAGCTGGAATTGACCTTGCTTAAGGAAATGAAGGTCAATATAAGATTCAATTTCTCAATTTATATTAAATTGAGTTAAGAAATTGTAGTTAGTCATGAAAGAAGATTGACGATCTCTAGTAGGACGAAAAGCAAATGTACCAAAATTTAGGGAGAACCGGCTAAGACCAACCAAGTAAGCGGTCTTACTATCGGATAGGACACGTGCATAGTGGCTAAGTTTATGATACGACATCGTTTGACAAAAATGTGATATAATATACATACAAAATTAGTTGATACGAGATTTTGCCACCCACTACTACATTGCTCGTTACATATGTCCTCACATTTTAAAATGTTGAGCAATATACCTCTCCAATCATTGACAAATAAGAAAATCATGTCAAGAATGGGATTTGAACCCATGCCCTTTCGGACCAGTACCTGAAACTGGCGCCTTAGACCAACTCGGCCATCTTGACTATTTTTTTTTTTTTTTTGTAATAGCTACAAGTTACTGCTAGCATATATTATCCACTTTCAGGTACTAATGCATCGTCGTCAGTCTCACGGTTTTAAAATGCGTCTTGATCATGCCTAGGAGTTGAAGAGGTTTATTGGATTCCTAGGACAGCTAGGTTTCTTAACACGAGTTTTTGGTTCCAGGTTACTCTATCTTGACTCCTCAACTCTTTCTTTAGTCCTCAAGTAATAGGGTCTATTTCCTCTTAACGTCGCCACGATCCAAAGGTGCTTAGTCTAGTGTACGCATCTTCACCTAAGTCATTATATAACCAACCTAACTCTTACACACTAGCTCTATGTAGATAAACACGCTAGATAGGTTGAACACACTGTCAAACACCTTGACCTAATACACAAGCAAACAAGTTCAACGGGAAGATAATATCCATAAATCACCCTGGAGCACAGATCACAATAACTCATCCTCTTTTCTAACGAATCTGAGTGGCGCAAAAAGCTCAACAAGAAAACAATATCCATGAATTACAATAGTTCATCCTCTTTTCTAACAAATCAGAGTGGCGCAGCTGAAGCGTGGTGGACCATAAACCACAGGTCCTAGGATCGAAACCACAATGACATTTGCTACAACACAAGGATCATTATACCTCTCAAAACTAGTACCTTAGACTTGCTTGGCCTATTATCCGCTTTGGCCCGTTAGAGGTTTATTGGATTCTAGTTTACTCTATTTTGACTTCTCAAACTCTTTCTTTAGTCTAGGAGTAATAGAGTCTTATTTCCCTCTTAACGATCCTAAGGTGCTTAGTCTAGTGTACCCATCTTGACCTACTAGTGTACCCATCTTGACCTACTAGTGTACCCATCTTGACCTACTAGTGTACCCATCTTGACCTAAGTCCTAAGTCATTTTATAACCAACCTAACTGGAGAACACACTGTCAAACACTTGGAGCTAACACATACTCTATATCATGCATGTTTGCTTCAACGGAAAGATAGCATCCATAAATCACCCTGGAGCACAGATCACAATAGCTCATCCTCCTTTCTAACAAATCAGAGTGGCGCAGCAGAAGCGTGGTGGCCAGGATCGAAACCTGGCTCTAATAGAGAAGAAAGACTTCAAAAATGGATAGAGAAAGCAGTTTTACAATGACATTTGCTGCAACACAAGGATCATTATACCTCTCAAACCAGTACCTTAGACTTGCTCGACCTATTATCCGCTTTGGCCCGTTATAGGTTTATTGGATTCCAGGTTACTCTATTTTGACTCCTCTAGAGCCTATTTCCTATTAACGTCAATCCTAAGGTGCTTAGTCTAGAGCCTATTTCCTATTAACGTCAATCCTAAGGTGCTTAGTCTAGAGCCTATTTCCTATTAACGTCAATCCTAAGGTGCTTAGTCTAGAGCCTATTTCCTATTAACGTCAATCCCAAGGTGCTTAGTCTAGAGCCTATTTCCTATTAACGTCAATCCTAAGGTGCTTAGTCTAGTGTACGCCAAACACCTGGAGTTAACACATACTATATCATGCATACTACAAGCAGAGCCTATTTCCTATTAACGTCAATCCTAAGGTGCTTAGTCTAGTGTACGCCAAACACCTGGAGTTAACACATACTATATCATGCATAATACAAGCAGAGCCTGTTTCCTATTAACGTCAATCCTAAGGTGCTTAGTATAGAGTCTATTTCCTATTAACGTCAATCCTAAGGTGCTTAGTCTAGAGCCTATTTCCTATTAACGTCAATCCTAAGGTGCTTAGTCTAGTGTGCGTCAAACACCTGGAGTTAACACATACTATATCATGCATAATACAAGCAAACAGCTCAACGGATAGATAATATACACAAATCACCCTAAAGCACAGATCACAATAGCTCATCCTCTTTTTTAACAAATCAGAGTGGCGCAGCGGAAGCTTTTTTAACAAATCAAAGTGGCACAGCGGAAGCGTGGTGGGCCCATAACCCACATGTCCCAGGATTGAAACTTGGCTCTCATTAAGAAGAAAGACTTCAAAAATGACTGATCAGGGACCCTTGGTCCTCTCACGAAGCTATAGATACCGTTCTTACGCTAGCAATTTATGAACACTCCTAGGTACTTTCTTGCCGTGGTAAACCGCTATGTTTCTAGAAAAAAATTAAGTCTGACTAGAGCGGCATATCGCTCCTAATAGAAATTCCCTAATCTTATCATAGAAATGGGCCCTAGCAATTAACTGAGGGTACATGCAATCTTCTTCTAGCATCATAGTATGTAATTCATGCAAACTAGGCATACCGGCTCAACGGGGCGATGACCTCCAACAAGCACCCAGAGCACGAAGTTCGCGCTCAATGGGGCGAATTCGTCCATCAAGCACCCGAAACCCGGCATACACAATTCTAACATAAATTAAACGCATGCATACGTACAACGGAAGCTTAAGGCATACAAGAAACACCAGATAATTCACCCAACACATCATAACAATCCATCTAATTAATCTCATTCATGGAGAGCTAATTTAAGACAAAATTACTAACATGCATACCTACAATCCAAGCGAACCCTACAAGTATTTCTTCCTAAATACCGGGTAGTGACTTACCTGGTTGACGCGTGCCCTTTCGCTAGCATTTCTTTGCCCGTGAGGTGTCCAAAAATACTGATTTCTCTAATTTAAGTCCCTATTCACGTAAAAATAGTATTAGAACTGGAACCGGGACAAAAATCGGGAAAACAGAACACAACCGGGCTAAATTGGCCGTTCCACGCGCGCTCACGCGCCAGCAGCACGCTGGGAGTGCGTGGCCACGCGCGCGGGAAGGCGCCAGTCACAGGCTGCACGCGCGCCCGCCTCCGCGTTGTCGCGGGTCGGCCGGTCCGGTCGGCTCGGCTCGCGTCGCTGTTCGGCCCGGCTTGCAGGCGACACATGTCCACGCCTCGCTGGAGCTGCGTTGCTCCAGCCGATGGTCGACGCGTGTCCGGCGCCTGTCGCCGCCGTCCGCCGCTCGCCTGTCGCCGCCGTCCGCCGCTCGCCGGCCGACTCTTTTCTTCTTTTTTTTTTTCTTTCTTCTCCCTTCTTCTCTGGCCTGTGAAAACCGAAACACAACCTTCTTTACCGATTTTCATATCTTTCGATCCGTAGATCTGATCGACATGATTTCTTCGACAAAATTTTAGATCGTGTTACGGGCTACGTCCTCGTATTTTTTTCGTAATTTTCGATTAACTACCGAACGAGTTAAGAAGGTCAGAATTTCGCTCACCGTTCTCGGACGACTCTCGGATCTCCACCTTCGGGTTGAGGTCTGGCCAAACTTCTTCACAGATCATGCGTAGAGTTGTTCCTAGATGAATATATCAAGATTTCAGATCTTGATTCACAAAGGAAAACCATAGATTTGAGGAAACGTTCAAGATCCTTACCTTGCGGGTTTTCCGACTTCTTGATGAAAAATGGGACTCCGGCCACCCACATTCTCTTTTCCCTTCCAAGAAAGTCTCTCTGCATGATCTTCACCTCCTTGCATCATGATCTTCACCGAAATAGACTCCGATGGTAATTTTCGGTGAGTCTTCCGGCGGTTCATCCTTTCTCCTCTCTCTAGGTTCTCTCTACCCCTTTCTCTCACTATCTCTCTTTTGCAGGACTATGGATAGGGTTTCGTTTGGACCCCTTAGGTGGTTGGAGGGGCAAATTTACCTATTTGCCCCTCTCAACTTTTCTTATATTTATATTTTTTTTCTTTTTCTTCTTTCTTCGGGTATTACACTACTGGTCCAAAGATTGAAACTTGGCTCTAATAGAGAAGAAAGACTTCAAAAATGATAGAGAAAGCAGTTTTACAAAGACATTTGCTGCAACACTATTTGCTTCGGCCCGTTATAGGTTTATTGGATTCCAGGTTACCAACCTAACTGGAGAACACACTGTCTCAAGCGTGGTGGGCCCATAACCCACAGGTCCCTGAAAGAACACTCTTACAAAAGAATTTCATGTCAAGAATGGAATTTGAACAAATGGCCTTTCGTACTTGAAACTGGCGCCTTAGACCAACTCATTTGTCTTATCCATGATAAAAAAAACTTTTGCAAAAGAATTTCATGTCAAGAATGGGATTTGAACAAATGGCCTTTCGTATTTGAAACTGGCGCCTTAGACCAACTCAGCATCTTGATCAAGGTGACTGACTTCTTCTCTGTCATATCCATAGGATCAATTCTAACAAGTCACACACTCATATTCCGGAAATACAAAAAAAAAAAAAAAAAAAAAGAAATTCCACGATCGAACTACCAAAAAAGAGTGGGCTAAAAAGTGGAAACTTACATACTTTGGACTTTACTTTTTATTGAAAAGTTATTTAGGGGTTCTTGTGAATCGAATGTAATTGCTTGAAATTTCGTCAAGTAAAATTGAAGAAAATAGCTCAACAAGAAAATAATATCCATAAATCACAATAGTTCATCCTCTTTTCTAACAAATTAGAGTGGCGCAGCAGAAGCGTGGTGGACCATAACCCATAGGTCCTAAGATCAAACCACAATGACATTTGCTACAACACAAGTATCATTATACCTCTCAAAACTAGTACCTTAGACTTGCTTGGCCTATTATCTGCTTTGGCCCGTTAGAGGTTTATTGGATTATAGTTTCCTCTATTTTGACTTCTCAAACTCTTTCTTTAGTCTAGGAGTAATAGAGTCTATTTCCCTCTTAACGATCCTAAGGTGCTTAGTCTAGTGTACCCATCTTGACCTAAGTCCTAAGTCATTTTATAACCAACCTAACTGGAGAACACACTGTTAAACACTTGGAGCTAACACAGATAATATCCATAAATCACCTTGGAGCACAGATCACAATAGCTCATCCTCTTTTCTAACAAATCAGAGTGACGCAGCAGAAACGTGGTGAATCAGAGTGACGCAGCAGAAGCGTGGTGAATCAGAGTGACGCAGGAGAAGTGTGGTGAATTAGAGTAACGCAGCAGAAGCGTGGTGACCAGGATCGAAAACACTTGGAACTAACACAGATAATATCCATAAATCACCTTGGAGCACAGATCACAATAGCTCATCCTCTTTTCTAACAAATCAGAGTGACGCAGCAGAAGCGTGGTGAATTAGAGTGACGCAGCAGAAGCGTGGTGAATCAGAGTGACGCAGCAGAAGCGTGGTGACCAGGATCGAAACCTGGCTCTAATAGAGAAGAAAGACTTCAAAAATGATAGAGAAAGCAGTTTTACAATGACATTTGCTGCAACACAAGGATCATTATACCTCTCAAACCAATACCTTAGACTTGCTCGACCTATTATCCGCTTTGGCCCGTTATACGTTTATTGGATTTCAGGTTACTCTATATCATAAGCAGTTTTATAATGTACCTTAGAGAGAAGCAAAAGCATAAAAAATGATAGAGAGAGAATGATAGAGATATACAAAAATGATAGAGAAAAGCAATTTTATAATGTCTCTCTGATAGATTTATAATGACACTTGCTGCAACACAAGGATCAACATATTATTCGCTTTGGCCCCCTATAGGTTTATTGGATTCCTAGCTACACGGGATTTTGACTCCTCAACTCTGTCACCCTGGAGCACGTATCACAATAGCTCATCTTCTTTTCTAACAAATCAGAGTGGCGCAGCGGAAGCGTGGTGGGCTCATAACCCACAGGTCCCAGAATCGAAACCTGGCTCTGATAGAGAAGAAGGACATCAACACAAGGATCGGCCTATTATTAGCTTTGGCCCGTTATAGGTTTATTGGAATTTCCTCTTAACCTCAATCCTAAGGAATATAACTTTTATTTATTTAATACTAAAAATAATTTATTTATTTAAATAATAAATGAGCTTTTTTACTTAAAACCAAAACCCATTGTTTGAATATTTTCCAAAGACAACTTTGCCCTTTACTCTTCCTTCTATCAAATCAGACGAAAACGGCTAAAACCCTTCGAAGCCAACTTTGTCATTTCGTTCTTCTGCAACGAATATGATTTTCAGGTTCCGGCGACTCAGAGAAATCTCAAAGTCGTTGCCTCAATTTTACTTAGGTACTCCTCCGTCGATCCATGTTCCATGCTCAATTTTATAGAAAATATTCAAGCACGAAAATGAAATAAATTTGAAAGTTATACAAAGTTCTCGAAAATGAAACACAAACAGATTTTGTATCGGCCACACAAAAAAGAAACTCAATCGTCGGAAAACACGCTCTCACGCCTCATTGTGCCACGTGTCACGCCTACAGCCAGAAACTTCTTTGGCTTATGTGGCTGAACCGGCTAGTCTAGGCTTTGCGGCTCAGAATCTAGCTCATTGGCTCCGTAAAGGATATTTTGCCCAATTTTTGCGGTTCCGACTATCTTGAAGCTGGAATTGACCTTGCTTAAGGAAATGAAGGTCAATATAAGATTCAATTTCTCAATTTATATTAAATTGAGTTAAGAAATTGTAGTTAGTCATGAAAGAAGATTGACGATCTCTAGTAGGACGAAAAGCAAATGTACCAAAATTTAGGGAGAATCGGCTAAGAACAACCAAGTAAGCGGTCTTACTATCGGATAGGACACGTGCATAGTGGCTAAGTTTATGATATGACATCGTTTGACAAAAATGTGATATAATATACATACAAAATTAGTTGATACGAGATTTTGCCACCCACTACTACATTGCTCGTTACATATGTCCTCACATTTTAAAATGTTGAGCAATATACCTCTCCAATCATTGACAAATAAGAAAATCATGTCAAGAATGGGATTTGAACCCATGCCCTTTCGAACCAGTACCTGAAACTGGCGCCTTAGACCAGCTCGGCCATCTTGACTATTTTTTTTTTGTAATAGCTACAAGTTACTGCTAGCATATATTATCCACTTTCAGGTACTAATGCATCGCCGTCAGTCTCACGGTTTTAAAATGCGTCTTGATCATGCCTAGGAGTTGAAGAGGTTTATTGGATTCCTAGGCCAGCTAGGTTTCTTAACACGAGTTTTTGGTTCCAGGTTACTCTATTTTGACTCCTCGACTCTTTCTTTAGTCCTCAAGTAATAGGGTCTATTTCCTCTTAACGTCGCCACGATCCAAAGGTGCTTAGTCTAGTGTACGCATCTTCACCTAAGTCATTATATAACCAACCTAACTCTTACACACTAGCTCTATGTAGATAAACACGCTAGATAGGTTGAACACACTGTCAAACACTTTGACCTAATACACAAGCAAACAAGTTCAACGGGAAGATAATAATCACCCTGGAGCACAGATCACAATAACTCATCCTCTTTTCTAACGAATCTGAGTGGCGCAAACAGCTCAACAAGAAAACAATATCTATAAATCACAATAGTTCATCCTCTTTTATAACAAATCAGAGTGGCGCAGCTGAAGCGTGGTGGACCATAAACCACAGGTCCTAGGATCGAAACCACAATGACATTTGCTACAACACAAGGATCATTATACCTCTCAAAACTAGTACCTTAGACTTGCTTGGCCTATTATCCGCTTTGGCCCGTTAGAGGTTTATTGGATTCTAGTTTACTCTATTTTGACTTCTCAAACTCTTTCTTTAGTCTAGGAGTAATAGAGTCTTATTTCCCGGTGCTTAGTCTAGTGTACCCATCTTGACCTACTAGTGTACCCATCTTGACCTACTAGTGTACCCATCTTGACCTAAGTCCTAAGTCATTTTATAACCAACCTAACTGGAGAACACACTGTCAAACACTTGGAGCTAACACATACTCTATATCATGCATGTTTGCTTCAACGGAAAGATAATATCCATAAATCACCCTGGAGCACAGATCACAATAGCTCATCCTCCTTTCTAACAAATCAGAGTGGCGCAGCAGAAGCGTGGTGGCCAGGATCGAAACCTGGCTCTAATAGAGAAGAAAGACTTCAAAAATGATAGAGAAAGCAGTTTTACAATGACATTTGCTGCAACACAAGGATCATTATACCTCTCAAACCAGTACCTTAGACTTGCTCGACCTATTATCCGCTTTTGCCCTATATAGGTTTATTGGATTTCAGGTTACTCTATTTTGACTCCTCAACTCTTTCTTTAGTTTAGGAGTGTCAAACACTTGGAGCTAAAACATACTATATCATGCATAATACAAGCAAACAGCTGAACAGGAAGATAATGTCCTTAAATCACCCTGGAGCACAGATCACAATAGCTCATACACTTCTCTAACAAATTAGAGTGGCGTAGTGGAAGTGTGGTGGACCCATAACCCACAGGTCGTAGGATCGAATAGGGAAGAAAGACTTCAAAGATAATAGAGAAAGCTGCTCGGCCTATTATTCACTTTGGCCCCCTATAGGTTTATTGGATTCCTGGACTCCTCAACCTAACTGGAGAACACACTTGGAGCTAACACGCTAACACATAATAATACAAGCAAACAGCCCAACGGAAAGATAATATCCATAAATCACCTGGAGCACAGATCACAATAGCTCATCCTCTTTCCTAACAAATTAGAGTGGTGTAGCGAAAGCGTGGTGGGCCCATAACTCTTAGGTCCTAGGATCGAAACTTGGCTTTGATAGATAAGAAAGGCTTCGAAAATGATAGAGAGTAGTTTTAGCCTATCATTCGCTTTGGCCTGTTATAGGTTTATTGGATTCCAGGTTACTCTATTTTGACTCCTCTAGAGCCTATTTCCTATTAACGTCAATCCTAAGGTGCTTAGTCTAGAGCCTGGCCCATAACTCTTAGGTCCTAGGATCGAAACTTGGCTTTGATAGAGAAGAAAGGCTTCGAAAATGATAGAGAGTAGTTTTAGCCTATCATTCGCTTTGGCCCATTATAGGTTTATTGGGTTCCAGGTTACTCTATTTTGACTCCTCTAGAGCCTATTTCCTATTAACGTCAATCCTAAGGTGCTTAGTCTATTTTGACTCCTCTAGAGCCTATTTCCTATTAACGTCAATCCTAAGGTGCTTAGTCTAGAGCCTATTTCCTATTAACGTCAATCCTAAGGTGCTTAGTCTAGTGTACGCTAAACACCTAGAGTTAACACATACTATATCATGCATAATACAAGCACAGCCTATTTCCTATTAACGTCAATCCTAAGGTGCTTAGTCTAGTGTACGCCAAACACCTGGAGTTAACACATACTATATCATGCATAATACAAGCAGAGCCTATTTCCAATTAACGTCAATCCTAAGGTGCTTAGTCTAGAGCCTATTTCCTATTAACGTCAATCCTAAGGTGCTTAGTCTAGAGCCTATTTCCTATTAACGTCAATCCTAAGGTGCTTAGTCTAGTGTGCGCCAAACACCTGGAGTTAACACATACTATATCATGCATAATACAAGCAGAGCCTATTTCCTATTAACGTCAATCCTAAGGTGCTTAGTCTAGTGTGCGTCAAACACCTGGAGTTAACACATACTATATCATGCATAATACAAGCAAACAGCTCAACGGATAGATAATATCCATAAATCACCCTAAAGCACAGATCACAATAGCTCATCCTCTTTTTTAACAAATCAGAGTGGCGCAGTGGAAGCTTTTTTAACAAATCAAAGTGGCGCAGCGGAAGCGTGGTGGGCCCATAACCCACATGTTCCAGGATTGAATTAGAGTGGCGCAGCTGAAGCTTTTTTCACAAATTAGAGTGGCGCAGCGGAAGCGTGGTGGGCCCATAACCCACATGTCCCAGGATTGAAACTTGGCTCTGATAAAGAAGAAAGACTTCAAAAATGATAGAGAAGTAGTTTTATAATGTCATTTGCTGCAACACAAGGATCATTATACCTCTCAAACTAGTACCTTAGACTTGCTCGGCTATCCATAAATCACCCTGGAGCATAGATCACAATAGCTCATCTTCTTTTTCAACCAATTAGAGTGTTGTAGCGGAAGCGTTCTGGGCCCATAACCCATAGTTACTAGGATCAAAACTTGGCTTTGATAGAGAAGCAAAAGTAGTTTTATAATGTCATTTGCTGCAACACAAGGATCATTATACCTCTCAAACCAGTGCCTTAGACTTGCTCGGCATATTATTCTCTTTGGCCCCCTATAGGTTTATTGGATTCCTAGCTACACGAGATTTTGACTCCTACCTACAGGAGTAATAGAGTCTATTTCCTCAATGCTAAGGTGCTTAGTATAGTGTACGCTAACACATACTATATCATGCATAATACAAGCGAAGCTCAACGGGGAGATAATATCCATAAATCTCCCTGGAGCACGGATCACAATAGCTCATCTTCTTTTATAACAAATCAGAGTGGCGCAGCGGAAGCGTGGTGGGCCCATAACCCACAGGTCCCAGGATCGAAACCTGGCTCTGATAGATGTTGTCAAGTGTGGTGCCCTTAGTAGGACATTTTTAAAATACGTGTGGAAGATTGGATTTTATGATCTATGTTTAAGTGATTGATCGACATTATTTTCCTGTGAGATTGGATGTATACTTAGAGAATGAAATCTTCATTCTAGGTGATGGATAATATTATGGTTGTATTGATATAAGAATAGGACACTAAAGCTAGGATGATTTTATGTTGACCTGCAATAGCGCTATTTGACGACCAAGGTTGAATCTAGCCGTGACTCTTCCAAGTTGTTGGTACTCAGGAACCTGTGTCGTCGAGCTTGACCAAGGCCAAATAGCATAGTGTGTTGAGGCTATTTAAGGAGTTATTATAGTGTGTAGAAATGGATAAAGAGGGTCAAGGTCTCCGCTCTGCAAATTGGTTTTGAGAGAGAGTTAGGAACTACACAAGTAGTTTAGCTCATGATGATTATTTGGTGGACATGGGCAGAGGTCTTTTTGAGGAACCATGCAAGTAACTTAGTAATTGGAAAGCGGAGTGACCCCCCTACAAAATTTAGTGACTTTCGAGTCTTATTGAAGGGTTTGTGAGTTAACATTGCATAGATGAGGTATTAGTAAATGTTATGTTGTCTATAAAATATGATAAGGTAGTGCATCAAGCTAAGATACTGATCATTCACTGTTGTGGTCATGCAAGCTGCCTAAGTCAGAACAATAAAGATAGATCATCCTAGAGATAAGTTAAGTCATCAAATAGACCCGCAATGCTAAAAATGGGTGAACAGCCTCTAGATCCAAGTAAGTGGTCTTAGTATAAGATAAGTTGGATAACATGTTTAATGTATGACGACACGTGCCTAGTGCCCCTTGTAAGTGTCATTTATTCTTTATATTATGATGTTGTTACTATATTGTATGATGATGATGTATGATGTATGATGTATGATGTATGATGTATGATGTTATTTTGTGATGTGATGATGTTATACAATGTGTATGATACATTAGAAGACATGGTAAGTTTATGATATATGACATACGTCTGATATGATAGGTTTCACTCATGATTGTATGTGCTTGCTTCTAACTACAATAGTGAAAAAAAAAAAAAGTTCAACCATTGAAAGTATAATATATAACAGAAAAAAGTCATTAATGTTCAAATGGCGATTATAAAAAAAAAAAAAAAAAAAAAAAAAAAAAAAAAAGACTATAGTTTGAATGTTTAATTAGAAGTTGAATACTTTAAGTTTAAAAGTTAATTCTTACGGGTTTATTAAAACTTCATGTAGTGTGAGTTATTATTTTTAATTTTGTTAAAAAAATTATTGGAAAGTTAAAATTTTTGAACGCTTAATCCATAACTTTTTAACCTAGTTTGTGCCCATCTGACATAAATTTCTAATATAAGGAGCATATCCTTCGATTCAAACAAGAATACTTTTACGATAGTAGATTTCTACGTACTAGAGTCACTACCGTCATCATAACTTAATCATTTTGTGAAGGAAATAAGCGTTCAAACTTCATCATAAAATATAGACTTCATTTTAAAACACTGCAGTTGAGATACGTGCTTGAAAACATTTTTAAAACGACACAAAAAAATACGAAATGAAATAAATTAGCATTAAAATTAAAAACACTATTCTAATCTAACTCTAAGAAAGATAATACAAAATACAACTACCATTTGCATGTATCATGGTCTCGAATAGCTATGTCGTCGTTAGTCACATAGTGGTGTGTTTCCTTTATATGAAATAGCAGTAGCACGTGACTTTAGTATTATAAGAAATACTCAGTAAGTGACCCCACTATTGGGGTTAGATGCAAATACATTCAATCATGTGTAGGACCTATCGTATCAGTCTATATTTCTGGCGGCTATACCAAACGAGTTAATTAGATGTGTATTTACTATTCTACAAATGGTCCACACGTGCGAGTGTGAACCCACCAGTTGGTTCGCACACCTCCAGGCCCCTTTTATGGTCGGACGAGCATTCTCTAGAGCTGCTGATGTCGGATATCCGTTAAGGCATAGCGACCATCATAGCATTATGATGAACATAATGATCATTTTTCTACCACGTATTGTACGCGTCCGTACCATCATAAAAGAGGGGTATTCCCTTATGCATGAACACACAATGATGAATGAGATCCAAACATTTTTATTCACTATCATGTAAGACAACTCCTTCCATTTTTCCTTCATATCATATCATTTTATCATAGCTTTCCTTATATAAATTGGGGTTGTGCATTGTGTCGTCTGTCTTTCCTCCCTCTGCCACGAATTCATGAAGCCATGGATGTGACTATCGTTGCCGACCCATGTTTTGTTTCAGATTTCCAGCCCCCCCCCCCCCCCCCCCCCCGTCCCCATGAATACGACTCCTTACGTCGTTCTTTTCCTCTATGCTTCATTCTCCAACTTATGGAGATATCTTCTATATATCAAGGGGAGCTTGAGGACAATTTTAAACAAGAAGTGGGGGTTTGGTTTGACTTCACCCATTTGCGTTCATTGAAAAACCACAATGATCGTTCATCTTCTCTTTATTACTCTCATTTCCTTTATTGTAGACATGTGTTGTGTGGGCAGAATTGGGCATGGCTTCGTTTGGTGTATCCTTGACATTGGGAACAATGTGTGGGTAGAGGGCGCGAGGATTTCAGCGCCTCATCGGAATTCTCAAGCCTTTTCTTGCGACTTGTTTTTTCTTTTTTTTTTTTGTAAACGCTACAAATACAGTTTGAATTTCAAGTTGAGTTGTTTTTGTAGACTAAAATGTTTTTGTGCAACTTTAGTAGCTGTAACGACCCGGGGAAGAAAGAAAAAAAATATATATATATATATAATAAATAAATAAATGAAAATGATAAAACGAAAAAAATAAAAAATAAAAAATAACTCAGTCGCCGGAAAACCCGCGAGTTTTCCGGCGACCGCCGAGTTTCGCGGAACCAACGCGAAACAACGGTCACAGCACGCCCACCCTCAGCCCACGACACCCAGCATCTTCAGAAGACCTGCAAAGGGAGAAAAGAGGGAAAATTTTGAGAGAGAGAGAGAGATTTCGGACAAATGTCGGCGAGTGTCCAGTTCTCCGACGAGCCCTCAAACCACCCTCAAACCGACACCAAACGACCTGTTACCACCATAAGAGGGATCCCTAACGAAAGCACAATGACTCAGGGTGCGTTTTGTGTTATTTCGTAAGCTTCGTCGTCGGTAACCGAGGTTGGAAAATTAGGTTTCTTAATCGATTCTTAGATCTGTGGCTTTTAGGAGCTTTTAGGCCGCAAAACTCCAAGAAAGGAAAGAAGGACGATGAACAAAGAGGAAAAGAGAAGGAAGAGGACCGAAATTGGCAACTGAAACGCCGGGGGGAGGAGAGAGAAAGCTCGCCGGAAAATCGGCCGAAGTCGGGTGAGGAAGACGAGATCCACGGATCCGGGTCAACCCGAACCCAGAACCCGGGAGAGCCAGCCCGTTCCTCCCTTGGCCTCTGCCTTCGGCCCAGCCCAACTACAGCAGCCCAAACCTCAAACCGGCCCAGAAGTTACGGTTCAGTTGAACCAACCCAGACTAGACCCACGGTCCAATTGAGCCGGCCTGCAAACCAAACACTTGCGGCCCAGCCCAGTAAGCCGAGGCCCAACGATTAGCCTTGGCCCAGTAGCCTTCCACAGCTCGCGACCCGAACCACGACCCGAACCGGACTGCGACCCGCGCTTCGACCTCAGCTCGGCTCGGCGCAAACGGCTCGGGCTCCCTCCGGTGACGCTCCGGCGGCTCCTCCAGCGGCTGTTTGGCTCGGCTCACCTGTTTTCAGCCCGATTTCCATTGTTTCGACCCTCCCGAACCTGTTTTCGGCCCCGATAAGGGTATCCGAGGCCGTTTTAGAGCCATATTTCACATTTATTAAATTATTGATAAATTAATTGTGAAATACTAACAGAAAGTGGTGAACGGTGTGATAGGAAACAAACCCCGGTGTTGTAGGAAGCAGCTCTCACGGAACGGGAGCTTACGTTTAGCTATTTAGGGAGTACTTCGGTCAAGGCCAACCAAGTAAGTGGCCTTACTATAGGATAGGCTAAATAATTGTATGAGTTATGATGATGTGTGGATTATGATGCTTGATGATATGTGCGGTATATACATATTTTGTTGAGTGACGCTTGATATGTTTGACGCACGTGTGGCATTATATGAGCATGATGATTGCATGATTTTTACCTTAATATGATGATGTTTTCCATATTGAGCATGCTAGATGATGATGAGTGCCATATTGCATCTTGTCGTTAGATTGACGTAGGACACAACCCTAAGAGCATGAAAATGATATTAATATAAATACCCACGAGTATGAGTTACCTAGAGTAACAAAGAGATGAGACTAGAGGGTTGTGTCAGAAGAGACATTACGATGGATTTAGAGGGACCTCATGCATTTTGTATGTTCATAAGCATAGGGCTACTTCCCCTAGAGATGATGAGTGCGGACGCGCACCTTATGATGAGCGCGAATGCGCACAGGTGCGAAAGCACACAGATGAGGGTGTTCATGAGGGCATGACACTATGGGGTTCCGCTGACCTCCGGACGTCGCTACAGATTAGCTTGACCAGAGGGTCCAGGGGGTGTGCGAGCGCCCTAGGGACTCACACTCGCATGAGGGAGTCGTGTGTAGGGAAGTACTACACATCCAATTTGTCCGAGACTGGAGGCCACCCCTAAGATGATTAGAGATAGGTCCCTATTCATGATTGCATGTGTTTGCATTAGCATGGCCCCTATAGTGGGGCCACTTACTAAGTATTCTTTGAAATACTCAGGCCGTGTGCCACATCATTTTTTTCAGGTAAAGGCAAGACGCACTTGTACGGAGGACGGCGGCATCGCGAGCAGAGACTGTGGCACGTGCATAGGGTAGACTCATATTTGAATTTCTAGTCTTAAGTTAGAATAGGTTGTTTTGCATTTCATTGTTTTAAATTATTTTGTATTTGTTTTTGTTTTCTCTAAACTTCAGTATTTCATATTTAAACACGTAAGACCATGGCTGTGTTTTCCAGAGAAGGAGTTGTTTTAAACGTTTTTTTTTTTTGAAGTTTACGTTATCAGTTATATTCATGTAAGAGTTATATTTCTGCATTATAGATGAGCTTGAGATGTTAGTAGCGACTCTGAGTATGTGGAAATTTAGGGTCGTTACAGTTGGTATCAGAGCTCTAGGTTTTAGATTCTGTAGACTAGCCTACAATGTAGGCTTGGCACGTTCCATGGTCCCAACGTCGATGCCCCATCACCGTCAGGTACGCCTTGCACAAGATAAGAAAAGAGAAACGTTTTCAAACTCGCATGCATTTTATGTTAATGTTACTGAAATTGTTGTGATATTTCACGTATTTATTTAAGAGCATGATGTGATGTGTTGCATGCTGAGTGATTTTGTTTGCAATATGATGTGAACTTAGTAGATATGATGCATAGCATAATTTCATAGGTAATGAGCCTTAGACTTAAGAGATGCTATCTTGGTTTCTAGAACCATGCTGCCTAGAGCATGCGAAAGAGTAAGATGAGGAAGGGGACGACCTCCTATTAGAGATAGAGGACAAGGTGAGGCTGAAGAGAGCCCACCTCGAGAGGGATCAGAGACAGGGTTTGAATTAGAACCCTTATTGTATGTATGGTCGGAAAGCAGCCCCTGAGAGGGTAGACGTAGTAACTAAGGATAGAATAAAGAATGATCAAGCAATAGTAGCTAACCAAACTCTAAGCGTAGTCCTATAGTAGTAAAGATGACTGACTTCAACGTAGTACTAGGCATGGATTGACAAGTTGCAAACCATGCGATTATAGAATGTCGCAAAAAAAAAAAAAAAAGGTGATATTCTCACCATCGGTGGGACCTAGCTTTAAATATAAAGGCACAAATACCGGGGATACCCCCAAAGGTAGGCTCGATGATGAAAGCAAAGAGATTAGTCCAACAAGGCGGTTGGACTATATTAGCATGTGCCGTAGATGTAAGAGGAAAAGAAAAGACCCTAGAAAACGTGTCAATCGTAAACGAGTTTTCAGATGTGTATCCGGATGACCTACCTGGAATACCCCCTTCCTGAGCGGTCGACTTCATCATCGAACTCGAGTCGGGAACTGGGACTATTTCTAAAGCACCCTACCACATGGCGCTAGCAGAGTTGAAAGAACTCAAGGCGCAATTACAAGACTTACGGGATAAAAGGGTTCATTCGACCTAGCATATTCCCCTAGGGTGCGCCAGTGTTGTTTGTTCAGAAGAAAGATGGATCAATGCGTTTGTGCATCGATTACAGAGAGTTAAATAAGAGAACCATAAAGAACAAATACCCTCTACCTAGAATAGAAGACTTATTCGATCAACTAAGAGAAGCAACAATATTTTCTAAGATAGACCTACGGTCAGGTTATCATTAAATAAAGAGTAAAGAAAAAGACGCACCAAAGACAGCATTTAGGACAAGGTATGATCGCTATAAGTTCGTGGTATGTCATTTAGCCTCACCAATGCTTCAGCTGTGTTAATGGAGTTAATGAACCAAGTGTTCAAGGACTATCTAGACACTTGTGTGATCGTGCTCATTAATGACATCCTAGTGTACTCAAAAACAGACTTGGAATACCAGGAACACCTCTAAAAAGTCCTAGCCACCCTAAGAGAGAACAAGTTGTAGGACAAGTTCTCAAAGTGTGAATTTTGGTTACGATAAGTCTCATTCTTAGGATACGTGTCGACAAAGGGTGGAGTATCCGTAGATCCTACTAAGGTCAAAGCGGTCACGAAGTAGGAACGCCCAACTTCGGTAACATCAGCACAGAGTTTCTTAGGACTAGCGAGATACTATCGAAGGTTCGTGTAGGACTTTGCTAGAATAGCCTCGCCTTTGACATAGCTAACGAGAAAAGGGGTACCATTTATATGAAATGATGCTTGTGAGGCAAGCTTCCAAAACCTAAAATAGAGATTGGTAACCGTCCTGGTATTCACGGTTCCCAAGATCTCAGAAGAGTACGTAATCTATAGTGATGCATTCAAAGAATGGACTAGGATGTTAATGCAACACGTTAAAGTTGTTGCATACACGTCCCGTCAACCAAAAGAAAACGAAGATAATTACCCTACCCATGATCTGGAGTTTGGCGCTGTAGTGTTCGCGCTGAAAATTTGGTGACACTGCCTGTATGGAGAGAAAATTCAAAGTTTAACCGACCACAATATTTTAAATATTTCTTCACCCAGAAAGAGTTAAATATGAGACAGAGAAGGTGGTTAGAATTGGTGAAGGACTACGATGTAGATATCCAGTACCACCTTGGAAAAGCAAATGTGGTCGCAGACGCTTTGAGTAGAAAGGTGGCCCACTCTTCAGCCCTCATTATGAGGGAAGTAAGGGTACAAAGAAAATTCTAGGGAGCCAACATAGTTGTAGCGACCGAGAGAGTCATAGCACAACTGGCCCGACTTACAGTGCAACCTACACTTTGGCAAAGAATGGTGACCTCCGAATGAGAGGATCCAAACCTATAGAAAGTCTTAAGCCAGCCAGCTGAGAGTCTAGTAAATGGATTCTCGAAGACCTAAGATGAAGGACTATTGTATCAGGGAGGCCTATGTGTCCCAGAGAAGTTAAGGAAGGAGATACTAACGGAAGCTCACAACTCGCCATTTGCCATGCACCCAGGAGGTACAAAAATGTACCAAGATTTTAAACAACATTTCTGATAGAAGAGAATAGGGACATGGCCGAGTTTGTGAGCGAGTGCTTAGTTTGTCAACAAGTGAAAGTTCCTAAACAAAAGGCAGTGGGGTTGTTGTAGCCCCTAAGCATACCAGAGTGGAAGTGGGAAAACATAGCAATGGGTTTCATAGTAGGATTACCCAAAACGCACAAAGCATATACAGTGATCTGGGTAGTCGTCGATAGGTTGACCAAATCGGCACACTTCCTACTTGGGAAAGCTACATATACAGTTGACAAATGGGCACAACTGTATGTGAAAGAAATAGTAAGACTACATGGAGTCCTAGTGTCTATAGTGTTGGATCGGGATTCACGCTTTACGTTAGCGTTTTGGTGCGGACTTCAAAAAGCATTGGGTACCCGCCTCGATTTTATTACCGCCTTCCACCCCCCCAAACAGATGGACAAACGAAGTGTTTAAACCAAATTCTAGAGGATATGTTATGCGCTGGAGTACTAGATTTTAGGGGAAGTTGGGATTCCATACTCCACCTCATGGAATTCTCGTATAATAACAACTTCCAAGCCACTATTGGTAAGACACCGTTTGAGGCCTTGTATGGGAAACGGTGTAGGTCCCCACTATGTTGGGACGAAGTAGGCGAAAGAGAGTTAGTAGGACCCGAGCTAGTTCGACTCACCAACGAGGCTGTTCAGAAAAATTTGAGAGAGGATGCGTATCACTAAAAGTCGACAGAAAAGCTACGCCGATGTAAGGCGTAGAAGCTTAGAGTTCGAGACAAGGGGCCTAGTATTCCTCAAGGTGGCACCTATTTAAGGTGTCTTGAGGTTCGGAAGTACGGGCAAGTTAAGTCCTAAATTCATTGGACCATTCGAGATCCTAGAGCGAGTTGGTCCAGTAGCGTATAAGTTAGCCCTACCTATAGCCCACTTAGGAATACACGATGCATTTCATGTGTCGATTCTAAGAAAGTACATTACGAACCCTATCCACGTAATAGACTACGAACCACTCCAACTCGATGAAGATCTGAGCTACGAGGAAAACCAAGTAAGAATCTTAGCTAGAGAAGTAAAAACATTACGCAACAGGAGTATTGCGTTCGTTAAGGTACTGTGGCGGAATCACCACAGTGAGGAAGCCACGTGGGAGCGTGAGGACGAGATAAGAGAGAAATACCCCGAGTTGGTACAAGAGTTTGAGACTTTCGAGGACGAAAGTTCTTTTTAGGGGTAGATAATGTAACGACACGGGAAAGAAAGAAAAAAAATATATATATATATATTAAATAAATAAATAAAGGAAAATGAGAAAACGAAAAAAAAAACTCAGTCACCGGAAAACCCGCGAGTTTTCCAGCGACCGCCGAGTTTCGCGGAACCAACGCGAAACAACGGTCACAGCACGCCCACCCTCAACCCACGACACCCAGCATCTTCAGAAGACCTGCAAAGGGAGAAAAGAGAGAAAATTTTGAGAGAGAGAGAGAGATTTCGGACAAACGTCGGCGAGTGTCCAGTTCTCCGACGAGCCCTCAAACCACCCTCAAACCGACACCAAACGACCTGTTACCACCATAAGAGGGATCCCTAACGAAAGCACAATGACTCAGGGTGCGTTTTGTGTTATTTCGTAAGCGTCGTCGTCGGTAACCGAGGTCAGAAAATTAGGTTTCTTAATCGATTCTTAGATCTGTGGCTTTTAGGAGCTTTTAGGCCGCAAAACTCCCAGAAACGAAAGAAGGACGACGAACAAAGAGGAAAAGGGAAGGAAGAGGACCGAAATCGGCAACGGAAACGCCGCGGGGAGGAGAGAGAAAGCTCGCTGGAAAATCGGTTTAAGTCGGGTAAGGAAGACGAGATCCACGGATCCGGGTCAACCCGAACCCAGAACCCGGGAGAGCCAGCCCGTTCCTCCCTTTGCCTCTGCCTTCGGCCCAGCCCAACTACAGCGGCCCAAACCTCAAACCAGCCCAGAAGTTACGGTTCAGTTGAACCAACCCAGACTAGACCCACGGTCCAATTGAGCCGGCCTGCAAACCAAACACTTGCGGCCCAGCCCAGTAAGCAGAGGCCCAACGATTAGCCTTGGCCCAGCAGCCTTCCACAGCCCGCGACCCGAACCACGACCCGAACCGGACTGCGACCCGCGCTTCGACCCGACACTACCGCCCAACATGGCTTCCTCTGCTTCTGCCACGTGTCACACAGCGGCGCGGCAGTCCCTCGGCTCAGCTCGGCGCAAACGGCTCGGGCTCCCTCCGGTGACGCTCCGGCGGCTCCTCCAGCGGCTGTTTGGCTCGGCTCACCTGTTTTCAGCCCGGTTTCCACTGTTTCGACCCTCCCGGACCTGTTTTTGGCCCCGATAAAGGTATCCGAGGCCGTTTTAGAGCCGTATTTCACATTTATAAATTATTGGTAAATTAATTGTGAAATACTAACGAAAAGTGGTGAACGGTGTGATAGGAAACAAACCCCGGCGTTGTAGGAAGCGGCTCTCACGGAACGGGAGCTTACGTTTAGCTATTTAGGGAGTACTTCGGCCAAGGCCAACCAAGTAAGTGGCCTTACTATAGGATAGGCTAAATAATTGTATGAGTTATGATGATGTGTGGATTATGATGCTTGATGATATGTGCGGTATATACATATTTTGTTGAGTGACGCTTGATATGTTTGACGCACGTGTGGCATTATATGAGCATGATGATTGCATGATTTTTACCTTAATATGATGATGTTTTTCATATTGAGCATGCTAGATGATGATGAGTGCCATATTGCATCATGTCGTTAGATTGACGTAGGACACAACCCTAAGAGCATGAAAATGATATTAATATAAATATCCACGAGTATGAGTTACCTAGAGTAACAAAGAGATGAGACTAGAGGGTTGTGTCAGAAGAGACATTACGATGGATTTAGAGGGACCTCATGCATTTTGTATGTTCATAAGCATACGGCTACTTCCCCTAGAGATGATGAGTGCGGACGCGCACCTTATGATGAGCGCGAATGCGCACAGGTGCGAAAGCACACAGATGAGGGTGTTCATGAGGCGCATGACACTATGGGGTTCCGCTGACCTCCGGACGTCGCTACAGATTAGCTTGACCAGAGGGTCCAGGGGGTGTGCGAGCGCCCTAGGGACTTACACTCGCACGTGTGAGTCGTGTGTAGGGAAGTACTACACATCCAATTTGTCCGAGACTGGAGGCCACCCCTAAGATGATTAGAGATAGGTCCCTATTCATGATTGCATGTGTTTGCATTAGCATGACCCCTATAGTGGGGCCACTTACTGAGTATTCTTTGAAATATTCAGGCCGTGTACCACATCATTTTTTTCAGGTAAAGGCAAGGCGCACTTGTACGGAGGACGGCGGCATCTCGAGCAGAGACTGTGGCATGTGCATAGGGTAGACTCATATTTGAATTTCTAGTCTTAAGTTAGAATAGGTTGTTTTGCATTTCATTGTTTTAAATTATTTTGTATTTGTTTTTGTTTTCTAACTTCAGTATTTCATATTTAAACACGTAAGACCATGGCTGTGTTTTCCAGAGAAGAAGTTGTTTTAAACGTTTTTTTTTTAAAGTTTACGTTATCAGTTATATTCATGTAAGAGTTATATTTCTGCATTATAGATGAGCATGAGACGTTAGTAGTGACTCTGAGTATGTGGAAATTTAGGGTCGTTACAGTAGCAATCTTGGACATGCTTTGTTCGAGGTGTTTTCGCCGGATAATGAAGTTTGTTTTCAAGAACAATGCTACTATTGGCACTGCATCTGTGATGTTGATGAGAAAATTTTTTCTTTTTATAATAGTAAAACAAAGTTATTCGACCTCATTCATTCACGAAGTTCTTAGACCAAATGGAAGTTGTGTTCTTACTACAATACTTATCTAATAAAAATAAGTCTATTGAACATTTGAGTTCTCAATTATTTAGAGACATTTAACAAAATAGTGCATGTATGGTAATGAAATATCCAAGTTGTTATCGAAAAATAAAATACTGACTTCAAAATGAATATACACGTCTCGTTTTATTCAAAAATTTCGAGCACCAAAATAGAAGAAAATTGAGAAGGAGACATCAGAATGGAATTAGGAAGTATGTGATTGATGTCCGGAGAGAAAAAAAAAAAAAAGCAACCTAAGCTTGGGGATGTGTGTGATTCTTTGCTAAATAAAGTGTAACCGAACAAACGAACACGAACACGCTTAATATCCTTCCAGTTTTTTGTTCGTTTTTCTTTTAATAGCGTTTTACATAAAAATCTATCTTTAAAAGTCGTTAAAAAGGTATCTTTGTTTTAGTGCAATAATCATATATATATATATGGTTCAAAAGGATCCAAATGCAACACAAACAAATTCTAAGTTGATCAAAAAATGAAGGCTATGAACAATCTCTATATGATTTTGTTTACTTTTGCATCAATTTCTAATGTTTTCACTTGTTTTGCAGCCCAATATCCACAATCTCGTTGGGAAGTGACGATTCTTAATTATCAAGACATACCTTTACAGGTCCATTGCAAATCGAAAAACGACGATTTAGGTAAATAAGGGTATTGCACCACGTCAAATTATTCAACGAGACCATATTATTTCATGTATATCTGTATAAACTCTTGTAGTTCGAACTTTTTCCTTTTTTCAATTGAATTTGTTCCCATCTGATGTAACTTTCTGATTTAGGGGAGCACATTCTTCTGTCCAAACAAGAATACAGCTGGAAATTCAAAGAGAATTTGTGGCAGACAACATTGTTTTGGTGCAATTTTAGTAGCAATTACGGGAAGCTTTCGTTCGAGGTTTTTTGGCCAGAGAAGGGAATTTGGCTTCAAGACCGATGCAACTATTCGCACTGCATTTGGCGTGCAGATAAGAAGGGCTTTTCTTTATATAATAATCGAATAAATGTATTTGAGCTCATTCATCCATGGAATCCTTAGACAAATCCATCACCTTTGCCTTACATCACATCGAATCTTTTCTTTACTACACAAGTAGTGTGTTTTCTGTAATGCTCTAACAAAGTGTCTATTAATCATTTAAGTTCTTAAATATATGAAAATATTTAATATAAAAATGAGTACATCTCAATAAGATATTAAAGTTGTTATTAAAGAATAAAACATTGACGTTGCCCTCAATATCGAAGTCTAGATTTTATAGAAAATATTCGAGCACGAAAATGAAATAAATTTGAAAGTTATACACCGTTCTAAAAAATGAAACACAAACAGATTCTGTATCGGCCACACAAAAAAGAAACTCAATCATCGGAAAACACGCTCTAACACTTCATTGTGCCACGTGTCGCGCCCACAGCCAGAAACTTCTTTAGCTTATGTGGCTTAGCCGGCTAGTCTCGGCTTCGCGACTCAGAATCTAGCTCATTGGCTCGATAAAGGATATTTTGCCCAATTTTTGTCCTTCCGACTCTCTTGAAGCTTAAATTGACCTTGCTTAAAGAAATGAAGGTCAATATAAGATTCAATTTCTCGATTTATATTAAATTGAGTTAAGAAATTGTAGTTACTCATGAAAGAAGATTGTCGTTCTAGTGGGACGAAAAGCAAATATACTCAAATTTAGGGAGAACCGGCTAAGGCCAACCAAGTAAGCGGTCTTACTATCGAATAGGTTGCCCGACTTGTTTGATGTATGACGACACGTGCATAGTGGCTAAGTTTATGATATGACATTGTTTGACAAAAATGTGATGAAATATACATACAAAATTAGTTTATACGAGATTTCGCCACCCACTGCTACATTGCTCGTTACATATGTCCTCACATTTTAAAATGCTGAGAAATCCCATGCCCTTTCGGACCAGTACCTAAAACTGGCGCCTTAGACCAGCTCGGCCATCTTGACTATTCTTTTTTATAACAGCTACAAATCACTGCTAGGATATATTATCCACTTCCAAGTACTGATGCATCGTCATCAGTCTCACGATTTTAAAATGCGTCTTGATCATGTCTAGGAGTTGAAGAGGTTTATTGGATTTCTAGGCCAACTAGGTTTCTTAACACGAGCTTTTAGTTCCAGGTTACTCTATTTTAACTCATCAACTCTTTCTTTAGTCCTCGAGTAATATGGTCTATTTCCTTTTAACGTCGCCACGATCCTAAGGTGCTTAGTCTAGTGTACACATTTTGACCTAAGTCATCATATAACCAACCTAACTCTTACACTCTAGCTCTGTGTAGATAAACACACTAAATAGGTTGAACACATTGTCAAACACCTGGAGCAAATGCATACTTTATCATGCACAATACAAGAAAACAAGCTCAACGGGAAGATAATATCCATAAATCACCCTGGAGCACAGATCACAATAGCTCATCCTTCTTTCTAACAAATCAGAGTGGCGCAGCGGAAGCGTGGTGGGCCCATAACCTACTGGTCCCAGGATTGAAACTTGGCTCTCATAGAGAAGAAAGACTTCAAAAATGATAGAGAAAGCAGTTTTACAAAGACATTTGCTGCAACACTATTTGCTTCGGCCCGTTATAGGTTTATTGGATTCCCAGTTACCAACCTAACTGGAGAACACACTGTCTCAAGCGTGGTGGACCCATAACCCACAGGTTCCTAAACGAACACTCTTACAAAAGAATTTCATGTCAAGAATGGAATTTGAACAAATGGCCTTTCGTACTTGAAACTGGCGCCTTAGACCAACTCATTTGTCTTATCCATGATAAAAAAACTTTTGCAAAAGAATTTCATGTCAAGAATGGGATTTGAACAAATGTCCTTTCGTATTTGAAACTGGCGCCTTAGACCAACTCAGCATCTTGATCAAGGTGACTGACTTCTTCTCTGTCATATCCATAGGATCAATTCTAACAAGTCACACACTCATATTCCGGAAATACAAAAAAAAAAAAAAAAGAAATTCCACGATCGAACTACCAAAAAAGAGTGGGCTAAAAAGTGGAAACCTACATACTTTGGACTTTACTTTTTATTGAAAAGTTATTTAGGGGTTCTTGTGAATCGAATGTAATTGCTTGAAATTCCGTCAAGTAAAATTGAAGAAAATAGCTCAACAAGAAAATAATATCCATAAATCACAATAGTAAATCCTCTTTTCTACCAAATCAGAGTGGCGCAGCAGAAGCGTGGTGGACCATAACCCATAGATGCTAGGATCAAACCACAATGACATTTGCTACAACACAAGTATCATTATACCTCTCAAAACTAGTACCTTAGACTTGCTTGGCCTATTTATCTGCTTTGGCCCGTTAGAGGTTTATTGGATTCTAGTTCCTCTATTTTGACTTCTCAAACTCTTTCTTTAGTCTAGGAGTAATAGAGTCTATTTCCCTCTTAAGGTGCTTAGTCTAGTGTACCCATCTTGACTTACTAGTGTACCCATCTTGACTTACTAGTGTACCCATCTTGACCTAAGTCCTAAGTCATTTTATAACCAACCTAACTGGAGAACACACTGTCAAACACTTGGAGCTAACACATACTCTATATCATGCATGTTTGCTTCAACGGAAAGATAATATCCATAAATCACCCTGGAGCACAGATCACAATAGCTCATTCTCTTTTCTAACAAATCAGAGTGACGCAGCAGAAGCGTGGTGACCAGGATCGAAACCTGGCTCTAATAGAGAAGAAAGACTTCAAAAATGATAGAGAAAGCAGTTTTACAATGACATTTGCTGCAACACAAGGATCATTATACCTCTCAAACCAATACCTTAGACTTGCTCGACCTATTATCCGCTTTGGCCCGTTATACGTTTATTGGATTTCAGGTTACTCTATATCATAAGCAGTTTTATAATGTACCTTAGAGAGAAGCAAAAGCATAAAAAATGATAGAGAGAGAATGATAGAGATATACAAAAATGATAGAGAAAAGCAATTTTATAATGTCTCTCTGATAGATTTATAATGACACTTGCTGCAACACAAGGATCAACATATTATTCGCTTTGGCCCCCTATAGGTTTATTGGATTCCTAGCTACACGGGATTTTGACTCCTCAACTCTGTCACCCTGGAGCACGTATCACAATAGCTCATCTTCTTTTCTAACAAATCAGAGTGGCGCAGCGGAAGCGTGGTGGGCTCATAACCCACAGGTCCCAGAATCGAAACCTGGCTCTGATAGAGAAGAAGGACATCAACACAAGGATCGGCCTATTATTAGCTTTGGCCCGTTATAGGTTTATTGGAATTTCCTCTTAACCTCAATCCTAAGGAATATAACTTTTATTTATTTAATACTAAAAATAATTTATTTATTTAAATAATAAATGAGCTTTTTTACTTAAAACCAAAACCCATTGTTTGAATATTTTCCAAAGACAACTTTGCCCTTTACTCTTCCTTCTCTCAAATCATACGAAAACGGCTAAAACCCTTCGAAGCCAACTTTGTCATTTCGTTCTTCTGCAACGAATATGATTTTCAGGTTCCGGCGACTCAGAGAAATCTCAAAGTCGTTGCCTCAATTTTACTTAGGTACTCCTCCGTCGATCCATGTTCCATGCTCAATTTTATAGAAAATATTCGAGCACGAAAATGAAATAAATTTGAAAGTTATACAAAGTTCTCGAAAATGAAACACAGACAGATTTTGTATCAGCCACACAAAAAAGAAACTCAATCGTCGGAAAACACGCTCTCACGCCTCATTGTGCCACGTGTCACGCCTACAGCCAGAAACTTCTTTGGCTTATGTGGCTGAACCGGCTAGTCTAGGCTTTGCGGCTCAGAATCTAGCTCATTGGCTCCGTAAAGGATATTTTGCCCAATTTTTGCGGTTTCGACTATCTTGAAGCTGGAATTGACCTTGCTTAAGGAAATGAAGGTCAATATAAGATTCAATTTCTCAATTTATATTAAATTGAGTTAAGAAATTGTAGTTAGTCATGAAAGAAGATTGACGATCTCTAGTAGGACGAAAAGCAAATGTACCAAAATTTAGAGAGAACCAGCTAAGACCAACCAAGTAAGCGGTCTTACTATCGGATAGGACACGTGCATAGTGGCTAAGTTTATGATACGACATCGTTTGACAAAAATGTGATATAATATACATACAAAATTAGTTGATACGAGATTTTGCCACCCACTACTACATTGCTCGTTACATATGTCCTCACATTTTAAAATGTTGAGCAATATACCTCTCCAATCATTGACAAATAAGAAAATCATGTCAAGAATGGGATTTGAACCCATGCCCTTTCGGACCAGTACCTGAAACTGGCGCCTTAGACCAACTCGGCCATCTTGACTATTTTTTTTTTTTTTTGTAATAGCTACAAGTTACTGCTAGCATATATTATCAACTTTCAGGTACTAATGCATCGTCGTCAGTCTCACGGTTTTAAAATGCGTCTTGATCATGCCTAGGAGTTGAAGAGGTTTATTGGATTCCTAGGACAGCTAGGTTTCTTAACACGAGTTTTTGGTTCCAGGTTACTCTATCTTGACTCCTCAACTCTTTCTTTAGTCCTCAAGTAATAGGGTCTATTTCCTCTTAACGTCGCCACGATCCAAAGGTGCTTAGTCTAGTGTACGCATCTTCACCTAAGTCATTATATAACCAACCTAACTCTTACACACTAGCTCTATGTAGATAAACACGCTAGATAGGTTGAACACACTGTCAAACACCTTGACCTAATACACAAGCAAACAAGTTCAACGGGAAGATAATATCCATAAATCACCCTGGAGCACAGATCACAATAACTCATCCTCTTTTCTAACGAATCTGAGTGGCGCAAAAAGCTCAACAAGAAAACAATATCCATGAATCACAATAGTTCATCCTCTTTTCTAACAAATCAGAGTGGCGCAGCTGAAGCGTGGTGGACCATAAACCACAGGTCCTAGGATCGAAACCACAATGACATTTGCTACAACACAAGGATCATTATACCTCTCAAAACTAGTACCTTAGACTTGCTTGGCCTATTATCCGCTTTGGCCCGTTAGAGGTTTATTGGATTCTAGTTTACTCTATTTTGACTTCTCAAACTCTTTCTTTAGTCTAGGAATAATAGAGTCTTATTTCCCTCTTAACGATCCTAAGGTGCTTAGTCTAGTGTACCCATCTTGACCTACTAGTGTACCCATCTTGACCTAAGTCCTAAGTCATTTTATAACCAACCTAACTCGAGAACACACTGTCAAACACTTGGAGCTAACACATACTCTATATCATGCATGTTTGCTTCAACGGAAAGATAATATCCATAAATCACCCTGGAGCACAGATCACAATAGCTCATCCTCCTTTCTAACAAATCAGAGTGGCGCAGTAGAAGCGTGGTGGCCAGGATCGAAACCTGGCTCTAATAGAGAAGAAAGACTTCAAAAATGGATAGAGAAAGCAGTTTTACAATGACATTTGCTGCAACACAAGGATCATTATACCTCTCAAACCAGTACCTTAGACTTGCTCGACCTATTATCCGCTTTGGCCCGTTATAGGTTTATTGGATTCCAGGTTACTCTATTTTGACTCCTCTAGAGCCTATTTCCTATTAACGTCAATCCTAAGGTGCTTAGTCTAGAGCCTATTTCCTATTAACGTCAATCCTAAGGTGCTTAGTCTAGTGTACGCCAAACACCTGGAGTTAACACATATTATATCATGCATACTACAAGCAGAGCCTATTTCCTATTAACGTCAATCCTAAGGTGCTTAGTCTAGTGTACGCCAAACACCTGGAGTTAACACATACTATATCATGCATACTACAAGCAGAGCCTGTTTCCTATTAACGTCAATCCTAAGGTGCTTAGTCTAGTGTACGCCAAACACCTAGAGTTAATACATACTATATCATGCATAATACAAGCAGAGCCTGTTTCCTATTAACGTCAATCCTAAGGTGCTTAGTCTAGAGCCTATTTCCTATTAACGTCAATCCTAAGGTGCTTAGTCTAGTGTGCGTCAAACACCTGGAGTTAACACATACTATATCATGCATAATACAAGCAAACAGCTCAACGGATAGATAATATCCACAAATCACCCTAAAGCACAGATCACAATAGCTCATCCTCTTTTTTAACAAATCAGAGTGGCGCAGCGGAAGCTTTTTTAACAAATCAAAGTGGCACAGCGGAAGCGTGGTGGGCCCATAACCCACATGTCCCAGGATTGAAACTTGGCTCTCATTAAGAAGAAAGACTTCAAAAATGATAGAGAAGTAGTTTTATAATGTCATTTGCTGCAACACAAGGATCATTATACCTCTCAAACTAGTACCTTAGACTTGCTCGGCTATCCATAAATCACCCTGGAGCATAGATCACAATAGCTCATCTTCTTTTCCAACCAATTAGAGTGGTGTAGTGGAAGCGTTGGGGGCCCATAACCCATAGTTACTAGGATCAAAACTTGGCTTTAATAGAGAAGCAAAAGTAGTTTTATAATGTCATTTGCTGCAACACAAGGATCATTATACCTCTCAAACCAGTGCCTTAGACTTGCTCGGCATATTATTCTCTTTGGCCCCCTATAGGTTTATTTGATTCCTAGCTAAACTAGTGCCTTAGACTTGCTCGGCATATTATTCTCTTTGGCCCCCTATAGGTTTATTTGATTCCTAGCTACACGAGATTTTGATTCCTAGCTAAACCAGTGCCTTAGACTTGCTCGGCATATTATTCTCTTTGGCCCCTATAGGTTTATTTGATTCCTAGCTACACGAGATTTTGACTCCTACCTACAGGAGTAATAGAGTCTATTTCCTCAATGGTAAGGTGCTTAGTATAGTGTACGCTAACACATATTATATCATGCATAATACAAGCGAAGCTCAACGGGGAGATAATATCCATAAATCTCCTTGGAGCACAGATCAGAGTGGCGCAGCGGAAGCGTGGTGGGCCCATAACCCACAGGTCCCAGGATCGAAACGTGGCTTTGATAGATGTTGTCAAGTGTGGTGCCCTTAGTAGTACATTTTTAAAATACATGTTGTCAAAGTTATTTCTGTCGTGTGGAAGATTGGATTTTATGATCTATGTTTCAGTGATTGATAGATATTATTTCCGAAAATGTATTATGTACTCTAAATGATTGATCGACATTAGATTGGATGTATACTTAGAGAATGAAATTGGATGTATACTTAGAGAATGAAATCTTCATTCTAGGTGATGGATAATATTATGGTTGTATTGATATAAGAATAGGACACTAAAGCTAGGATGATTTTATGTTGACCTGCAATAGCGCTATTTGACGACCAAGGTTGAATCTAGCCGTGACTCTTCCAAGTTGTTGGTAGTCAGGAACCTGTGTCGTCGAGCTTGACCAAGGCCAAATAGCATAGTGTGTTGAGGCTATTTAAGGAGTTATTATAGTGTGTAGAAATGGATAAAGAGGGTCAAGGTCTCCCGTCTGCAAATTGGTTTTGAGAGAGAGTTAGGAACTACACAAGTAGTTTAGCTCATGATGATTATTTGGTGGACATGGGCAGAGGTCTTTTTGAGGAACCATGCAAGTAACTTAGTAATTGGAAAGCGGAGTGACCCCCTCTCCCAAATTTAGTGACTTTCGAGTCTTATTGAAGGGTTTGTGAGTTAACATTGCATAGATGATGCATTAGTAAATGTTATGTTGTCTATAAAATATGATAAGGTAGCGCATCAAGCTAAGATACTGATCATTCACTGTTGTGGTCATGCAAGCTGACTAAGTCAGAACAATAAAGATAGATCATCCTAGAGATAAGTTAAGTCATCAAATAGACCCGCAATGCTAAAAATGGGTGAACAGCCTCTAGATCCAAGTAAGTGGTCTTAGTATAAGATAAGTTGGATGACTTGTTTAATGTATCACGACACGTGCCTAGTGCCTAGTGCCTAGTGCCCCTTGCAAGTGTCATTTATTCTTTATATTTATGATGTTGTTACTATATTGTATGATGATGATGTATGATGTATGATGTATGATGTTATTTTGTGATGTGATGATGTTATACAATGTTGTATGATACATTAGAAGACATGGTAAGTTTATGATATATGACATACGTCTGATATGATGAGATATATGATATGATATGATTGACAAGCAATGTGATGAATTGACATAATGCACTACCTCGATATACACATGAAAAGTTATGATAGAATAATATGATATAAAGGATAATGCTAGAGGGTTGTCATACATTATAATGAAAGGAAAAATGTTGGGACCTTATGTATCATTGTGTGTTCTTGCATCAAGGGATACCCCTACATCTTTTACGATGGTACAAATGCGTACACTACAAGGCAAGGAGACGATCATTATATTTGTTATAATGCTACGAAGGTCGCTATTCCTAACAGGTGTTTGACATCAACAGCTCTCAGATGCTCGCGTGACAAGAAAAGGGCCGAAGAGGTGTGCGAACCGACTGGTGGGTTCATATTCGTACGTGTAGACCGTGTGTAGAACAGTAGATACACATCAAATTAACCCGCTTAAGATAGCTGCTTAAGAAATATAGACTGATATGATAGGTTTCACTCATGATTGTATGTGCTTGCATCTAACTACAATAGCGAAAAAAAAAGTTCAACCATTGAAAGTATAATATATAACAGAAAAAAGTCAATAATGTTCAAATGGCGATTATAAAAAAAAAAAAAAAAAAAAAAAACTATAGTTTGAATGTTTAATTAGATGTTGAATACTTTAAGTTTAAAAGTTAATTCTTACCGGTTTATTAAAACTTCATGTAGTGTGAGTTATTATTTTTAATTTTGTTAAAAAAATTATTGGAAAGTTAAAATTTTTGAACCCTTAATCCATGACTTTTTAACCTAGTTTGTGCCCATCTGACATAAATTTCTAATATAAGGAGCATATCCTTCGATTCAAACAAGAATACTTTTACGATAGTAGATTTCTACGTACTAGAGTCACTACCGTCATCATAACTTAATCATTTTGTGAAGGAAATAAGCGTTCAAACTTCATCATAAAATATAGACTTCATCTTAAAACACTGCAGTCGAGATACGTGCTTGAAAACATCTTTAAAACGACACAAAAAAATACTAAATGAAATAAATTAGCATTAAAATTAAAAACACTCTATTCTAATCTAACTCTAAGAAAGATAATACAAAATACAACTACCATTTGCATGTATCATGGTCTCGAATAGCTATGTCGTCGTTAGTCACATAGTGGTGTGTTTCCTTTATATGAAATAGCAGTAGCACGTGACTTTAGTATTATAAGAAATACTCAGTAAGTGACCCCACTATTGGGGTTAGATGCAAATACATTCAATCATGTGTAGGACCTATCGTATCAGTCTATATTCCTGGCGGTATACCAAACGAGTTAATTAGATGTGTATTTACTATTCTACAAATGGTCCACACGTGCGAGTGTGAACCCACCAGTCGGTTCGCACACCTCCAGGCCCCTTTTATGGTCGGACGAGCATTCTCTAGAGCTGCTCATGTCGGATATCCGTTAAGGCATAGCGACCATCATAGCATTATGATGAACATAATGATCATTTTTCTACCTCGTATTGTACGCGTCCGTACCATCATAAAAGAGGGGTATTCCCTTATGCATGAACACACAATGATGAATGAGATCCAAACATTTTTATTCACTATCATGTAAGACAACTCCTTCCATTTGTCCTTCATATCATATCATTTTTATCATAGATTTCCTTACATAAATTGGGGTTGTGCATTGTGTCGTCTATCTTTCCTCCCTCTGCCACGAATTCATGAAGCCATGGATGTGACTATCGTTGCCGACCCATGTTTTGTTTCAGATTTCCAGCCCCCCCCCCCCCCCCCCCCCCCCGTCCCCATGAATACGACTCCTTATGTCGTTCTTTTCCTCTATGCTTCATTCTCCAACTTATGGAGATATCTTCTATATATCAAGGGGAGCTTGAGGACAATTTTAAACAAGAAGTGGGGGTTCGGTTTGACTTCACCCATTTGCGTTCATTGAAAAACCACAATGATCGTTCATCTTCTCTCTATTACTCTCATTTCCTTTATTGTAGACATGTGTTGTGTGGGCAGAATAGGGCATGGCTTCCTTTGGTGTATCCTTGACATTGGGAACAATGTGTGGGTAGAGGGCGCGAGGATTTCAGCGCCTCATCGGAATTCTCGAGCCTTTTCTTGCGACTTGTTTTTTCTTTTTTTTTGTAAACGCTACAAATACAGTTTGAATTTCAAGTTAAGTTGTTTTTGTAGACTAAAATGTTTTTGTGCAACTTTAGTAGCAATCTTGGACATGCTTTGTTCGAGGTGTTTTCGCCGGATAATGAAGTTTGTTTTCAAGAACAATGCTACTATTGGCACTGCATCTGTGATGTTGATGAGAAAATTTTTCTTTTTATAATAGTAAAACAAAGTTATTCGACCTCATTCATTCAGGAGTTCTTAGACCAAATGGAAGTTGTGTTCTTACTACAATACTTATCTAATAAAAATAAGTCTATTGAACATTTGAGTTCTCAATTATTTAGAGACATTTAACAAAATAGTGCATGTATGGTAATGAAATATCCAAGTTGTTATCGAAAAATAAAATACTGACTTCAAAATGAATATACACGTCTCGTTTTATTCAAAAATTTCGAGCACCAAAATAGAAGAAAATTGAGAAGGAGACATCGGAATGGAATTAGGAAGTATGTGATTGATGTCCGGAGAGAAAAAAAAAAGTAACCTAAGCTTGGGGATGTGTGTGATTCTTTGCTAAATAAAGTGTAACCGAACAAACGAACACGAACACGCTTAATATCCTTCCAGTTTTTTGTTCGTTTTTCTTTTAATAGCGTTTTACATAAAAATCTATCTTTAAAAGTCGTTAAAAAGGTATCTTTGTTTTAGTGCAATAATCATATATATATATATATATATATATATATATATATATGGTTCAAAAGGATCCAAATGAAACTCAAACAAATTCTAAGTTGTTCAAAAAATGAAGGCTATGAACAATCTCTATATGATTTTGTTTACTTTTGCATCAATTTCTAATGTTTTCACTTGTTTTGCAGCCCAATATCCACAATCTCGTTGGGAAGTGACGATTCTTAATTATCAAGACATACCTTTACAGGTCCATTGCAAATCGAAAAACGACGATTTAGGTAAATAAGGGTATTGCACCACGTCAAATTATTCAACGAGACCATATTATTTCATGTATATCTGTATAAACTCTTGTAGTTCGAACTTTTTCCTTTTTTCAATTGAATTTGTTCCCATCTGATGTAACTTTCTGATTTAGGGGAGCACATTCTTCTGTCCAAACAAGAATACAGCTGGAAATTCAAAGAGAATTTGTGGCAGACAACATTGTTTTGGTGCAATTTTAGTAGCAATTACGGGAAGCTTTCGTTCGAGGTTTTTTGGCCAGAGAAGGGAATTTGGCTTCAAGACCGATGCAACTATTCGCACTGCATTTGGCGTGCAGATAAGAAGGGCTTTTCTTTATATAATAATCGAATAAATGTATTTGAGCTCATTCATCCATGGAATCCTTAGACAAATCCATCACCTTTGCCTTACATCACATCGAATCTTTTCTTTACTACACAAGTAGTGTGTTTTCTGTAATGCTCTAACAAAGTGTCTATTAATCATTTAAGTTCTTAAATATATGAAAATATTTAATATAAAAATGAGTACATCTCAATAAGATATTAAAGTTGTTATTAAAGAATAAAACATTGACGTTGTCCTGAATATCGAAGTCTAGATTTTATAGAAAATATTCGAGCACGAAAATGAAATAAATTTGAAAGTTATACACCGTTCTAAAAAATGAAACACAAACAGATTCTGTATCGGCCACACAAAAAAGAAACTCAATCATCGGAAAACACGCTCTAACACCTCATTGTGCCACGTGTCGCGCCCACAGCCAGAAACTTCTTTAGCTTATGTGGCTTAGCCGGCTAGTCTCGGCTTCGCGACTCAGAATCTAGCTCATTGGCTCGGTAAAGGATATTTTGCCCAATTTTTGTCCTTCCGACTATCTTGAAGCTGAAATTGACCTTGCTTAAAGAAATGAAGGTCAATATAAGATTCAATTTCTCGATTTATATTAAATTGAGTTAAGAAATTGTAGTTACTCATGAAAGACGATTGACGTTCTAGTGGGATGAAGAGCAAATATACTCAAATTTAGGGAGAACCGGCTAAGGCCAACCAAGTAAGCGGTCTTAGTATCGTTGGACGACTTGTTTGATGTATGACGACACGTGCATAGTGGCTAAGTTTATGATATGACATTGTTTAACAAAAATGTGATGAAATATACATACAAAATTAGTTTATACGAGATTTCGCCACCCACTGCTACATTGCTCGTTACATATGTCCTCACATTTTAAAATGTTGAGAAATCCCATGCCCTTTCGGACCAGTACCTAAAACTGGCGCCTTAGACCAGCTCGGCCATCTTGACTATTCTTTTTTATAACAGCTACAAATCACTGCTAGGATATATTATCCACTTTCAAGTACTGATGCATCGTCATCAGTCTCACGATTTTAAAATGCGTCTTGATCATGTCTAGGAGTTGAAGAGGTTTATTGGATTTCTAGGCCAACTAGGTTTCTTAACACGAGCTTTTAGTTCCAGGTTACTCTATTTTAACTCATCAACTCTTTCTTTAGTCCTCGAGTAATAGGGTCTATTTCCTTTTAACGTCGCCACGATCCTAAGGTGCTTAGTCTAGTGTACACATTTTGACCTAAGTCATCATATAACCAACCTAACTCTTACACTCTAGCTCTGTGTAGATAAACACACTAAATAGGTTGAACACATTGTCAAACACCTGGAGCAAATGCATACTTTATCATGCACAATACAAGAAAACAAGCTCAACGGGAAGATAATATCCATAAATCACCCTGGAGCACAGATCACAATAGCTCATCCTTCTTTCTAACAAATCAGAGTGGCGCAGCGGAAGCGTGGTGGGCCCATAACCTACTTGTCACGACCCAATTTTCGAGGCTTCGAAAAACCGAATGGTGACTAAAAAGACGAAATCGAAAACAAACAAAAGGAAAATAAAAGAAAAGAAAACCAAAGTAAAAAGATAAAAATACTTTGAATTAAAACAAAAGAGAGAAATTTTGTTTGTTAATTATTACAAAAGAAATTGCAAATATAAAATGAAATACAAAAGACTCTAAAAGACCGAAAAGGGACTGACGCTCCGTAACGACCCCCTCTGTGACTGTACAGCTCTCAAACGCTCCTCTACCTCGACCAGCAGCCAGCAAACACCTGAGAAAAATAAAGGAGAACGGGATGAGTATAAAAATTATACTCAGTAAGCCACCTACTTGTAGGCTCTCTTCGCATCTTAATTTAACAGAACTCCCATGGTTTCCTAATTCGGTTCTAGGACATCGGGTTCTAACCTTAGTCTCTTGGGGCTTGCCCCTTGGGTTTCACCGGTTCATCGTCCTTTCATTAGAGTCATCTAGAGGTTCCTTATGCCAAGCTGATATGGTTGGTATCTCTCTATGAGGCGCTACCTCTACATGGCTATCTAGGACTACATGGTATCTAGCCTAGGGGTGTGCTGAATACCCCTACGCCCATATAGTCCTCCTATGGGGGGCGCGATCGAACCCGTTCCCATGCAGCTAATGGACTGTACGATGTGGGGACACATTTCCCATGCGAAATGGCTAAGAGCAGTAAGGACTGATCAGGGACCCTTGGTCCTCCAACGAAGCTATAGATACCGTTCTTACGCTAGCAATTTATAAACACCCCTAGGTACTTTCTTGCCGTGGTAAACCGCTATGTTTCTAGGGAAAAATTAAGTTTGACTAGAGCGGCATATCGCTCCTAATAGAAATTCCCTAATCTTATCATAGAAATGGGCCCTACCAATTAACAGAGGGTACATGCAATCTTCTTCTAACATCATAGTATGTAATTCATGCAAACTAGGCATACCGGCTCAACGGGGCGATGACCTCCATCAAGCACCCAGAGCACGAAGTTCGCGCTCAATGGGGCGAATTCGTCCATCAAGCACCCGAAACCCGGCATACACAATTCTAACATAAATTAAACGCATGCATACGTACAACGGAAGCTTAAGGCATACAAGAAACACTCAGATAATTCACCCAACACATCATAACAATCCATCTAATTTATCTCATTCATGGAGAGCTAATTTAAGACAAAATTACTAACATGCATACCTACAATCCAAGCGAACCAGTGCCTTAGACTTGCTCGGCATATTATTCTCTTTGGCCCCCTATAGGTTTATTGGATTCCTAGCTACACGAGATTATTCTCTTTGGCCCCCTATAGGTTTATTGGATTCCTAGCTACACGAGATTTTGACTCCTACCTACAGGAGTAATAGAGTCTATTTCCTCAATGCTAAGGTGCTTAGTATAGTGTACGCTAACACATACTATATCATGCATAATACAAGCGAAGCTCAACGGGGAGATAATATCCATAAATCTCCCTGGAGCACGGATCACAATAGCTCATCTTCTTTTATAACAAATCAGAGTGGCGCAGCGGAAGCGTGGTGGGCCCATAACCCACAGGTCCCAGGATCGAAACCTGGCTCTGATAGATGTTGTCAAGTGTGGTGCCCTTAGTAGGACATTTTTAAAATACGTGTGGAAGATTGGATTTTATGATCTATGTTTAAGTGATTGATCGACATTATTTTCCTGTGAGATTGGATGTATACTTAGAGAATGAAATCTTCATTCTAGGTGATGGATAATATTATGGTTGTATTGATATAAGAATAGGACACTAAAGCTAGGATGATTTTATGTTGACCTGCAATAGCGCTATTTGACGACCAAGGTTGAATCTAGCCGTGACTCTTCCAAGTTGTTGGTACTCAGGAACCTGTGTCGTCGAGCTTGACCAAGGCCAAATAGCATAGTGTGTTGAGGCTATTTAAGGAGTTATTATAGTGTGTAGAAATGGATAAAGAGGGTCAAGGTCTCCGCTCTGCAAATTGGTTTTGAGAGAGAGTTAGGAACTACACAAGTAGTTTAGCTCATGATGATTATTTGGTGGACATGGGCAGAGGTCTTTTTGAGGAACCATGCAAGTAACTTAGTAATTGGAAAGCGGAGTGACCCCCCTACAAAATTTAGTGACTTTCGAGTCTTATTGAAGGGTTTGTGAGTTAACATTGCATAGATGATGTATTAGTAAATGTTATGTTGTCTATAAAATATGATAAGGTAGCGCATCAAGCTAAGATACTGATCATTCACTGTTGTGGTCATGCAAGCTGCCTAAGTCAGAACAATAAAGATAGATCATCCTAGAGATAAGTTAAGTCATCAAATAGACCCGCAATGCTAAAAATGGGTGAACAGCCTCTAGATCCAAGTAAGTGGTCTTAGTATAAGATAAGTTGGATAACTTGTTTAATGTATGACGACACGTGCCTAGTGCCCCTTGTAAGTGTCATTTATTCTTTATATTATGATGTTGTTACTATATTGTATGATGATGATGTATGATGTATGATGTATGATGTATGATGTATGATGTTATTTTGTGATGTGATGATGTTATACAATGTGTATGATACATTAGAAGACATGGTAAGTTTATGATATATGACATAGGTCTGATATGATTGGTTTCACTCATGATTGTATGTGCTTGCTTCTAACTACAATAGTGAAAAAAAAAAGTTCAACCATTGAAAGTATAATATATAACAGAAAAAAGTCATTAATGTTCAAATGGCGATTATAAAAAAAAAAAAAAAAAAAACTATAGTTTGAATGTTTAATTAGAAGTTGAATACTTTAAGTTTAAAAGTTAATTCTTACGGGTTTATTAAAACTTCATGTAGTGTGAGTTATTATTTTTAATTTTGTTAAAAAAATTATTGGAAAGTTAAAATTTTTGAACGCTTAATCCATAACTTTTTAACCTAGTTTGTGCCCATCTGACATAAATTTCTAATATAAGGAGCATATCCTTCGATTCAAACAAGAATACTTTTACGATAGTAGATTTCTACGTACTAGAGTCACTACCGTCATCATAACTTAATCATTTTGTGAAGGAAATAAGCGTTCAAACTTCATCATAAAATATAGACTTCATTTTAAAATACTGCAGTCGAGATACGTGCTTGAAAACATTTTTAAAACGACACAAAAAAATACTAAATGAAATAAATTCCTCCCTCTGCCATGAATTCATGAAGCCATGGATGTGACTATCGTTGCCGACCCATGTTTTGTTTCAGATTTCCAGCCCCCCCCCCCCCCCCCCCGTCCCCATGAATACGACTCCTTACGTCGTTCTTTTCCTCTATGCTTCATTCTCCAACTTATGGAGATATCTTCTATATATCAAGGGGAGCTTGAGGACAATTTTAAACAAGAAGTGGGGGTTTGGTTTGACTTCACCCATTTGCGTTCATTGAAAAACCACAATGATCGTTCATCTTCTCTCTATTACTCTCATTTCCTTTATTGTAGACATGTGTTGTGTGGGCAGAATTGGGCATGGCTTCGTTTGGTGTATCCTTGACATTGGGAACAATGTGTGGGTAGAGGGCGCGAGGATTTCAGCGCCTCATCGAAATTCTCAAGCCTTTTCTTGCGACTTGTTTTTTCTTTTTTTTTTTGTAAACGCTACAAATACAGTTTGAATTTCAAGTTGAGTTGTTTTTGTAGACTAAAATGTTTTTGTGCAACTTTAGTAGCTGTAACGACCCAGGGAAGAAAGAAAAAAAAAAAAAAAAAAAAAAAAAAAAAAAAATATATATATATATATATATATATATATATATATAATAAATAAATAAATGAAAATGATAAAACGAAAAAAATAAAAAATAAAAAATAACTCAGTCGCCGGAAAACCCGCGAGTTTTCCGGCGACCGCCGAGTTTCGCGGAACCAACGCGAAACAACGGTCACAGCACGCCCACCCTCAGCCCACGACACCCAGCATCTTCAGAAGACCTGCAAAGGGAGAAAAGAGGGAAAATTTTGAGAGAGAGAGAGAGATTTCGGACAAATGTCGGCGAGTGTCCAGTTCTCCGACGAGCCCTCAAACCACCCTCAAACCGACACCAAACGACCTGTTACCACCATAAGAGGGATCCCTAACGAAAGCAAAATGACTCAGGGTGCGTTTTGTGTTATTTCGTAAGCTTCGTCGTCGGTAACCGAGGTCGGAAAATTAGGTTTCTTAATCGATTCTTAGATCTGTGGCTTTTAGGAGCTTTTAGGCCGCAAAACTCCAAGAAAGGAAAGAAGGACGATGAACAAAGAGGAAAAGGGAAGGAAGAGGACCGAAATTGGCAACTGAAACGCCGGGGGGAGGAGAGAGAAAGCTCGCCGAAAAATCGGCCGAAGTCGGGTAAGGAAGACGAGATCCACGGATCCGGGTCAACCCGAACCCAGAACCCGGGAGAGCCAGCCCGTTCCTCCCTTGGCCTCTGCCTTCGGCCCAGCCCAACTACAGCAGCCCAAACCTCAAACCGGCCTAGAAGTTACGGTTTAGTTGAACCAACCCAGACTAGACCCACGGTCCAATTGAGCCGGCCTGCAAACCAAACACTTGCGGCCCAGCCCAGTAAGCCGAGGCCCAACGATTAGCCTTGGCCCAGTAGCCTTCCACAGCCCGCGACCCGAACCACGACCCGAACCGGACTGCGACCCGCGCTTCGACCCGACACTACCGCCCAACGTGGCTTCCTCTGCTTCTGCCACGTGTCACACAGCGGCGCGGCAGTCCCTCAGCTCGGCTCGGCGCAAATGGCTCGGGCTCCCTCCGGTGACGCTCCGACGGCTCCTCCAGCGGCTGTTTGGCTCGGCTCACCTGTTTTCAGCCCGGTTTCCATTGTTTCGACCCTCCCGAACCTGTTTTCGGCCCCGATAAGGGTATCCGAGGCCGTTTTAGAGCCATATTTCACATTTATTAAATTATTGATAAATTAATTGTGAAATACTAACAGAAAGTGGTGAACGGTGTGATAGGAAACAAACCCCGGCGTTGTAGGAAGCAGCTCTCACGGAACGGGAGCTTACGTTTAGCTATTTAGGGAGTACTTCGGTCAAGGCCAACCAAGTAAGTGGCCTTACTATAGGATAGGCTAAATAATTGTATGAGTTATGATGATGTATGGATTATGATGCTTGATGATATGTGCGGTATATACATATTTTGTTGAGTGACGCTTGATATGTTTGACGCACGTGTGGCATTATATGAGCATGATGATTGCATGATTTTTACCTTAATATGATGATGTTTTCCATATTGAGCATGCTAGATGATGATGAGTGCCATATTGCATCTTGTCGTTAGATCGACGTAGGACACAACCCTAAGAGCATGAAAATGATATTAATATAAATACCCACGAGTATGAGTTACCTAGAGTAACAAAGAGATGAGACTAGAGGGTTGTGTCAGAAGAGACATTACGATGGATTTAGAGGGACCTCATGCATTTTGTATGTTCATAAGCATAGGGCTACTTCCCCTAGAGATGATGAGTGTGGACGCGCACCTTATGATGAGCGCGAATGCGCACAGGTGCGAAAGCACACAGATGAGGGTGTTCATGAGGGCATGACACTATGGGGTTCCGCTGACCTCCGGACGTCGCTACAGATTAGCTTGACCAGAGGGTCCAGGGGGTGTGCGAGCGCCCTGGGGACTCACACTCGCATGAGGGAGTCGTGTGTAGGGAAGTACTACACATCCAATTTGTCCGAGACTTGAGGCCACCCCTAAGATGATTAGAGATAGGTCCCTATTCATGATTGCATGTGTTTGCATTAGCATGGCCCCTATAGTGGGGCCACTTACTAAGTATTCTTTGAAATACTCAGGCCGTGTGCCACATCATTTTTTTCAGGTAAAGGCAAGACGCACTTGTACGGAGGACGGCGGCATCGCGAGCAGAGACTGTGGCACGTGCATAGGGTAGACTCATATTTGAATTTCTAGTCTTAAGTTAGAATAGGTTGTTTTGCATTTCATTGTTTTAAATTATTTTGTATTTGTTTTTGTTTTCTCTAAACTTCAGTATTTCATATTTAAACACGTAAGACCATGGCTGTGTTTTCCAGAGAAGGAGTTGTTTTAAACGTTTTTTTTTTGAAGTTTACGTTATCAGTTATATTCATGTAAGAGTTATATTTCTGCATTATAGATGAGCTTGAGATGTTAGTAGCGACTCTGAGTATGTGGAAATTTAGGGTCGTTACAGTTGGTATCAGAGCTCTAGGTTTTAGATTCTGTAGACTAGCCTACAATGTAGGCTTGGCACGTTCCATGGTCCCAACGTCGATGCCCCATCACCGTCAGGTACGCCTTGCACAAGATAAGAAAAGAGAAACGTTTTCAAACTCGCATGCATTTTATGTTAATGTTACTGAAATTGTTGTGATATTTCACGTATTTATTTAAGAGCATGATGTGATGTGTTGCATGCTGAGTGATTTTGTTTGCAATATGATGTGAACTTAGTAGATATGATGCATAGCATAATTTCATAGGTAATGAGCCTTAGACTTAAGAGATGCTATCTTGGTTTCTAGAACCATGCTGCCTAGAGCATGCGAAAGAGTAAGATGAGGAAGGGGACGACCTCCTATTAGAGATAGAGGACGAGGTGAGGCTGAAGAGAGCCCACCTCGAGAGGGATCAGAGACAGGGTTTGAATTAGAACCCTTATTGTATGTATGGTCGGAAAGCAGCCCCTGAGAGGGTAGACGTAGTAACTAAGGATAGAATAAAGAATGATCAAGCAATAGTAGCTAACCAAACTCTAAGCGTAGTCCTATAGTAGTAAAGATGACCGACTTCAACGTAGTACTAGGCATGGATTGACAAGTTGCAAACCATGCGATTATAGAATGTTGCAAAAAAAAAAAAAAAAAGGTGATATTCTCACCATCGGTGGGACCTAGCTTTAAATTTAAAGGCACAAATACCGGGGATACCCCTAAAGGTAGGCTCGATGATGAAAGCAAAGAGATTAGTCCAACAAGGCGGTTGGACTATATTAGCATGTGCCGTAGATGTAAGAGGAAAAGAAAAGACCCTAGAAAACGTGTCAATCGTAAACGAGTTTTCAGATGTGTATCCGGATGACCTACCTGGAATACCCCCTTCCTGAGCGGTCGACTTCATCATCGAACTCGAGTCGGGAACTGGGCCTATTTCTAAAGCACCCTACCACATGGCGCTAGCAGAGTTGAAAGAACTCAAGGCGCAATTACAAGACTTACGGGATAAAAGGGTTCATTCGACCTAGCATATTCCCCTAGGGTGCGCCAGTGTTGTTTGTTCAGAAGAAAGATGGATCAATGCGTTTGTGCATCGATTACAGAGAGTTAAATAAGAGAACCATAAAGAACAAATACCCTCTACCTAGAATAGAAGACTTATTTGATCAACTAAGAGAAGCAACAATATTTTCTAAGATAGACCTGCGGTCAGGTTATCATTAAATAAAGAGTAAAGAAAAAGACGCACCAAAGACAGCATTTAGGACAAGGTATGATCGCTATAAGTTCGTGGTATGTCATTTAGCCTCACCAATGCTTCAGCTGTGTTAATGGAGTTAATGAACCAAGTGTTCAAGGACTATCTAGACACTTGTGTGATCGTGCTCATTAATGACATCCTAGTGTACTAAAAAACAGACTTGGAATACCAGGAACACCTCTAAAAAGTCCTAGCCACCCTAAGAGAGAACAAGTTGTAGGACAAGTTCTCAAAGTGTGAATTTTGGTTACGATAAGTCTCATTCTTAGGATACGTGGCGACAAAGGGTGGAGTATCCGTAGATCCTACTAAGGTTAAAGCGGTCACGAAGTAGGAACGCCCAACTTCGGTAACATCAGCACAGAGTTTCTTAGGACTAGCGAGATACTATCGAAGGTTCGTGTAGGACTTCGCTAGAATAGCCTCGCCTTTGACACAGCTAACGAGAAAAGGGGTACCATTTATATGAAATGATGCTTGTGAGGCAAGCTTCCAAAACCTAAAATAGAGATTGGTAACCGTCCTGGTATTCACGGTTCCCAAGATCTCAGAAGAGTACGTAATCTATAGTGATGCATTCAAAGAATGGACTAGGATGTTAATGCAACACGTTAAAGTTGTTGCATACACGTCCCGTCAACCAAAAGAAAACGAAGATAATTACCCTACCCATGATCTGGAGTTTGGCGCTGTAGTGTTCGCGCTGAAAATTTGGTGACACTGCCTGTATGGAGAGAAAATTCAAAGTTTAACCGACCACAATATTTTAAATATTTCTTCACCCAGAAAGAGTTAAATATGAGACAGAGAAGGTGGTTAGAATTGGTGAAGGACTACGATGTAGATATCCAGTACCACCCTGGAAAAGCAAATGTGGTCGCAGACGCTTTGAGTAGAAAGGTGGCCCACTCTTCAGCCCTCATTATGAGGGAAGTAAGGGTACAAAGAAAATTCTAGGGAGCCAACATAGTTGTAGCGACCGAGAGAGTCATAGCACAACTGGCCCGACTTACAGTGCAACCTACACTTTGGCAAAGAATGGTGACCTCCGAATGAGAGGATCCAAACCTATAGAAAGTCTTAAGCCAGCCAGCTAAGAGTCTAGTAAATGGATTCTCGAAGACCTAAGATGAAGGACTATTGTATCAGGGAGGCCTATGTGTCCCAGAGAAGTTAAGGAAGGAGATACTAACGGAAGCTCACAACTCGCCATTTGCCATGCACCCAGGAGGTACAAAAATGTACCAAGATTTTAAACAACATTTCTGATAGAAGAGCATGAATAGGGACATGGCCGAGTTTGTGAGCGAGTGCTTAGTTTGTCAACAAGTGAAAGTTCCTAAACAAAAGGCAGTGGGGTTGTTGTAGCCCCTAAGCATACCAGAGTGGAAGTGGGAAAACATAGCAATGGGTTTCATAGTAGGATTACCCAAAACGCACAAAGCATATACAGTGATCTGGGTAGTCGTCGATAGGTTGACCAAATCGGCACACTTCCTACTTGGGAAAGCTACATATACAGTTGACAAATGGGCACAACTGTATGTGAAAGAAATAGTAAGACTACATGGAGTCCTAGTGTCTATAGTGTTGGATCGGGATTCACGCTTTACGTTAGCGTTTTGGTGCGGACTTCAAAAAGCATTGGGTACCCGCCTCGATTTTATTACCGCCTTCCACCCCCCCAAACAGATGGACAAACGGAGTGTTTAAACCAAATTCTAGAGGACATGTTATGCGCTTGAGTACTAGATTTTAGGGGAAGTTGGGATTCCATACTCCACCTCATGGAATTCTCGTATAATAACAACTTCCAAGCCACTATTGGTAAGACACCGTTTGAGGCCTTGTATGGGAAACGGTGTAGGTCCCCACTATGTTGGGACGAAGTAGGCGAAAGAGAGTTAGTAGGACCCGAGCTAGTTCGACTCACCAACGAGGCTGTTCAGAAAAATTCGAGTGAGGATGCGTATCACTAAAAGTCGACAGAAAAGCTACGCCGATGTAAGGCGTAGAAGCTTAGAGTTCGAGACAAGGGGCCTAGTATTCCTCAAGGTGGCACCTATTTAAGGTGTCTTGAGGTTCGGACGTACGGGCAAGTTAAGTCCTAAATTCATTGGACCATTCGAGATCCTAGAGCGAGTTGGTCCAGTAGCGTATAAGTTAGCCCTACCTATAGCCCACTTAGGAATACACGATGCATTTCATGTGTCGATTCTAAGGAAGTACATTACGAACCCTATCCACGTAATAGACTACGAACCACTCCAACTCGATGAAGATCTGAGCTACGAGGAAAACCAAGTAAGAATCTTAGCTAGAGAAGTAAAAACATTACGCAACAGGAGTATTGCGTTCGTTAAGGTACTGTGGCGGAATCACCACAGTGAGGAAGCCACGTGGGAGCGTGAGGACGAGATAAGAGAGAAATACCCCGAGTTGGTACAAGAGTTTGAGACTTTCGAGGACGAAAGTTCTTTTTAGGGGTAGATAATGTAACGACACGGGAAAGAAAGAAAGATATATATATATATATATATATATATATATATATATATATATATATATATATATTAAATAAATAAATAAAGGAAAATGAGAAAACGAAAAAAAAAAACTCAGTCGCCGGAAAACCCGCGAGTTTTCCGGCGACCGCCGAGTTTCGCGGAACCAACGCGAAACAACGGTCACAGCACGCCCACCCTCAACCCACGACACCCAGCATCTTCAGAAGACCTGCAAAGGGAGAAAAGAGAGAAAATTGTGAGAGAGAGAGAGAGATTTCGGACAAACGTCGGCGAGTGTCCAGTTCTCCGACGAGCCCTCAAACCACCCTCAAACCGACACCAAACGACCTGTTACCACCATAAGAGGGATCCCTAACGAAAGCACAATGACTCAAGGTGCGTTTTGTGTTATTTCGTAAGCGTCGTCGTCGGTAACCGAGGTCAGAAAATTAGGTTTCTTAATCGATTCTTAGATCTGTGGCTTTTAAGAGCTTTTAGACCGCAAAACTCCCAGAAACGAAAGAAGGACGACGAACAAAGAGGAAAAGGGAAGGAAGAGGACCGAAATCGGCAACGGAAACGCCGCGGGGAGGAGAGAGAAAGCTCGCCGGAAAATCGGTCTAAGTCGGGTAAGGAAGACGAGATCCACGGATCCGGGTCAACCCGAACCCAGAACCCGGGAGAGCCAGCCCGTTCCTCCCTTTGCCTCTGCCTTCGGCCCAGCCCAACTACAGCGGCCCAAACCTCAAACAGGCCCAGAAGCTACGGTTCAGTTGAACCAACCCAGACTAGACCCACGGTCCAATTGAGCCGGCCTGCAAACCAAACACTTGCGGCCCAGCCCAGTAAGCAGAGGCCCAACGATTAGCCTTGGCCCAGTAGCCTTCCATAGCCCGCGACCCGAACCACGACCCGAACCGGACTGCGACCCGCGCTTCGACCCGACACTACCGCCCAACATGGCTTCCTCTGCTTCTGCCACGTGTCACACAGCGGCGCGGCAGTCCCTCGGCTCGGCTCGGCGCAAACGGCTCGGGCTCCCTCCGGTGACGCTCCGGCGGCTCCTCCAGCGGCTGTTTGGCTCGGCTCACCTGTTTTCAGCCCGGTTTCCACTGTTTCGACCCTCCCGGACCTGTTTTTGGCCCCGATAAAGGTATCTGAGGCCGTTTTAGAGCCGTATTTCACATTTATTAAATTATTGGTAAATTAATTGTGAAATACTAACGAAAAGTGGTGAACGGTGTGATAGGAAACAAACCCCGGCGTTGTAGGAAGCAGCTCTCACGGAACGGGAGCTTACGTTTAGCTATTTAGGGAGTACTTCGGCCAAGGCCAACCAAGTAAGTGGCCTTACTATAGGATAGGCTAAATAATTGTATGAGTTATGATGATGTGTGGATTATGATGCTTGATGATATGTGCGGTATATACATATTTTGTTGAGTGATGCTTGATATGTTTGATGCACGTGTGGCATTATATAAGCATGATGATTGCATGATTTTTACCTTAATATGATGATGTTTTTCATATTGAGCATGCTAGATGATGATGAGTGCCATATTGCATCATGTCGTTAGATCGACGTAGGACACAACCCTAAGAGCATGAAAATGATATTAATATAAATATCCACGAGTATGAGGTACCTAGAGTAACAAAGAGATGAGACTAGAGGGTTGTGTTAGAAGAGACATTACGATGGATTTAGAGGGACCTCATGCATTTTGTATGTTCATAAGCATACGGCTACTTCCCCTAGAGATGATGAGTGCGGACGCGCACCTTATGATGAGCGCGAATGCGCACAGGTGCGAAAGCACACAGATGAGGGTGTTCATGAGGCGCATGACACTATGGGGTTCCGCTGACCTCCGGACGTCGCTACAGATTAGCTTGACCAGAGGGTCCAGGGGGTGTGCGAGCGCCCTAGGGACTTACACTCGCACGTGTGAGTCGTGTGTAGGGAAGTACTACACATCCAATTTGTTCGAGACTGGAGGCCACCCCTAAGATGATTAGAGATAGGTCCCTATTCATGATTGCATGTGTTTGCATTAGCATGACCCCTATAGTGGGGCCACTTACTGAGTATTCTTTGAAATACTCAGGCCGTGTACCACATCATTTTTTTCAGGTAAAGGCAAGGCGCACTTGTACGGAGGACGGCGGCATCTCGAGCAGAGACTGTGGCACGTGCATAAGGTAGACTCATATTTGAATTTCTAGTCTTAAGTTAGAATAAGTTGTTTTGCATTTCATTGTTTTAAATTATTTTGTATTTGTTTTTGTTTTCTCTAAACTTCAGTATTTCATATTTAAACACGTAAGACCATGGCTGTGTTTTCCAGAGAAGAAGTTGTTTTAAACGTTTTTTTTTTGAAGTTTACGTTATCAGTTATATTCATGTAAGAGTTATATTTCTGCATTATAGATGAGCATGAGACGTTAGTAGTGACTCTGAGTATGTGGAAATTTAGGGTCGTTACAGTAGCAATCTTGGACATGCTTTGTTCGAGGTGTTTTCGCCGGATAATGAAGTTTGTTTTCAAGAACAATGCTACTATTGGCACTGCATCTGTGATGTTGATGAGAAAATTTTTTCTTTTTATAATAGTAAAACAAAGTTATTCGACCTCATTCATTCACGAAGTTCTTAAACCAAATGGAAGTTGTGTTCTTACTACAATACTTATCTAATAAAAATAAGTCTATTGAACATTTGAGTTCTCAATTATTTAGAGACATTTAACAAAATAGTGCATGTATGGTAATGAAATATCCAAGTTGTTATCGAAAAATAAAATACTGACTTCAAAATGAATATACACGTCTCGTTTTATTCAAAAATTTCGAGCACCAAAATAGAAGAAAATTGAGAAGGAGACATCGGAATGGAATTAGGAAGTATGTGATTGATGTCCGGAGAGAAAAAAAAAAAAAAAGCAACCTAAGCTTGGGGATGTGTGTGATTCTTTGCTAAATAAAGTGTAACCGAACAAACGAACACGAACACGCTTAATATCCTTCCAGTTTTTTGTTCGTTTTTCTTTTAATAGCGTTTTACATAAAAATCTATCTTTAAAAGTCGTTAAAAAGGTATCTTTGTTTTAGTGCAATAATCTATATATATATATATATATATATATATATGGTTCAAAAGGATCCAAATGAAACTCAAACAAATTCTAAGTTGTTCAAAAAATGAAGGCTATGAACAATCTCTATATGATTTTGTTTACTTTTGCATCAATTTCTAATGTTTTCACTTGTTTTGCAGCCCAATATCCACAATCTCGTTGGGAAGTGACGATTCTTAATTATCAAGACATACCTTTACAGGTCCATTGCAAATCGAAAAACGACGATTTAGGTAAATAAGGGTATTGCACCACGTCAAATTATTCAACGAGACCATATTATTTCATGTATATCTGTATAAACTCTTGTAGTTCGAACTTTTTCCTTTTTTCAATTGAATTTGTTCCCATCTGATGTAACTTTCTGATTTAGGGGAGCACATTCTTCTGTCCAAACAAGAATACAGCTGGAAATTCAAAGAGAATTTGTGGCAGACAACATTGTTTTGGTGCAATTTTAGTAGCAATTACGGGAAGCTTTCGTTCGAGGTTTTTTGGCCAGAGAAGGGAATTTGGCTTCAAGACCGATGCAACTATTCGCACTGCATTTGGCGTGCAGATAAGAAGGGCTTTTCTTTATATAATAATCGAATAAATGTATTTGAGCTCATTCATCCATGGAATCCTTAGACAAATCCATCACCTTTGCCTTACATCACATCGAATCTTTTCTTTACTACACAAGTAGTGTGTTTTCTGTAATGCTCTAACAAAGTGTCTATTAATCATTTAAGTTCTTAAATATATGAAAATATTTAATATAAAAATGAGTACATCTCAATAAGATATTAAAGTTGTTATTAAAGAATAAAACATTGACGTTGCCCTCAATATCGAAGTCTAGATTTTATAGAAAATATTCGAGCACGAAAATGAAATAAATTTGAAAGTTATACACCGTTCTAAAAAATGAAACACAAACAGATTCTGTATCGGCCACACAAAAAAGAAACTCAATCATCGGAAAACACGCTCTAACACCTCATTGTGCCACGTGTCGCGCCCACAGCCAGAAACTTCTTTAGCTTATGTGGCTTAGCCGGCTAGTCTCGGCTTCGCGACTCAGAATCTAGCTCATTGGCTCGGTAAAGGATATTTTGCCCAATTTTTGTCCTTCCGACTATCTTGAAGCTGAAATTGACCTTGCTTAAAGAAATGAAGGTCAATATAAGATTCAATTTCTCGATTTATATTAAATTGAGTTAAGAAATTGTAGTTACTCATGAAAGAAGATTGACGTTCTAGTGGGACGAAAAGCAAATATACTCAAATTTAGGGAGAACCGGCTAAGGCCAACCAAGTAAGCGGTCTTAGTATCGTTGGACGACTTGTTTGATGTATGACGACACGTGCATAGTGGCTAAGTTTATGATATGACATTGTTTAACAAAAATGTGATGAAATATACATACAAAATTAGTTTATACGAGATTTCGCCACCCACTGCTACATTGCTCGTTACATATGTCCTCACATTTTAAAATGTTGAGAAATCCCATGCCCTTTCGGACCAGTACCTAAAACTGGCGCCTTAGACCAGCTCGGCCATCTTGACTATTCTTTTTTATAATAGCTACAAATCACTGCTAGGATATATTATCCACTTTCAAGTACTGATGCATCGTCATCAGTCTCACAATTTTAAAATGCGTCTTGATCATGTCTAGGAGTTGAAGAGGTTTATTGGATTTCTAGGCCAACTAGGTTTCTTAACACGAGCTTTTAGTTCCAGGTTACTCTATTTTAACTCATCAACTCTTTCTTTAGTCCTCGAGTAATAGGGTCTATTTCCTTTTAACGTCGCCACGATCCTAAGGTGCTTAGTCTAGTGTACGCATTTTGACCTAAGTCATCATATAACCAACCTAACTCTTACACTCTAGCTCTGTGTAGATAAACACACTAAATAGGTTGAACACATTGTCAAACACCTGGAGCAAATGCATACTTTATCATGCACAATACAAGAAAACAAGCTCAACGGGAAGATAATATCCATAAATCACCCTGGAGCACAGATCACAATAGCTCATCCTTCTTTCTAACAAATCAGAGTGGCGCAGCGGAAGCGTGGTGGGCCCATAACCTACTTGTCACGACCCAATTTTCGAGGCTTCGAAAAACCGAATGGTGACTAAAAAGACGAAATCGAAAACAAACAAAAGGAAAATAAAAGAAAAGAAAACCAAAGTAAAAAGACAAAAATACTTTGAATTAAAACAAAAGAGAGAAATTTTGTTTGTTAATTATTACAAAAGAAATTGCAAATATAAAATGAAATACAAAAGACTCTACAAGACCGAAAAGGGACTGACGCTCCGTAACGACCCTCTCTGTGACTGTACAGCTCTCAAACGCTCATCTACCTCGACCAGCAGCCAGCAAACACCTGAGAAAAATAAAGGAGAACGGGATGAGTATAAAAATTATACTCAGTAAGCCACCTACTTGTAGGCTCTCTTCGCATCTTAATTTAACAGAACTCCCATGGTTTCCTAATTCAGTTCTAGGACATCGGGTTCTAACCTTAGTCTCTTGGGGCTTGCCCCTTGGGTTTCACCGGTTCATCGTCCTTTCATTAGAGTCACCTAGAGGTTCCTTATGCCAAGCTGATATGGTTGGTATCTCTCTATGAGGCGCTACCTTTACATGGCTATCTAGGACTACATGGTATCTAGCCTAGGGGTGTGCTGAATACCCCTACGCCCATATAGTCCTCCTATGGGGGGCGCAACCCAACCCGTTCCCATGCAGCTAATGGGCTGTACGATGTGGGGACACATTTCCCATGCGAAATGGCTAAGAGTAGTAAGGACTGATCAGGGACCCTTGGTCCTCTCACGAAGCTATAGATACCGTTCTTACGCTAGCAATTTATGAACACTCCTAGGTACTTTCTTGCCGTGGTAAACCGCTATGTTTCTAGAAAAAAATTAAGTCTGACTAGAGCGGCATATCGCTCCTAATAGAAATTCCCTAATCTTATCATAGAAATGGGCCCTAGCAATTAACTGAGTGTACATGCAATCTTCTTCTAACATCATAGTATGTAATTCATGCAAACTAGGCATACCGGCTCAACGGGGCGATGACCTCCAACAAGCACCCAGAGCACGAAGTTCGCGCTCAATGGGGCGAATTCGTCCATCAAGCACCCGAAACCCGGCATACACAATTCTAACATAAATTAAACGCATGCATACGTACAACGGAAGCTTAAGGCATACAAGAAACACTCAGATAATTCACCCAACACATCATAACAATCCATCTAATTAATCTCATTCATGGAGAGCTAATTTAAGACAAAATTACTAACATGCATACCTACAATCCAAGCGAACCCTACAAGTATTTCTTCCTAAATACCGGGTAGTGACTTACCTGGTTGACGCGTGCCCTTTCGCTAGCATTTCTTTGCCCGTGAGGTGTCCAAAAATACTGATTTCTCTAATTTAAGTCCCTATTCACGTAAAAATAGTATTAGAACTGGAACCGGGACAAAAATCGGGAAAACAGAACACAACCGGGCTAAATTGGCCGTTCCACGCGCGCTCACGCGCCAGCAGCACGCTGGGAGTGCGTGGCCACGCGCGCGGGAAGGCGCCAGTCGCAGGCTGCACGCGCGCCCGCCTCCGCGTTGTCGCGGGTCGGCCGGTCCGGTCGGCTCGGCTCGCGTCGCTGTTCGGCCCGGCTTGCAGGCGACACGTGTCCACGCCTCGCTGGAGCTGCGTTGCTCCAACCGATGGTCGACGCGTGTCCGGCGCCTGTCGCCGCCGTCCGCCGCTCGCCGGCCGACTCTTTTCTTCTTCTTTTTTTTTTTTTTCTTTTCTTCTCCCTTCTTCTCTGCCCTCTGAAAACCGAAACACAACCTTCTTTACCGATTTTCATATCTTTCGATCCGTAGATCTGATCGACATGATTTCTTCGACAAAGTTTTAGATCGTGTTACGAGCTACGTCCTCGTATTTTTTTCGTAATTTTCGATTAACTACCGAACGAGTTAAGAAGGTCAGAATTTCGCTCACCGTTCTCGGACGACTCTCGGATCTCCACCTTCGGGTTGAGGTCTGGCCAAACTTCTTCACAGATCATGCGTAGAGTTGTTCCTAGATGAATATATCAAGATTTCAGATCTTGATTCACAAAGGAAAACCATAGATTTGAGGAAACGTTCAAGATCCTTACCTTGCGGGTTTTCCGACTTCTTGATGAAAAATGGGACTCCGGCCACCCACATTCTCTTTTCCCTTCCAAGAAAGTCTCTCTGCATGATCTTCACCTCCTTGCATCATGATCTTCACCGAAATAGACTCCGATGGTAATTTTCGGTGAGTCTTCCGGCGGTTCATCCTTTCTCCTCTCTCTAGGTTCTCTCTACCCCTTTCTCTCACTATCTCTCTTTTGCAGGACTATGGATAGGGTTTCGTTTGGACCCCTTAGGTGGTTGGAGGGGCAAATTTACCTATTTGCCCCTCTCAACTTTTCTTATATATATATTTTTTTTCTTTTTCTTCTTTCTTCGGGTATTACACTACTGGTCCAAAGATTGAAACTTGGCTCTAATAGAGAAGAAAGACTTCAAAAATGATAGAGAAAGCAGTTTTACAAAGACATTTGCTGCAACACTATTTGCTTCGGCCCGTTATAGGTTTATTGGATTCCAGGTTACCAACCTAACAGGAGAACACACTGTCTCAAGCGTGGTGGGCCCATAACCCACAGGTCCCTGAAAGAACACTCTTACAAAAGAATTTCATGTCAAGAATGGAATTTGAACAAATGGCCTTTCGTACTTGAAACTGGCGCCTTAGACCAACTCATTTGTCTTATCCATGATAAAAAAATACTTTTGCAAAAGAATTTCATGTCAAGAATGGGATTTGAACAAATGGCCTTTCGTATTTGAAACTGGCGCCTTAGACCAACTCAGCATCTTGATCAAGGTGACTGACTTCTTCTCTGTCATATCCATAGGATCAATTCTAACAAGTCACACACTCATGTTCCGGAAATACAAAAAAAAAAAAAAAAAAAAAAAGAAATTCCACGATCGAACTACCAAAAAAGAGTGGGCTAAAAAGTGGAAACTTACATACTTTGGACTTTACTTTTTATTGAAAAGTTATTTAGGGGTTCTTGTGAATGGAATGTAATTGCTTTAAATTTCGTCAAGTAAAATTGAAGAAAATAGCTCAACAAGAAAATAATATCCATAAATAACAATAGTTCATCCTCTTTTCTAACAAATTAGAGTGGCGCAGCAGAAGCGTGGTGGACCATAACCCATAGGTCCTAAGATCAAACCACAATGACATTTGCTACAACACAAGTATCATTATACCTCTCAAAACTAGTACCTTAGACTTGCTTGGCCTATTATCTGCTTTGGCCCGTTAGAGGTTTATTGGATTATAGTTTCCTCTATTTTGGCTTCTTAAACTCTTTCTTTAGTCTAGGAGTAATAGAGTCTATTTCCCTCTTAACGATCCTAAGGTGCTTAGTCTAGTGTACCCATCTTGACCTACTAGTGTACCCATCTTGACCTACTAGTGTACCCATCTTGACCAAAAGTCCTAAGTCATTTTATAACCAACCTAACTGGAGAACACACTGTTAAACACTTGGAGCTAACACAGATAATATCCATAAATCACCTTGGAGCACAGATCACAATAGCTCATCCTCTTTTCTAACAAATCAGAGTGACGCAGCAGAAGCGTGGTGAATCAGAGTGACGCAGCAGAAGCGTGGTGAATCAGAGTGACGCAGCAGAAGCGTGGTGAATCAGAGTGACGCAGCAGAAGCGTGGTGACCAGGATCGAAAACACTTGGAGCTAACACAGATAATATCCATAAATCACCTTGGAGCACAGATCACAATAGCTCATCCTCTTTTCTAACAAATTAGAGTGACGCAGCAGAAGCGTGGTGAATCAGAGTGACGCAGCAGAAGCGTGGTGAATCAGAGTGACGCAGCAGAAGCGTGGTGAATCAGAGTGACGCAGCAGAAGCGTGGTGACCAGGATCGAAAACACTTGGAGCTAACACAGATAATATCCATAAATCACCTTGGAGCACAGATCACAATAGCTCATCCTCTTTTCTAACAAATTAGAGTGACGCAGCAGAAGCGTGGTGAATCAGAGTGACGCAGCAGAAGCGTGGTGAATCAGAGTGACGCAGCAGAAGCGTGGTGAATCAGAGTGACGCAGCAGAAGCGTGGTGACCAGGATCGAAACCTGGCTCTAATAGAGAAGAAAGACTTCAAAAATGATAGAGAAAGCAGTTTTACAATGACATTTGCTGCAACACAAGGATCATTATACCTCTCAAACCAATACCTTAGACTTGCTCGACCTATTATCCGCTTTGGCCCGTTATACGTTTATTGGATTTCAGGTTACTCTATATCATAAGCAGTTTTATAATGTACCTTAGAGAGAAGCAAAACCATAAAAAATGATAGAGAGAGAATGATAGAGATATACAAAAATGATAGAGAAAAGCAGTTTTATAATGTCTCTCTGATAGATTTATAATGACACTTGCTGCAACACAAGGATCAACATATTATTCGCTTTGGCCCCCTATAGGTTTATTGGATTCCTAGCTACACGGGATTTTGACTCCTCAACTCTGTCACCCTGGAGCACGTATCACAATAGCTCATCTTCTTTTCTAACAAATCAGAGTGGCGCAGCGGAAGCGTGGTGGGCTCATAACCCACAGGTCCCAGAATCGAAACCTGGCTCTGATAGAGAAGAAGGACATCAACACAAGGATCGGCCTATTATTAGCTTTGGCCCGTTATAGGTTTATTGGAATTTCCTCTTAACCTCAATCCTAAGGAATATAACTTTTATTTATTTAATACTAAAAATAATTTATTTATTTAAATAATAAATGAGCTTTTTTACTTAAAACCAAAACCCATTGTTTGAATATTTTCCAAAGACAACTTTGCCCTTTACTCTTCCTTCTATCAAATCAGACGAAAACGGCTAAAACCCTTCGAAGCCAACTTTGTCATTTCGTTCTTCTGCAACGAATATGATTTTCAGGTTCCGGCGACTCAGAGAAATCTCAAAGTCGTTGCCTCAATTTTACTTAGGTACTCCTCCGTCGATCCATGTTCCATGCTCAATTTTATAGAAAATATTCGAGCACGAAAATGAAATAAATTTGAAAGTTATACAAAGTTCTCGTAAATGAAACACAAACAGATTTTGTATCAGCCACACAAAAAAGAAACTCAATCGTCGGAAAACACGCTCTCACGCCTCATTGTGCCACGTGTCACGCCTACAGCCAGAAACTTCTTTGGCTTATGTGGCTGAACCGGCTAGTCTAGGCTTTGCGGCTCAGAATCTAGCTCATTGGCTCCGTAAAGGATATTTTGCCCAATTTTTGCGGTTCCGACTATCTTGAAGCTGGAATTGACCTTGCTTAAGGAAATGAAGGTCAATATAAGATTCAATTTCTCAATTTATATTAAATTGAGTTAAGAAATTGTAGTTAGTCATGAAAGAAGATTGACGATCTCTAGTAGGACGAAAAGCAAATGTACCAAAATTTAGGGAGAACCGGCTAAGACCAACCAAGTAAGCGGTCTTACTATCGAATAGGACACGTGCATAGTGGCTAAGTTTATGATACGACATCGTTTGACAAAAATGTGATATAATATACATACAAAATTAGTTGATACGAGATTTTGCCACCCACTACTACATTGCTCGTTACATATGTCCTCACATTTTAAAATGTTGAGCAATATACCTCTCCAATCATTGACAAATAAGAAAATCATGTCAAGAATGGGATTTGAACCCATGCCCTTTCGGACCAGTACCTGAAACTGGCGCCTTAGACCAACTCGGCCATCTTGACTATTTTTTTTTTTTTTTTGTAATAGCTACAAGTTACTGCTAGCATATATTATCCACTTTCAGGTACTAATGCATCGTCGTCAGTCTCACGGTTTTAAAATGCGTCTTGATCATGCCTAGGAGTTGAAGAGGTTTATTGGATTCCTAGGACAGCTAGGTTTCTTAACACGAGTTTTTGGTTCCAGGTTACTCTATCTTGACTCCTCAACTCTTTCTTTAGTCCTCAAGTAATAGGGTCTATTTCCTCTTAACGTCGCCACGATCCAAAGGTGCTTAGTCTAGTGTACGCATCTTCACCTAAGTCATTATATAACCAACCTAACTCTTACACACTAGCTCTATGTAGATAAACACGCTAGATAGGTTGAACACACTGTCAAACACCTTGACCTAATACACAAGCAAACAAGTTCAACGGGAAGATAATATCCATAAATCACCCTGGAGCACAGATCACAATAACTCATCCTCTTTTCTAACGAATCTGAGTGGCGCAAAAAGCTCAACAAGAAAACAATATCCATGAATTACAATAGTTCATCCTCTTTTCTAACAAATCAGAGTGGCGCAGCTGAAGCGTGGTGGACCATAAACCACAGGTCCTAGGATCGAAACCACAATGACATTTGCTACAACACAAGGATCATTATACCTCTCAAAACTAGTACCTTAGACTTGCTTGGCCTATTATCCGCTTTGGCCCGTTAGAGGTTTATTGGATTCTAGTTTACTCTATTTTGACTTCTCAAACTCTTTCTTTAGTCTAGGAGTAATAGAGTCTTATTTCCCTCTTAACGATCCTAAGGTGCTTAGTCTAGTGTACCCATCTTGACCTACTAGTGTACCCATCTTGACCTACTAGTGTACCCATCTTGACCTACTAGTGTACCCATCTTGACCTAAGTCCTAAGTCATTTTATAACCAACCTAACTGGAGAACACACTGTCAAACACTTGGAGCTAACACATACTCTATATCATGCATGTTTGCTTCAACGGAAAGATAGCATCCATAAATCACCCTGGAGCACAGATCACAATAGCTCATCCTCCTTTCTAACAAATCAGAGTGGCGCAGCAGAAGCGTGGTGGCCAGGATCGAAACCTGGCTCTAATAGAGAAGAAAGACTTCAAAAATGGATAGAGAAAGCAGTTTTACAATGACATTTGCTGCAACACAAGGATCATTATACCTCTCAAACCAGTACCTTAGACTTGCTCGACCTATTATCCGCTTTGGCCCGTTATAGGTTTATTGGATTCCAGGTTACTCTATTTTGACTCCTCTAGAGCCTATTTCCTATTAACGTCAATCCTAAGGTGCTTAGTCTAGAGCCTATTTCCTATTAACGTCAATCCTAAGGTGCTTAGTCTAGAGCCTATTTCCTATTAACGTCAATCCTAAGGTGCTTAGTCTAGAGCCTATTTCCTATTAACGTCAATCCTAAGGTGCTTAGTCTAGAGCCTATTTCCTATTAACGTCAATCCTAAGGTGCTTAGTCTAGTGTACGCCAAACACCTGGAGTTAACACATACTATATCATGCATACTACAAGCAGAGCCTATTTCCTATTAACGTCAATCCTAAGGTGCTTAGTCTAGTGTACGCCAAACACCTGGAGTTAACACATACTATATCATGCATAATACAAGCAGAGCCTGTTTCCTATTAACGTCAATCCTAAGGTGCTTAGTATAGAGTCTATTTCCTATTAACGTCAATCCTAAGGTGCTTAGTCTAGAGCCTATTTCCTATTAACGTCAATCCTAAGGTGCTTAGTCTAGTGTGCGTCAAACACCTGGAGTTAACACATACTATATCATGCATAATACAAGCAAACAGCTCAACGGATAGATAATATACACAAATCACCCTAAAGCACAGATCACAATAGCTCATCCTCTTTTTTAACAAATCAGAGTGGCGCAGCGGAAGCTTTTTTAACAAATCAAAGTGGCACAGCGGAAGCGTGGTGGGCCCATAACCCACATGTCCCAGGATTGAAACTTGGCTCTCATTAAGAAGAAAGACTTCAAAAATGACTGATCAGGGACCCTTGGTCCTCTCACGAAGCTATAGATACCGTTCTTACGCTAGCAATTTATGAACACTCCTAGGTACTTTCTTGCCGTGGTAAACCGCTATGTTTCTAGAAAAAAATTAAGTCTGACTAGAGCGGCATATCGCTCCTAATAGAAATTCCCTAATCTTATCATAGAAATGGGCCCTAGCAATTAACTGAGGGTACATGCAATCTTCTTCTAGCATCATAGTATGTAATTCATGCAAACTAGGCATACCGGCTCAACGGGGCGATGACCTCCAACAAGCACCCAGAGCACGAAGTTCGCGCTCAATGGGGCGAATTCGTCCATCAAGCACCCGAAACCCGGCATACACAATTCTAACATAAATTAAACGCATGCATACGTACAACGGAAGCTTAAGGCATACAAGAAACACCAGATAATTCACCCAACACATCATAACAATCCATCTAATTAATCTCATTCATGGAGAGCTAATTTAAGACAAAATTACTAACATGCATACCTACAATCCAAGCGAACCCTACAAGTATTTCTTCCTAAATACCGGGTAGTGACTTACCTGGTTGACGCGTGCCCTTTCGCTAGCATTTCTTTGCCCGTGAGGTGTCCAAAAATACTGATTTCTCTAATTTAAGTCCCTATTCACGTAAAAATAGTATTAGAACTGGAACCGGGACAAAAATCGGGAAAACAGAACACAACCGGGCTAAATTGGCCGTTCCACGCGCGCTCACGCGCCAGCAGCACGCTGGGAGTGCGTGGCCACGCGCGCGGGAAGGCGCCAGTCACAGGCTGCACGCGCGCCCGCCTCCGCGTTGTCGCGGGTCGGCCGGTCCGGTCGGCTCGGCTCGCGTCGCTGTTCGGCCCGGCTTGCAGGCGACACATGTCCACGCCTCGCTGGAGCTGCGTTGCTCCAGCCGATGGTCGACGCGTGTCCGGCGCCTGTCGCCGCCGTCCGCCGCTCGCCTGTCGCCGCCGTCCGCCGCTCGCCGGCCGACTCTTTTCTTCTTTTTTTTTTTCTTTTCTTCTCCCTTCTTCTCTGGCCTGTGAAAACCGAAACACAACCTTCTTTACCGATTTTCATATCTTTCGATCCGTAGATCTGATCGACATGATTTCTTCGACAAAATTTTAGATCGTGTTACGGGCTACGTCCTCGTATTTTTTTCGTAATTTTCGATTAACTACCGAACGAGTTAAGAAGGTCAGAATTTCGCTCACCGTTCTCGGACGACTCTCGGATCTCCACCTTCGGGTTGAGGTCTGGCCAAACTTCTTCACAGATCATGCGTAGAGTTGTTCCTAGATGAATATATCAAGATTTCAGATCTTGATTCACAAAGGAAAACCATAGATTTGAGGAAACGTTCAAGATCCTTACCTTGCGGGTTTTCCGACTTCTTGATGAAAAATGGGACTCCGGCCACCCACATTCTCTTTTCCCTTCCAAGAAAGTCTCTCTGCATGATCTTCACCTCCTTGCATCATGATCTTCACCGAAATAGACTCCGATGGTAATTTTCGGTGAGTCTTCCGGCGGTTCATCCTTTCTCCTCTCTCTAGGTTCTCTCTACCCCTTTCTCTCACTATCTCTCTTTTGCAGGACTATGGATAGGGTTTCGTTTGGACCCCTTAGGTGGTTGGAGGGGCAAATTTACCTATTTGCCCCTCTCAACTTTTCTTATATTTATATTTTTTTTCTTTTTCTTCTTTCTTCGGGTATTACACTACTGGTCCAAAGATTGAAACTTGGCTCTAATAGAGAAGAAAGACTTCAAAAATGATAGAGAAAGCAGTTTTACAAAGACATTTGCTGCAACACTATTTGCTTCGGCCCGTTATAGGTTTATTGGATTCCAGGTTACCAACCTAACTGGAGAACACACTGTCTCAAGCGTGGTGGGCCCATAACCCACAGGTCCCTGAAAGAACACTCTTACAAAAGAATTTCATGTCAAGAATGGAATTTGAACAAATGGCCTTTCGTACTTGAAACTGGCGCCTTAGACCAACTCATTTGTCTTATCCATGATAAAAAAAACTTTTGCAAAAGAATTTCATGTCAAGAATGGGATTTGAACAAATGGCCTTTCGTATTTGAAACTGGCGCCTTAGACCAACTCAGCATCTTGATCAAGGTGACTGACTTCTTCTCTGTCATATCCATAGGATCAATTCTAACAAGTCACACACTCATATTCCGGAAATACAAAAAAAAAAAAAAAAAAAAAGAAATTCCACGATCGAACTACCAAAAAAGAGTGGGCTAAAAAGTGGAAACTTACATACTTTGGACTTTACTTTTTATTGAAAAGTTATTTAGGGGTTCTTGTGAATCGAATGTAATTGCTTGAAATTTCGTCAAGTAAAATTGAAGAAAATAGCTCAACAAGAAAATAATATCCATAAATCACAATAGTTCATCCTCTTTTCTAACAAATTAGAGTGGCGCAGCAGAAGCGTGGTGGACCATAACCCATAGGTCCTAAGATCAAACCACAATGACATTTGCTACAACACAAGTATCATTATACCTCTCAAAACTAGTACCTTAGACTTGCTTGGCCTATTATCTGCTTTGGCCCGTTAGAGGTTTATTGGATTATAGTTTCCTCTATTTTGACTTCTCAAACTCTTTCTTTAGTCTAGGAGTAATAGAGTCTATTTCCCTCTTAACGATCCTAAGGTGCTTAGTCTAGTGTACCCATCTTGACCTAAGTCCTAAGTCATTTTATAACCAACCTAACTGGAGAACACACTGTTAAACACTTGGAGCTAACACAGATAATATCCATAAATCACCTTGGAGCACAGATCACAATAGCTCATCCTCTTTTCTAACAAATCAGAGTGACGCAGCAGAAACGTGGTGAATCAGAGTGACGCAGCAGAAGCGTGGTGAATCAGAGTGACGCAGGAGAAGTGTGGTGAATTAGAGTAACGCAGCAGAAGCGTGGTGACCAGGATCGAAAACACTTGGAACTAACACAGATAATATCCATAAATCACCTTGGAGCACAGATCACAATAGCTCATCCTCTTTTCTAACAAATCAGAGTGACGCAGCAGAAGCGTGGTGAATTAGAGTGACGCAGCAGAAGCGTGGTGAATCAGAGTGACGCAGCAGAAGCGTGGTGACCAGGATCGAAACCTGGCTCTAATAGAGAAGAAAGACTTCAAAAATGATAGAGAAAGCAGTTTTACAATGACATTTGCTGCAACACAAGGATCATTATACCTCTCAAACCAATACCTTAGACTTGCTCGACCTATTATCCGCTTTGGCCCGTTATACGTTTATTGGATTTCAGGTTACTCTATATCATAAGCAGTTTTATAATGTACCTTAGAGAGAAGCAAAAGCATAAAAAATGATAGAGAGAGAATGATAGAGATATACAAAAATGATAGAGAAAAGCAATTTTATAATGTCTCTCTGATAGATTTATAATGACACTTGCTGCAACACAAGGATCAACATATTATTCGCTTTGGCCCCCTATAGGTTTATTGGATTCCTAGCTACACGGGATTTTGACTCCTCAACTCTGTCACCCTGGAGCACGTATCACAATAGCTCATCTTCTTTTCTAACAAATCAGAGTGGCGCAGCGGAAGCGTGGTGGGCTCATAACCCACAGGTCCCAGAATCGAAACCTGGCTCTGATAGAGAAGAAGGACATCAACACAAGGATCGGCCTATTATTAGCTTTGGCCCGTTATAGGTTTATTGGAATTTCCTCTTAACCTCAATCCTAAGGAATATAACTTTTATTTATTTAATACTAAAAATAATTTATTTATTTAAATAATAAATGAGCTTTTTTACTTAAAACCAAAACCCATTGTTTGAATATTTTCCAAAGACAACTTTGCCCTTTACTCTTCCTTCTATCAAATCAGACGAAAACGGCTAAAACCCTTCGAAGCCAACTTTGTCATTTCGTTCTTCTGCAACGAATATGATTTTCAGGTTCCGGCGACTCAGAGAAATCTCAAAGTCGTTGCCTCAATTTTACTTAGGTACTCCTCCGTCGATCCATGTTCCATGCTCAATTTTATAGAAAATATTCAAGCACGAAAATGAAATAAATTTGAAAGTTATACAAAGTTCTCGAAAATGAAACACAAACAGATTTTGTATCGGCCACACAAAAAAGAAACTCAATCGTCGGAAAACACGCTCTCACGCCTCATTGTGCCACGTGTCACGCCTACAGCCAGAAACTTCTTTGGCTTATGTGGCTGAACCGGCTAGTCTAGGCTTTGCGGCTCAGAATCTAGCTCATTGGCTCCGTAAAGGATATTTTGCCCAATTTTTGCGGTTCCGACTATCTTGAAGCTGGAATTGACCTTGCTTAAGGAAATGAAGGTCAATATAAGATTCAATTTCTCAATTTATATTAAATTGAGTTAAGAAATTGTAGTTAGTCATGAAAGAAGATTGACGATCTCTAGTAGGACGAAAAGCAAATGTACCAAAATTTAGGGAGAATCGGCTAAGAACAACCAAGTAAGCGGTCTTACTATCGGATAGGACACGTGCATAGTGGCTAAGTTTATGATATGACATCGTTTGACAAAAATGTGATATAATATACATACAAAATTAGTTGATACGAGATTTTGCCACCCACTACTACATTGCTCGTTACATATGTCCTCACATTTTAAAATGTTGAGCAATATACCTCTCCAATCATTGACAAATAAGAAAATCATGTCAAGAATGGGATTTGAACCCATGCCCTTTCGAACCAGTACCTGAAACTGGCGCCTTAGACTAGCTCGGCCATCTTGACTATTTTTTTTTTGTAATAGCTACAAGTTACTGCTAGCATATATTATCCACTTTCAGGTACTAATGCATCGCCGTCAGTCTCACGGTTTTAAAATGCGTCTTGATCATGCCTAGGAGTTGAAGAGGTTTATTGGATTCCTAGGCCAGCTAGGTTTCTTAACACGAGTTTTTGGTTCCAGGTTACTCTATTTTGACTCCTCGACTCTTTCTTTAGTCCTCAAGTAATAGGGTCTATTTCCTCTTAACGTCGCCACGATCCAAAGGTGCTTAGTCTAGTGTACGCATCTTCACCTAAGTCATTATATAACCAACCTAACTCTTACACACTAGCTCTATGTAGATAAACACGCTAGATAGGTTGAACACACTGTCAAACACTTTGACCTAATACACAAGCAAACAAGTTCAACGGGAAGATAATAATCACCCTGGAGCACAGATCACAATAACTCATCCTCTTTTCTAACGAATCTGAGTGGCGCAAACAGCTCAACAAGAAAACAATATCTATAAATCACAATAGTTCATCCTCTTTTATAACAAATCAGAGTGGCGCAGCTGAAGCGTGGTGGACCATAAACCACAGGTCCTAGGATCGAAACCACAATGACATTTGCTACAACACAAGGATCATTATACCTCTCAAAACTAGTACCTTAGACTTGCTTGGCCTATTATCCGCTTTGGCCCGTTAGAGGTTTATTGGATTCTAGTTTACTCTATTTTGACTTCTCAAACTCTTTCTTTAGTCTAGGAGTAATAGAGTCTTATTTCCCGGTGCTTAGTCTAGTGTACCCATCTTGACCTACTAGTGTACCCATCTTGACCTACTAGTGTACCCATCTTGACCTACTAGTGTACCCATCTTGACCTAAGTCCTAAGTCATTTTATAACCAACCTAACTGGAGAACACACTGTCAAACACTTGGAGCTAACACATACTCTATATCATGCATGTTTGCTTCAACGGAAAGATAATATCCATAAATCACCCTGGAGCACAGATCACAATAGCTCATCCTCCTTTCTAACAAATCAGAGTGGCGCAGCAGAAGCGTGGTGGCCAGGATCGAAACCTGGCTCTAATAGAGAAGAAAGACTTCAAAAATGATAGAGAAAGCAGTTTTACAATGACATTTGCTGCAACACAAGGATCATTATACCTCTCAAACCAGTACCTTAGACTTGCTCGACCTATTATCCGCTTTTGCCCTATATAGGTTTATTGGATTTCAGGTTACTCTATTTTGACTCCTCAACTCTTTCTTTAGTTTAGGAGTGTCAAACACTTGGAGCTAAAACATACTATATCATGCATAATACAAGCAAACAGCTGAACAGGAAGATAATGTCCTTAAATCACCCTGGAGCACAGATCACAATAGCTCATACACTTCTCTAACAAATTAGAGTGGCGTAGTGGAAGTGTGGTGGACCCATAACCCACAGGTCGTAGGATCGAATAGGGAAGAAAGACTTCAAAGATAATAGAGAAAGCTGCTCGGCCTATTATTCACTTTGGCCCCCTATAGGTTTATTGGATTCCTGGACTCCTCAACCTAACTGGAGAACACACTTGGAGCTAACACGCTAACACATAATAATACAAGCAAACAGCCCAACGGAAAGATAATATCCATAAATCACCTGGAGCACAGATCACAATAGCTCATCCTCTTTCCTAACAAATTAGAGTGGTGTAGCGAAAGCGTGGTGGGCCCATAACTCTTAGGTCCTAGGATCGAAACTTGGCTTTGATAGATAAGAAAGGCTTCGAAAATGATAGAGAGTAGTTTTAGCCTATCATTCGCTTTGGCCTGTTATAGGTTTATTGGATTCCAGGTTACTCTATTTTGACTCCTCTAGAGCCTATTTCCTATTAACGTCAATCCTAAGGTGCTTAGTCTAGAGCCTGGCCCATAACTCTTAGGTCCTAGGATCGAAACTTGGCTTTGATAGAGAAGAAAGGCTTCGAAAATGATAGAGAGTAGTTTTAGCCTATCATTCGCTTTGGCCCATTATAGGTTTATTGGGTTCCAGGTTACTCTATTTTGACTCCTCTAGAGCCTATTTCCTATTAACGTCAATCCTAAGGTGCTTAGTCTATTTTGACTCCTCTAGAGCCTATTTCCTATTAACGTCAATCCTAAGGTGCTTAGTCTAGAGCCTATTTCCTATTAACGTCAATCCTAAGGTGCTTAGTCTAGTGTACGCTAAACACCTAGAGTTAACACATACTATATCATGCATAATACAAGCACAGCCTATTTCCTATTAACGTCAATCCTAAGGTGCTTAGTCTAGTGTACGCCAAACACCTGGAGTTAACACATACTATATCATGCATAATACAAGCAGAGCCTATTTCCAATTAACGTCAATCCTAAGGTGCTTAGTCTAGAGCCTATTTCCTATTAACGTCAATCCTAAGGTGCTTAGTCTAGAGCCTATTTCCTATTAACGTCAATCCTAAGGTGCTTAGTCTAGTGTGCGCCAAACACCTGGAGTTAACACATACTATATCATGCATAATACAAGCAGAGCCTATTTCCTATTAACGTCAATCCTAAGGTGCTTAGTCTAGTGTGCGTCAAACACCTGGAGTTAACACATACTATATCATGCATAATACAAGCAAACAGCTCAACGGATAGATAATATCCATAAATCACCCTAAAGCACAGATCACAATAGCTCATCCTCTTTTTTAACAAATCAGAGTGGCGCAGTGGAAGCTTTTTTAACAAATCAAAGTGGCGCAGCGGAAGCGTGGTGGGCCCATAACCCACATGTTCCAGGATTGAATTAGAGTGGCGCAGCTGAAGCTTTTTTCACAAATTAGAGTGGCGCAGCGGAAGCGTGGTGGGCCCATAACCCACATGTCCCAGGATTGAAACTTGGCTCTGATAAAGAAGAAAGACTTCAAAAATGATAGAGAAGTAGTTTTATAATGTCATTTGCTGCAACACAAGGATCATTATACCTCTCAAACTAGTACCTTAGACTTGCTCGGCTATCCATAAATCACCCTGGAGCATAGATCACAATAGCTCATCTTCTTTTTCAACCAATTAGAGTGTTGTAGCGGAAGCGTTCTGGGCCCATAACCCATAGTTACTAGGATCAAAACTTGGCTTTGATAGAGAAGCAAAAGTAGTTTTATAATGTCATTTGCTGCAACACAAGGATCATTATACCTCTCAAACCAGTGCCTTAGACTTGCTCGGCATATTATTCTCTTTGGTCCCCTATAGGTTTATTGGATTCCTAGCTACACGAGATTATTCTCTTTGGCCCCCTATAGGTTTATTGGATTCCTAGCTACACGAGATTTTGACTCCTACCTACAGGAGTAATAGAGTCTATTTCCTCAATGCTAAGGTGCTTAGTATAGTGTACGCTAACACATACTATATCATGCATAATACAAGCGAAGCTCAACGGGGAGATAATATCCATAAATCTCCCTGGAGCACGGATCACAATAGCTCATCTTCTTTTATAACAAATCAGAGTGGCGCAGCGGAAGCGTGGTGGGCCCATAACCCACAGGTCCCAGGATCGAAACCTGGCTCTGATAGATGTTGTCAAGTGTGGTGCCCTTAGTAGGACATTTTTAAAATACGTGTGGAAGATTGGATTTTATGATCTATGTTTAAGTGATTGATCGACATTATTTTCCTGTGAGATTGGATGTATACTTAGAGAATGAAATCTTCATTCTAGGTGATGGATAATATTATGGTTGTATTGATATAAGAATAGGACACTAAAGCTAGGATGATTTTATGTTGACCTGCAATAGCGCTATTTGACGACCAAGGTTGAATCTAGCCGTGACTCTTCCAAGTTGTTGGTACTCAGGAACCTGTGTCGTCGAGCTTGACCAAGGCCAAATAGCATAGTGTGTTGAGGCTATTTAAGGAGTTATTATAGTGTGTAGAAATGGATAAAGAGGGTCAAGGTCTCCGCTCTGCAAATTGGTTTTGAGAGAGAGTTAGGAACTACACAAGTAGTTTAGCTCATGATGATTATTTGGTGGACATGGGCAGAGGTCTTTTTGAGGAACCATGCAAGTAACTTAGTAATTGGAAAGCGGAGTGACCCCCCTACAAAATTTAGTGACTTTCGAGTCTTATTGAAGGGTTTGTGAGTTAACATTGCATAGATGAGGTATTAGTAAATGTTATGTTGTCTATAAAATATGATAAGGTAGTGCATCAAGCTAAGATACTGATCATTCACTGTTGTGGTCATGCAAGCTGCCTAAGTCAGAACAATAAAGATAGATCATCCTAGAGATAAGTTAAGTCATCAAATAGACCCGCAATGCTAAAAATGGGTGAACAGCCTCTAGATCCAAGTAAGTGGTCTTAGTATAAGATAAGTTGGATAACATGTTTAATGTATGACGACACGTGCCTAGTGCCCCTTGTAAGTGTCATTTATTCTTTATATTATGATGTTGTTACTATATTGTATGATGATGATGTATGATGTATGATGTATGATGTATGATGTATGATGTTATTTTGTGATGTGATGATGTTATACAATGTGTATGATACATTAGAAGACATGGTAAGTTTATGATATATGACATACGTCTGATATGATAGGTTTCACTCATGATTGTATGTGCTTGCTTCTAACTACAATAGTGAAAAAAAAAAAGTTCAACCATTGAAAGTATAATATATAACAGAAAAAAGTCATTAATGTTCAAATGGCGATTATAAAAAAAAAAAAAAAAAAAAAAAAAAAGACTATAGTTTGAATGTTTAATTAGAAGTTGAATACTTTAAGTTTAAAAGTTAATTCTTACGGGTTTATTAAAACTTCATGTAGTGTGAGTTATTATTTTTAATTTTGTTAAAAAAATTATTGGAAAGTTAAAATTTTTGAACGCTTAATCCATAACTTTTTAACCTAGTTTGTGCCCATCTGACATAAATTTCTAATATAAGGAGCATATCCTTCGATTCAAACAAGAATACTTTTACGATAGTAGATTTCTACGTACTAGAGTCACTACCGTCATCATAACTTAATCATTTTGTGAAGGAAATAAGCGTTCAAACTTCATCATAAAATATAGACTTCATTTTAAAACACTGCAGTTGAGATACGTGCTTGAAAACATTTTTAAAACGACACAAAAAAATACGAAATGAAATAAATTAGCATTAAAATTAAAAACACTATTCTAATCTAACTCTAAGAAAGATAATACAAAATACAACTACCATTTGCATGTATCATGGTCTCGAATAGCTATGTCGTCGTTAGTCACATAGTGGTGTGTTTCCTTTATATGAAATAGCAGTAGCACGTGACTTTAGTATTATAAGAAATACTCAGTAAGTGACCCCACTATTGGGGTTAGATGCAAATACATTCAATCATGTGTAGGACCTATCGTATCAGTCTATATTTCTGGCGGCTATACCAAACGAGTTAATTAGATGTGTATTTACTATTCTACAAATGGTCCACACGTGCGAGTGTGAACCCACCAGTTGGTTCGCACACCTCCAGGCCCCTTTTATGGTCGGACGAGCATTCTCTAGAGCTGCTGATGTCGGATATCCGTTAAGGCATAGCGACCATCATAGCATTATGATGAACATAATGATCATTTTTCTACCACGTATTGTACGCGTCCGTACCATCATAAAAGAGGGGTATTCCCTTATGCATGAACACACAATGATGAATGAGATCCAAACATTTTTATTCACTATCATGTAAGACAACTCCTTCCATTTTTCCTTCATATCATATCATTTTATCATAGCTTTCCTTATATAAATTGGGGTTGTGCATTGTGTCGTCTGTCTTTCCTCCCTCTGCCACGAATTCATGAAGCCATGGATGTGACTATCGTTGCCGACCCATGTTTTGTTTCAGATTTCCAGCCCCCCCCCCCCCCCCCCGTCCCCATGAATACGACTCCTTACGTCGTTCTTTTCCTCTATGCTTCATTCTCCAACTTATGGAGATATCTTCTATATATCAAGGGGAGCTTGAGGACAATTTTAAACAAGAAGTGGGGGTTTGGTTTGACTTCACCCATTTGCGTTCATTGAAAAACCACAATGATCGTTCATCTTCTCTTTATTACTCTCATTTCCTTTATTGTAGACATGTGTTGTGTGGGCAGAATTGGGCATGGCTTCGTTTGGTGTATCCTTGACATTGGGAACAATGTGTGGGTAGAGGGCGCGAGGATTTCAGCGCCTCATCGGAATTCTCAAGCCTTTTCTTGCGACTTGTTTTTTCTTTTTTTTTTTTTGTAAACGCTACAAATACAGTTTGAATTTCAAGTTGAGTTGTTTTTGTAGACTAAAATGTTTTTGTGCAACTTTAGTAGCTGTAACGACCCGGGGAAGAAAGAAAAAAAAAATATATATATATATAATAAATAAATAAATGAAAATGATAAAACGAAAAAAATAAAAAATAAAAAATAACTCAGTCGCCGGAAAACCCGCGAGTTTTCCGGCGACCGCCGAGTTTCGCGGAACCAACGCGAAACAACGGTCACAGCACGCCCACCCTCAGCCCACGACACCCAGCATCTTCAGAAGACCTGCAAAGGGAGAAAAGAGGGAAAATTTTGAGAGAGAGAGAGAGATTTCGGACAAATGTCGGCGAGTGTCCAGTTCTCCGACGAGCCCTCAAACCACCCTCAAACCGACACCAAACGACCTGTTACCACCATAAGAGGGATCCCTAACGAAAGCACAATGACTCAGGGTGCGTTTTGTGTTATTTCGTAAGCTTCGTCGTCGGTAACCGAGGTTGGAAAATTAGGTTTCTTAATCGATTCTTAGATCTGTGGCTTTTAGGAGCTTTTAGGCCGCAAAACTCCAAGAAAGGAAAGAAGGACGATGAACAAAGAGGAAAAGAGAAGGAAGAGGACCGAAATTGGCAACTGAAACGCCGGGGGGAGGAGAGAGAAAGCTCGCCGGAAAATCGGCCGAAGTCGGGTGAGGAAGACGAGATCCACGGATCCGGGTCAACCCGAACCCAGAACCCGGGAGAGCCAGCCCGTTCCTCCCTTGGCCTCTGCCTTCGGCCCAGCCCAACTACAGCAGCCCAAACCTCAAACCGGCCCAGAAGTTACGGTTCAGTTGAACCAACCCAGACTAGACCCACGGTCCAATTGAGCCGGCCTGCAAACCAAACACTTGCGGCCCAGCCCAGTAAGCCGAGGCCCAACGATTAGCCTTGGCCCAGTAGCCTTCCACAGCCCGCGACCCGAACCACGACCCGAACCGGACTGCGACCCGCGCTTCGACCTCAGCTCGGCTCGGCGCAAACGGCTCGGGCTCCCTCCGGTGACGCTCCGGCGGCTCCTCCAGCGGCTGTTTGGCTCGGCTCACCTGTTTTCAGCCCGATTTCCATTGTTTCGACCCTCCCGAACCTGTTTTCGGCCCCGATAAGGGTATCCGAGGCCGTTTTAGAGCCATATTTCACATTTATTAAATTATTGATAAATTAATTGTGAAATACTAACAGAAAGTGGTGAACGGTGTGATAGGAAACAAACCCCGGTGTTGTAGGAAGCAGCTCTCACGGAACGGGAGCTTACGTTTAGCTATTTAGGGAGTACTTCGGTCAAGGCCAACCAAGTAAGTGGCCTTACTATAGGATAGGCTAAATAATTGTATGAGTTATGATGATGTGTGGATTATGATGCTTGATGATATGTGCGGTATATACATATTTTGTTGAGTGACGCTTGATATGTTTGACGCACGTGTGGCATTATATGAGCATGATGATTGCATGATTTTTACCTTAATATGATGATGTTTTCCATATTGAGCATGCTAGATGATGATGAGTGCCATATTGCATCTTGTCGTTAGATCGACGTAGGACACAACCCTAAGAGCATGAAAATGATATTAATATAAATACCCACGAGTATGAGTTACCTAGAGTAACAAAGAGATGAGACTAGAGGGTTGTGTCAGAAGAGACATTACGATGGATTTAGAGGGACCTCATGCATTTTGTATGTTCATAAGCATAGGGCTACTTCCCCTAGAGATGATGAGTGCGGACGCGCACCTTATGATGAGCGCGAATGCGCACAGGTGCGAAAGCACACAGATGAGGGTGTTCATGAGGGCATGACACTATGGGGTTCCGCTGACCTCCGGACGTCGCTACAGATTAGCTTGACCAGAGGGTCCAGGGGGTGTGCGAGCGCCCTAGGGACTCACACTCGCATGAGGGAGTCGTGTGTAGGGAAGTACTACACATCCAATTTGTCCGAGACTGGAGGCCACCCCTAAGATGATTAGAGATAGGTCCCTATTCATGATTGCATGTGTTTGCATTAGCATGGCCCCTATAGTGGGGCCACTTACTAAGTATTCTTTGAAATACTCAGGCCGTGTGCCACATCATTTTTTTCAGGTAAAGGCAAGACGCACTTGTACGGAGGACGGCGGCATCGCGAGCAGAGACTGTGGCACGTGCATAGGGTAGACTCATATTTGAATTTCTAGTCTTAAGTTAGAATAGGTTGTTTTGCATTTCATTGTTTTAAATTATTTTGTATTTGTTTTTGTTTTCTCTAAACTTCAGTATTTCATATTTAAACACGTAAGACCATGGCTGTGTTTTCCAGAGAAGGAGTTGTTTTAAACGTTTTTTTTTTTTGAAGTTTACGTTATCAGTTATATTCATGTAAGAGTTATATTTCTGCATTATAGATGAGCTTGAGATGTTAGTAGCGACTCTGAGTATGTGGAAATTTAGGGTCGTTACAGTTGGTATCAGAGCTCTAGGTTTTAGATTCTGTAGACTAGCCTACAATGTAGGCTTGGCACGTTCCATGGTCCCAACGTCGATGCCCCATCACCGTCAGGTACGCCTTGCACAAGATAAGAAAAGAGAAACGTTTTCAAACTCGCATGCATTTTATGTTAATGTTACTGAAATTGTTGTGATATTTCACGTATTTATTTAAGAGCATGATGTGATGTGTTGCATGCTGAGTGATTTTGTTTGCAATATGATGTGAACTTAGTAGATATGATGCATAGCATAATTTCATAGGTAATGAGCCTTAGACTTAAGAGATGCTATCTTGGTTTCTAGAACCATGCTGCCTAGAGCATGCGAAAGAGTAAGATGAGGAAGGGGACGACCTCCTATTAGAGATAGAGGACAAGGTGAGGCTGAAGAGAGCCCACCTCGAGAGGGATCAGAGACAGGGTTTGAATTAGAACCCTTATTGTATGTATGGTCGGAAAGCAGCCCCTGAGAGGGTAGACGTAGTAACTAAGGATAGAATAAAGAATGATCAAGCAATAGTAGCTAACCAAACTCTAAGCGTAGTCCTATAGTAGTAAAGATGACTGACTTCAACGTAGTACTAGGCATGGATTGACAAGTTGCAAACCATGCGATTATAGAATGTCGCAAAAAAAAAAAAAAAAGGTGATATTCTCACCATCGGTGGGACCTAGCTTTAAATATAAAGGCACAAATACCGGGGATACCCCCAAAGGTAGGCTCGATGATGAAAGCAAAGAGATTAGTCCAACAAGGCGGTTGGACTATATTAGCATGTGCCGTAGATGTAAGAGGAAAAGAAAAGACCCTAGAAAACGTGTCAATCGTAAACGAGTTTTCAGATGTGTATCCGGATGACCTACCTGGAATACCCCCTTCCTGAGCGGTCGACTTCATCATCGAACTCGAGTCGGGAACTGGGACTATTTCTAAAGCACCCTACCACATGGCGCTAGCAGAGTTGAAAGAACTCAAGGCGCAATTACAAGACTTACGGGATAAAAGGGTTCATTCGACCTAGCATATTCCCCTAGGGTGCGCCAGTGTTGTTTGTTCAGAAGAAAGATGGATCAATGCGTTTGTGCATCGATTACAGAGAGTTAAATAAGAGAACCATAAAGAACAAATACCCTCTACCTAGAATAGAAGACTTATTCGATCAACTAAGAGAAGCAACAATATTTTCTAAGATAGACCTACGGTCAGGTTATCATTAAATAAAGAGTAAAGAAAAAGACGCACCAAAGACAGCATTTAGGACAAGGTATGATCGCTATAAGTTCGTGGTATGTCATTTAGCCTCACCAATGCTTCAGCTGTGTTAATGGAGTTAATGAACCAAGTGTTCAAGGACTATCTAGACACTTGTGTGATCGTGCTCATTAATGACATCCTAGTGTACTCAAAAACAGACTTGGAATACCAGGAACACCTCTAAAAAGTCCTAGCCACCCTAAGAGAGAACAAGTTGTAGGACAAGTTCTCAAAGTGTGAATTTTGGTTACGATAAGTCTCATTCTTAGGATACGTGTCGACAAAGGGTGGAGTATCCGTAGATCCTACTAAGGTCAAAGCGGTCACGAAGTAGGAACGCCCAACTTCGGTAACATCAGCACAGAGTTTCTTAGGACTAGCGAGATACTATCGAAGGTTCGTGTAGGACTTTGCTAGAATAGCCTCGCCTTTGACATAGCTAACGAGAAAAGGGGTACCATTTATATGAAATGATGCTTGTGAGGCAAGCTTCCAAAACCTAAAATAGAGATTGGTAACCGTCCTGGTATTCACGGTTCCCAAGATCTCAGAAGAGTACGTAATCTATAGTGATGCATTCAAAGAATGGACTAGGATGTTAATGCAACACGTTAAAGTTGTTGCATACACGTCCCGTCAACCAAAAGAAAACGAAGATAATTACCCTACCCATGATCTGGAGTTTGGCGCTGTAGTGTTCGCGCTGAAAATTTGGTGACACTGCCTGTATGGAGAGAAAATTCAAAGTTTAACCGACCACAATATTTTAAATATTTCTTCACCCAGAAAGAGTTAAATATGAGACAGAGAAGGTGGTTAGAATTGGTGAAGGACTACGATGTAGATATCCAGTACCACCTTGGAAAAGCAAATGTGGTCGCAGACGCTTTGAGTAGAAAGGTGGCCCACTCTTCAGCCCTCATTATGAGGGAAGTAAGGGTACAAAGAAAATTCTAGGGAGCCAACATAGTTGTAGCGACCGAGAGAGTCATAGCACAACTGGCCCGACTTACAGTGCAACCTACACTTTGGCAAAGAATGGTGACCTCCGAATGAGAGGATCCAAACCTATAGAAAGTCTTAAGCCAGCCAGCTGAGAGTCTAGTAAATGGATTCTCGAAGACCTAAGATGAAGGACTATTGTATCAGGGAGGCCTATGTGTCCCAGAGAAGTTAAGGAAGGAGATACTAACGGAAGCTCACAACTCGCCATTTGCCATGCACCCAGGAGGTACAAAAATGTACCAAGATTTTAAACAACATTTCTGATAGAAGAGAATAGGGACATGGCCGAGTTTGTGAGCGAGTGCTTAGTTTGTCAACAAGTGAAAGTTCCTAAACAAAAGGCAGTGGGGTTGTTGTAGCCCCTAAGCATACCAGAGTGGAAGTGGGAAAACATAGCAATGGGTTTCATAGTAGGATTACCCAAAACGCACAAAGCATATACAGTGATCTGGGTAGTCGTCGATAGGTTGACCAAATCGGCACACTTCCTACTTGGGAAAGCTACATATACAGTTGACAAATGGGCACAACTGTATGTGAAAGAAATAGTAAGACTACATGGAGTCCTAGTGTCTATAGTGTTGGATCGGGATTCACGCTTTACGTTAGCGTTTTGGTGCGGACTTCAAAAAGCATTGGGTACCCGCCTCGATTTTATTACCGCCTTCCACCCCCCCAAACAGATGGACAAACGAAGTGTTTAAACCAAATTCTAGAGGATATGTTATGCGCTGGAGTACTAGATTTTAGGGGAAGTTGGGATTCCATACTCCACCTCATGGAATTCTCGTATAATAACAACTTCCAAGCCACTATTGGTAAGACACCGTTTGAGGCCTTGTATGGGAAACGGTGTAGGTCCCCACTATGTTGGGACGAAGTAGGCGAAAGAGAGTTAGTAGGACCCGAGCTAGTTCGACTCACCAACGAGGCTGTTCAGAAAAATTTGAGAGAGGATGCGTATCACTAAAAGTCGACAGAAAAGCTACGCCGATGTAAGGCGTAGAAGCTTAGAGTTCGAGACAAGGGGCCTAGTATTCCTCAAGGTGGCACCTATTTAAGGTGTCTTGAGGTTCGGAAGTACGGGCAAGTTAAGTCCTAAATTCATTGGACCATTCGAGATCCTAGAGCGAGTTGGTCCAGTAGCGTATAAGTTAGCCCTACCTATAGCCCACTTAGGAATACACGATGCATTTCATGTGTCGATTCTAAGAAAGTACATTACGAACCCTATCCACGTAATAGACTACGAACCACTCCAACTCGATGAAGATCTGAGCTACGAGGAAAACCAAGTAAGAATCTTAGCTAGAGAAGTAAAAACATTACGCAACAGGAGTATTGCGTTCGTTAAGGTACTGTGGCGGAATCACCACAGTGAGGAAGCCACGTGGGAGCGTGAGGACGAGATAAGAGAGAAATACCCCGAGTTGGTACAAGAGTTTGAGACTTTCGAGGACGAAAGTTCTTTTTAGGGGTAGATAATGTAACGACACGGGAAAGAAAGAAAAAAAATATATATATATATATTAAATAAATAAATAAAGGAAAATGAGAAAACGAAAAAAAAAACTCAGTCACCGGAAAACCCGCGAGTTTTCCAGCGACCGCCGAGTTTCGCGGAACCAACGCGAAACAACGGTCACAGCACGCCCACCCTCAACCCACGACACCCAGCATCTTCAGAAGACCTGCAAAGGGAGAAAAGAGAGAAAATTTTGAGAGAGAGAGAGAGAGATTTCGGACAAACGTCGGCGAGTGTCCAGTTCTCCGACGAGCCCTCAAACCACCCTCAAACCGACACCAAACGACCTGTTACCACCATAAGAGGGATCCCTAACGAAAGCACAATGACTCAGGGTGCGTTTTGTGTTATTTCGTAAGCGTCGTCGTCGGTAACCGAGGTCAGAAAATTAGGTTTCTTAATCGATTCTTAGATCTGTGGCTTTTAGGAGCTTTTAGGCCGCAAAACTCCCAGAAACGAAAGAAGGACGACGAACAAAGAGGAAAAGGGAAGGAAGAGGACCGAAATCGGCAACGGAAACGCCGCGGGGAGGAGAGAGAAAGCTCGCTGGAAAATCGGTCTAAGTCGGGTAAGGAAGACGAGATCCACGGATCCGGGTCAACCCGAACCCAGAACCCGGGAGAGCCAGCCCGTTCCTCCCTTTGCCTCTGCCTTCGGCCCAGCCCAACTACAGCGGCCCAAACCTCAAACCGGCCCAGAAGTTACGGTTCAGTTGAACCAACCCAGACTAGACCCACGGTCCAATTGAGCCGGCCTGCAAACCAAACACTTGCGGCCCAGCCCAGTAAGCAGAGGCCCAACGATTAGCCTTGGCCCAGCAGCCTTCCACAGCCCGCGACCCGAACCACGACCCGAACCGGACTGCGACCCGCGCTTCGACCCGACACTACCGCCCAACATGGCTTCCTCTGCTTCTGCCACGTGTCACACAGCGGCGCGGCAGTCCCTCGGCTCAGCTCGGCGCAAACGGCTCGGGCTCCCTCCGGTGACGCTCCGGCGGCTCCTCCAGCGGCTGTTTGGCTCGGCTCACCTGTTTTCAGCCCGGTTTCCACTGTTTCGACCCTCCCGGACCTGTTTTTGGCCCCGATAAAGGTATCCGAGGCCGTTTTAGAGCCGTATTTCACATTTATAAATTATTGGTAAATTAATTGTGAAATACTAACGAAAAGTGGTGAACGGTGTGATAGGAAACAAACCCCGGCGTTGTAGGAAGCGGCTCTCACGGAACGGGAGCTTACGTTTAGCTATTTAGGGAGTACTTCGGCCAAGGCCAACCAAGTAAGTGGCCTTACTATAGGATAGGCTAAATAATTGTATGAGTTATGATGATGTGTGGATTATGATGCTTGATGATATGTGCGGTATATACATATTTTGTTGAGTGACGCTTGATATGTTTGACGCACGTGTGGCATTATATGAGCATGATGATTGCATGATTTTTACCTTAATATGATGATGTTTTTCATATTGAGCATGCTAGATGATGATGAGTGCCATATTGCATCATGTCGTTAGATTGACGTAGGACACAACCCTAAGAGCATGAAAATGATATTAATATAAATATCCACGAGTATGAGTTACCTAGAGTAACAAAGAGATGAGACTAGAGGGTTGTGTCAGAAGAGACATTACGATGGATTTAGAGGGACCTCATGCATTTTGTATGTTCATAAGCATACGGCTACTTCCCCTAGAGATGATGAGTGCGGACGCGCACCTTATGATGAGCGCGAATGCGCACAGGTGCGAAAGCACACAGATGAGGGTGTTCATGAGGCGCATGACACTATGGGGTTCCGCTGACCTCCGGACGTCGCTACAGATTAGCTTGACCAGAGGGTCCAGGGGGTGTGCGAGCGCCCTAGGGACTTACACTCGCACGTGTGAGTCGTGTGTAGGGAAGTACTACACATCCAATTTGTCCGAGACTGGAGGCCACCCCTAAGATGATTAGAGATAGGTCCCTATTCATGATTGCATGTGTTTGCATTAGCATGACCCCTATAGTGGGGCCACTTACTGAGTATTCTTTGAAATATTCAGGCCGTGTACCACATCATTTTTTTCAGGTAAAGGCAAGGCGCACTTGTACGGAGGACGGCGGCATCTCGAGCAGAGACTGTGGCATGTGCATAGGGTAGACTCATATTTGAATTTCTAGTCTTAAGTTAGAATAGGTTGTTTTGCATTTCATTGTTTTAAATTATTTTGTATTTGTTTTTGTTTTCTAACTTCAGTATTTCATATTTAAACACGTAAGACCATGGCTGTGTTTTCCAGAGAAGAAGTTGTTTTAAACGTTTTTTTTTTAAAGTTTACGTTATCAGTTATATTCATGTAAGAGTTATATTTCTGCATTATAGATGAGCATGAGACGTTAGTAGTGACTCTGAGTATGTGGAAATTTAGGGTCGTTACAGTAGCAATCTTGGACATGCTTTGTTCGAGGTGTTTTCGCCGGATAATGAAGTTTGTTTTCAAGAACAATGCTACTATTGGCACTGCATCTGTGATGTTGATGAGAAAATTTTTTCTTTTTATAATAGTAAAACAAAGTTATTCGACCTCATTCATTCACGAAGTTCTTAGACCAAATGGAAGTTGTGTTCTTACTACAATACTTATCTAATAAAAATAAGTCTATTGAACATTTGAGTTCTCAATTATTTAGAGACATTTAACAAAATAGTGCATGTATGGTAATGAAATATCCAAGTTGTTATCGAAAAATAAAATACTGACTTCAAAATGAATATACACGTCTCGTTTTATTCAAAAATTTCGAGCACCAAAATAGAAGAAAATTGAGAAGGAGACATCAGAATGGAATTAGGAAGTATGTGATTGATGTCCGGAGAGAAAAAAAAAAAAAAGCAACCTAAGCTTGGGGATGTGTGTGATTCTTTGCTAAATAAAGTGTAACCGAACAAACGAACACGAACACGCTTAATATCCTTCCAGTTTTTTGTTCGTTTTTCTTTTAATAGCGTTTTACATAAAAATCTATCTTTAAAAGTCGTTAAAAAGGTATCTTTGTTTTAGTGCAATAATCATATATATATATATATGGTTCAAAAGGATCCAAATGCAACACAAACAAATTCTAAGTTGATCAAAAAATGAAGGCTATGAACAATCTCTATATGATTTTGTTTACTTTTGCATCAATTTCTAATGTTTTCACTTGTTTTGCAGCCCAATATCCACAATCTCGTTGGGAAGTGACGATTCTTAATTATCAAGACATACCTTTACAGGTCCATTGCAAATCGAAAAACGACGATTTAGGTAAATAAGGGTATTGCACCACGACAAATTATTCAACGAGACCATATTATTTTATGTATATCTGTATAAACTCTTGTAGTTCGAACTTTTTCCTTTTTTCAATTGAATTTGTTCCCATCTGATGTAACTTTCTGATTTAGGGGAGCACATTCTTCTGTCCAAACAAGAATACAGCTGGAAATTCAAAGAGAATTTGTGGCAGACAACATTGTTTTGGTGCAATTTTAGTAGCAATTACGGGAAGCTTTCGTTCGAGGTTTTTTGGCCAGAGAAGGGAATTTGGCTTCAAGACCGATGCAACTATTCGCACTGCATTTGGCGTGCAGATAAGAAGGGCTTTTCTTTATATAATAATCGAATAAATGTATTTGAGCTCATTCATCCATGGAATCCTTAGACAAATCCATCACCTTTGCCTTACATCACATCGAATCTTTTCTTTACTACACAAGTAGTGTGTTTTCTGTAATGCTCTAACAAAGTGTCTATTAATCATTTAAGTTCTTAAATATATGAAAATATTTAATATAAAAATGAGTACATCTCAATAAGATATTAAAGTTGTTATTAAAGAATAAAACATTGACGTTGCCCTCAATATCGAAGTCTAGATTTTATAGAAAATATTCGAGCACGAAAATGAAATAAATTTGAAAGTTATACACCGTTCTAAAAAATGAAACACAAACAGATTCTGTATCGGCCACACAAAAAAGAAACTCAATCATCGGAAAACACGCTCTAACACTTCATTGTGCCACGTGTCGCGCCCACAGCCAGAAACTTCTTTAGCTTATGTGGCTTAGCCGGCTAGTCTCGGCTTCGCGACTCAGAATCTAGCTCATTGGCTCGATAAAGGATATTTTGCCCAATTTTTGTCCTTCCGACTCTCTTGAAGCTTAAATTGACCTTGCTTAAAGAAATGAAGGTCAATATAAGATTCAATTTCTCGATTTATATTAAATTGAGTTAAGAAATTGTAGTTACTCATGAAAGAAGATTGTCGTTCTAGTGGGACGAAAAGCAAATATACTCAAATTTAGGGAGAACCGGCTAAGGCCAACCAAGTAAGCGGTCTTACTATCGAATAGGTTGCCCGACTTGTTTGATGTATGACGACACGTGCATAGTGGCTAAGTTTATGATATGACATTGTTTGACAAAAATGTGATGAAATATACATACAAAATTAGTTTATACGAGATTTCGCCACCCACTGCTACATTGCTCGTTACATATGTCCTCACATTTTAAAATGCTGAGAAATCCCATGCCCTTTCGGACCAGTACCTAAAACTGGCGCCTTAGACCAGCTCGGCCATCTTGACTATTCTTTTTTATAACAGCTACAAATCACTGCTAGGATATATTATCCACTTCCAAGTACTGATGCATCGTCATCAGTCTCACGATTTTAAAATGCGTCTTGATCATGTCTAGGAGTTGAAGAGGTTTATTGGATTTCTAGGCCAACTAGGTTTCTTAACACGAGCTTTTAGTTCCAGGTTACTCTATTTTAACTCATCAACTCTTTCTTTAGTCCTCGAGTAATATGGTCTATTTCCTTTTAACGTCGCCACGATCCTAAGGTGCTTAGTCTAGTGTACACATTTTGACCTAAGTCATCATATAACCAACCTAACTCTTACACTCTAGCTCTGTGTAGATAAACACACTAAATAGGTTGAACACATTGTCAAACACCTGGAGCAAATGCATACTTTATCATGCACAATACAAGAAAACAAGCTCAACGGGAAGATAATATCCATAAATCACCCTGGAGCACAGATCACAATAGCTCATCCTTCTTTCTAACAAATCAGAGTGGCGCAGCGGAAGCGTGGTGGGCCCATAACCTACTGGTCCCAGGATTGAAACTTGGCTCTCATAGAGAAGAAAGACTTCAAAAATGATAGAGAAAGCAGTTTTACAAAGACATTTGCTGCAACACTATTTGCTTCGGCCCGTTATAGGTTTATTGGATTCCCAGTTACCAACCTAACTGGAGAACACACTGTCTCAAGCGTGGTGGACCCATAACCCACAGGTTCCTAAACGAACACTCTTACAAAAGAATTTCATGTCAAGAATGGAATTTGAACAAATGGCCTTTCGTACTTGAAACTGGCGCCTTAGACCAACTCATTTGTCTTATCCATGATAAAAAAACTTTTGCAAAAGAATTTCATGTCAAGAATGGGATTTGAACAAATGTCCTTTCGTATTTGAAACTGGCGCCTTAGACCAACTCAGCATCTTGATCAAGGTGACTGACTTCTTCTCTGTCATATCCATAGGATCAATTCTAACAAGTCACACACTCATATTCCGGAAATACAAAAAAAAAAAAAAAAGAAATTCCACGATCGAACTACCAAAAAAGAGTGGGCTAAAAAGTGGAAACCTACATACTTTGGACTTTACTTTTTATTGAAAAGTTATTTAGGGGTTCTTGTGAATCGAATGTAATTGCTTGAAATTCCGTCAAGTAAAATTGAAGAAAATAGCTCAACAAGAAAATAATATCCATAAATCACAATAGTAAATCCTCTTTTCTACCAAATCAGAGTGGCGCAGCAGAAGCGTGGTGGACCATAACCCATAGATGCTAGGATCAAACCACAATGACATTTGCTACAACACAAGTATCATTATACCTCTCAAAACTAGTACCTTAGACTTGCTTGGCCTATTTATCTGCTTTGGCCCGTTAGAGGTTTATTGGATTCTAGTTCCTCTATTTTGACTTCTCAAACTCTTTCTTTAGTCTAGGAGTAATAGAGTCTATTTCCCTCTTAAGGTGCTTAGTCTAGTGTACCCATCTTGACTTACTAGTGTACCCATCTTGACTTACTAGTGTACCCATCTTGACTTACTAGTGTACCCATCTTGACCTAAGTCCTAAGTCATTTTATAACCAACCTAACTGGAGAACACACTGTCAAACACTTGGAGCTAACACATACTCTATATCATGCATGTTTGCTTCAACGGAAAGATAATATCCATAAATCACCCTGGAGCACAGATCACAATAGCTCATTCTCTTTTCTAACAAATCAGAGTGACGCAGCAGAAGCGTGGTGACCAGGATCGAAACCTGGCTCTAATAGAGAAGAAAGACTTCAAAAATGATAGAGAAAGCAGTTTTACAATGACATTTGCTGCAACACAAGGATCATTATACCTCTCAAACCAATACCTTAGACTTGCTCGACCTATTATCCGCTTTGGCCCGTTATACGTTTATTGGATTTCAGGTTACTCTATATCATAAGCAGTTTTATAATGTACCTTAGAGAGAAGCAAAAGCATAAAAAATGATAGAGAGAGAATGATAGAGATATACAAAAATGATAGAGAAAAGCAATTTTATAATGTCTCTCTGATAGATTTATAATGACACTTGCTGCAACACAAGGATCAACATATTATTCGCTTTGGCCCCCTATAGGTTTATTGGATTCCTAGCTACACGGGATTTTGACTCCTCAACTCTGTCACCCTGGAGCACGTATCACAATAGCTCATCTTCTTTTCTAACAAATCAGAGTGGCGCAGCGGAAGCGTGGTGGGCTCATAACCCACAGGTCCCAGAATCGAAACCTGGCTCTGATAGAGAAGAAGGACATCAACACAAGGATCGGCCTATTATTAGCTTTGGCCCGTTATAGGTTTATTGGAATTTCCTCTTAACCTCAATCCTAAGGAATATAACTTTTATTTATTTAATACTAAAAATAATTTATTTATTTAAATAATAAATGAGCTTTTTTACTTAAAACCAAAACCCATTGTTTGAATATTTTCCAAAGACAACTTTGCCCTTTACTCTTCCTTCTCTCAAATCATACGAAAACGGCTAAAACCCTTCGAAGCCAACTTTGTCATTTCGTTCTTCTGCAACGAATATGATTTTCAGGTTCCGGCGACTCAGAGAAATCTCAAAGTCGTTGCCTCAATTTTACTTAGGTACTCCTCCGTCGATCCATGTTCCATGCTCAATTTTATAGAAAATATTCGAGCACGAAAATGAAATAAATTTGAAAGTTATACAAAGTTCTCGAAAATGAAACACAGACAGATTTTGTATCAGCCACACAAAAAAGAAACTCAATCGTCGGAAAACACGCTCTCACGCCTCATTGTGCCACGTGTCACGCCTACAGCCAGAAACTTCTTTGGCTTATGTGGCTGAACCGGCTAGTCTAGGCTTTGCGGCTCAGAATCTAGCTCATTGGCTCCGTAAAGGATATTTTGCCCAATTTTTGCGGTTTCGACTATCTTGAAGCTGGAATTGACCTTGCTTAAGGAAATGAAGGTCAATATAAGATTCAATTTCTCAATTTATATTAAATTGAGTTAAGAAATTGTAGTTAGTCATGAAAGAAGATTGACGATCTCTAGTAGGACGAAAAGCAAATGTACCAAAATTTAGAGAGAACCAGCTAAGACCAACCAAGTAAGCGGTCTTACTATCGGATAGGACACGTGCATAGTGGCTAAGTTTATGATACGACATCGTTTGACAAAAATGTGATATAATATACATACAAAATTAGTTGATACGAGATTTTGCCACCCACTACTACATTGCTCGTTACATATGTCCTCACATTTTAAAATGTTGAGCAATATACCTCTCCAATCATTGACAAATAAGAAAATCATGTCAAGAATGGGATTTGAACCCATGCCCTTTCGGACCAGTACCTGAAACTGGCGCCTTAGACCAACTCGGCCATCTTGACTATTTTTTTTTTTTTTTTGTAATAGCTACAAGTTACTGCTAGCATATATTATCCACTTTCAGGTACTAATGCATCGTCGTCAGTCTCACGGTTTTAAAATGCGTCTTGATCATGCCTAGGAGTTGAAGAGGTTTATTGGATTCCTAGGACAGCTAGGTTTCTTAACACGAGTTTTTGGTTCCAGGTTACTCTATCTTGACTCCTCAACTCTTTCTTTAGTCCTCAAGTAATAGGGTCTATTTCCTCTTAACGTCGCCACGATCCAAAGGTGCTTAGTCTAGTGTACGCATCTTCACCTAAGTCATTATATAACCAACCTAACTCTTACACACTAGCTCTATGTAGATAAACACGCTAGATAGGTTGAACACACTGTCAAACACCTTGACCTAATACACAAGCAAACAAGTTCAACGGGAAGATAATATCCATAAATCACCCTGGAGCACAGATCACAATAACTCATCCTCTTTTCTAACGAATCTGAGTGGCGCAAAAAGCTCAACAAGAAAACAATATCCATGAATTACAATAGTTCATCCTCTTTTCTAACAAATCAGAGTGGCGCAGCTGAAGCGTGGTGGACCATAAACCACAGGTCCTAGGATCGAAACCACAATGACATTTGCTACAACACAAGGATCATTATACCTCTCAAAACTAGTACCTTAGACTTGCTTGGCCTATTATCCGCTTTGGCCCGTTAGAGGTTTATTGGATTCTAGTTTACTCTATTTTGACTTCTCAAACTCTTTCTTTAGTCTAGGAGTAATAGAGTCTTATTTCCCTCTTAACGATCCTAAGGTGCTTAGTCTAGTGTACCCATCTTGACCTACTAGTGTACCCATCTTGACCTACTAGTGTACCCATCTTGACCTACTAGTGTACCCATCTTGACCTAAGTCCTAAGTCATTTTATAACCAACCTAACTGGAGAACACACTGTCAAACACTTGGAGCTAACACATACTCTATATCATGCATGTTTGCTTCAACGGAAAGATAGCATCCATAAATCACCCTGGAGCACAGATCACAATAGCTCATCCTCCTTTCTAACAAATCAGAGTGGCGCAGCAGAAGCGTGGTGGCCAGGATCGAAACCTGGCTCTAATAGAGAAGAAAGACTTCAAAAATGGATAGAGAAAGCAGTTTTACAATGACATTTGCTGCAACACAAGGATCATTATACCTCTCAAACCAGTACCTTAGACTTGCTCGACCTATTATCCGCTTTGGCCCGTTATAGGTTTATTGGATTCCAGGTTACTCTATTTTGACTCCTCTAGAGCCTATTTCCTATTAACGTCAATCCTAAGGTGCTTAGTCTAGAGCCTATTTCCTATTAACGTCAATCCTAAGGTGCTTAGTCTAGAGCCTATTTCCTATTAACGTCAATCCTAAGGTGCTTAGTCTAGAGCCTATTTCCTATTAACGTCAATCCTAAGGTGCTTAGTCTAGAGCCTATTTCCTATTAACGTCAATCCTAAGGTGCTTAGTCTAGTGTACGCCAAACACCTGGAGTTAACACATACTATATCATGCATACTACAAGCAGAGCCTATTTCCTATTAACGTCAATCCTAAGGTGCTTAGTCTAGTGTACGCCAAACACCTGGAGTTAACACATACTATATCATGCATAATACAAGCAGAGCCTGTTTCCTATTAACGTCAATCCTAAGGTGCTTAGTATAGAGTCTATTTCCTATTAACGTCAATCCTAAGGTGCTTAGTCTAGAGCCTATTTCCTATTAACGTCAATCCTAAGGTGCTTAGTCTAGTGTGCGTCAAACACCTGGAGTTAACACATACTATATCATGCATAATACAAGCAAACAGCTCAACGGATAGATAATATACACAAATCACCCTAAAGCACAGATCACAATAGCTCATCCTCTTTTTTAACAAATCAGAGTGGCGCAGCGGAAGCTTTTTTAACAAATCAAAGTGGCACAGCGGAAGCGTGGTGGGCCCATAACCCACATGTCCCAGGATTGAAACTTGGCTCTCATTAAGAAGAAAGACTTCAAAAATGACTGATCAGGGACCCTTGGTCCTCTCACGAAGCTATAGATACCGTTCTTACGCTAGCAATTTATGAACACTCCTAGGTACTTTCTTGCCGTGGTAAACCGCTATGTTTCTAGAAAAAAATTAAGTCTGACTAGAGCGGCATATCGCTCCTAATAGAAATTCCCTAATCTTATCATAGAAATGGGCCCTAGCAATTAACTGAGGGTACATGCAATCTTCTTCTAGCATCATAGTATGTAATTCATGCAAACTAGGCATACCGGCTCAACGGGGCGATGACCTCCAACAAGCACCCAGAGCACGAAGTTCGCGCTCAATGGGGCGAATTCGTCCATCAAGCACCCGAAACCCGGCATACACAATTCTAACATAAATTAAACGCATGCATACGTACAACGGAAGCTTAAGGCATACAAGAAACACCAGATAATTCACCCAACACATCATAACAATCCATCTAATTAATCTCATTCATGGAGAGCTAATTTAAGACAAAATTACTAACATGCATACCTACAATCCAAGCGAACCCTACAAGTATTTCTTCCTAAATACCGGGTAGTGACTTACCTGGTTGACGCGTGCCCTTTCGCTAGCATTTCTTTGCCCGTGAGGTGTCCAAAAATACTGATTTCTCTAATTTAAGTCCCTATTCACGTAAAAATAGTATTAGAACTGGAACCGGGACAAAAATCGGGAAAACAGAACACAACCGGGCTAAATTGGCCGTTCCACGCGCGCTCACGCGCCAGCAGCACGCTGGGAGTGCGTGGCCACGCGCGCGGGAAGGCGCCAGTCACAGGCTGCACGCGCGCCCGCCTCCGCGTTGTCGCGGGTCGGCCGGTCCGGTCGGCTCGGCTCGCGTCGCTGTTCGGCCCGGCTTGCAGGCGACACATGTCCACGCCTCGCTGGAGCTGCGTTGCTCCAGCCGATGGTCGACGCGTGTCCGGCGCCTGTCGCCGCCGTCCGCCGCTCGCCTGTCGCCGCCGTCCGCCGCTCGCCGGCAGACTCTTTTCTTCTTTTTTTTTTTCTTTTCTTCTCCCTTCTTCTCTGGCCTGTGAAAACCGAAACACAACCTTCTTTACCGATTTTCATATCTTTCGATCCGTAGATCTGATCGACATGATTTCTTCGACAAAATTTTAGATCGTGTTACGGGCTACGTCCTCGTATTTTTTTCGTAATTTTCGATTAACTACCGAACGAGTTAAGAAGGTCAGAATTTCGCTCACCGTTCTCGGACGACTCTCGGATCTCCACCTTCGGGTTGAGGTCTGGCCAAACTTCTTCACAGATCATGCGTAGAGTTGTTCCTAGATGAATATATCAAGATTTCAGATCTTGATTCACAAAGGAAAACCATAGATTTGAGGAAACGTTCAAGATCCTTACCTTGCGGGTTTTCCGACTTCTTGATGAAAAATGGGACTCCGGCCACCCACATTCTCTTTTCCCTTCCAAGAAAGTCTCTCTGCATGATCTTCACCTCCTTGCATCATGATCTTCACCGAAATAGACTCCGATGGTAATTTTCGGTGAGTCTTCCGGCGGTTCATCCTTTCTCCTCTCTCTAGGTTCTCTCTACCCCTTTCTCTCACTATCTCTCTTTTGCAGGACTATGGATAGGGTTTCGTTTGGACCCCTTAGGTGGTTGGAGGGGCAAATTTACCTATTTGCCCCTCTCAACTTTTCTTATATTTATATTTTTTTTCTTTTTCTTCTTTCTTCGGGTATTACACTACTGGTCCAAAGATTGAAACTTGGCTCTAATAGAGAAGAAAGACTTCAAAAATGATAGAGAAAGCAGTTTTACAAAGACATTTGCTGCAACACTATTTGCTTCGGCCCGTTATAGGTTTATTGGATTCCAGGTTACCAACCTAACTGGAGAACACACTGTCTCAAGCGTGGTGGGCCCATAACCCACAGGTCCCTGAAAGAACACTCTTACAAAAGAATTTCATGTCAAGAATGGAATTTGAACAAATGGCCTTTCGTACTTGAAACTGGCGCCTTAGACCAACTCATTTGTCTTATCCATGATAAAAAAAACTTTTGCAAAAGAATTTCATGTCAAGAATGGGATTTGAACAAATGGCCTTTCGTATTTGAAACTGGCGCCTTAGACCAACTCAGCATCTTGATCAAGGTGACTGACTTCTTCTCTGTCATATCCATAGGATCAATTCTAACAAGTCACACACTCATATTCCGGAAATACAAAAAAAAAAAAAAAAAAAAAGAAATTCCACGATCGAACTACCAAAAAAGAGTGGGCTAAAAAGTGGAAACTTACATACTTTGGACTTTACTTTTTATTGAAAAGTTATTTAGGGGTTCTTGTGAATCGAATGTAATTGCTTGAAATTTCGTCAAGTAAAATTGAAGAAAATAGCTCAACAAGAAAATAATATCCATAAATCACAATAGTTCATCCTCTTTTCTAACAAATTAGAGTGGCGCAGCAGAAGCGTGGTGGACCATAACCCATAGGTCCTAAGATCAAACCACAATGACATTTGCTACAACACAAGTATCATTATACCTCTCAAAACTAGTACCTTAGACTTGCTTGGCCTATTATCTGCTTTGGCCCGTTAGAGGTTTATTGGATTATAGTTTCCTCTATTTTGACTTCTCAAACTCTTTCTTTAGTCTAGGAGTAATAGAGTCTATTTCCCTCTTAACGATCCTAAGGTGCTTAGTCTAGTGTACCCATCTTGACCTAAGTCCTAAGTCATTTTATAACCAACCTAACTGGAGAACACACTGTTAAACACTTGGAGCTAACACAGATAATATCCATAAATCACCTTGGAGCACAGATCACAATAGCTCATCCTCTTTTCTAACAAATCAGAGTGACGCAGCAGAAACGTGGTGAATCAGAGTGACGCAGCAGAAGCGTGGTGAATCAGAGTGACGCAGGAGAAGTGTGGTGAATTAGAGTAACGCAGCAGAAGCGTGGTGACCAGGATCGAAAACACTTGGAACTAACACAGATAATATCCATAAATCACCTTGGAGCACAGATCACAATAGCTCATCCTCTTTTCTAACAAATCAGAGTGACGCAGCAGAAGCGTGGTGAATTAGAGTGACGCAGCAGAAGCGTGGTGAATCAGAGTGACGCAGCAGAAGCGTGGTGACCAGGATCGAAACCTGGCTCTAATAGAGAAGAAAGACTTCAAAAATGATAGAGAAAGCAGTTTTACAATGACATTTGCTGCAACACAAGGATCATTATACCTCTCAAACCAATACCTTAGACTTGCTCGACCTATTATCCGCTTTGGCCCGTTATACGTTTATTGGATTTCAGGTTACTCTATATCATAAGCAGTTTTATAATGTACCTTAGAGAGAAGCAAAAGCATAAAAAATGATAGAGAGAGAATGATAGAGATATACAAAAATGATAGAGAAAAGCAATTTTATAATGTCTCTCTGATAGATTTATAATGACACTTGCTGCAACACAAGGATCAACATATTATTCGCTTTGGCCCCCTATAGGTTTATTGGATTCCTAGCTACACGGGATTTTGACTCCTCAACTCTGTCACCCTGGAGCACGTATCACAATAGCTCATCTTCTTTTCTAACAAATCAGAGTGGCGCAGCGGAAGCGTGGTGGGCTCATAACCCACAGGTCCCAGAATCGAAACCTGGCTCTGATAGAGAAGAAGGACATCAACACAAGGATCGGCCTATTATTAGCTTTGGCCCGTTATAGGTTTATTGGAATTTCCTCTTAACCTCAATCCTAAGGAATATAACTTTTATTTATTTAATACTAAAAATAATTTATTTATTTAAATAATAAATGAGCTTTTTTACTTAAAACCAAAACCCATTGTTTGAATATTTTCCAAAGACAACTTTGCCCTTTACTCTTCCTTCTATCAAATCAGACGAAAACGGCTAAAACCCTTCGAAGCCAACTTTGTCATTTCGTTCTTCTGCAACGAATATGATTTTCAGGTTCCGGCGACTCAGAGAAATCTCAAAGTCGTTGCCTCAATTTTACTTAGGTACTCCTCCGTCGATCCATGTTCCATGCTCAATTTTATAGAAAATATTCAAGCACGAAAATGAAATAAATTTGAAAGTTATACAAAGTTCTCGAAAATGAAACACAAACAGATTTTGTATCGGCCACACAAAAAAGAAACTCAATCGTCGGAAAACACGCTCTCACGCCTCATTGTGCCACGTGTCACGCCTACAGCCAGAAACTTCTTTGGCTTATGTGGCTGAACCGGCTAGTCTAGGCTTTGCGGCTCAGAATCTAGCTCATTGGCTCCGTAAAGGATATTTTGCCCAATTTTTGCGGTTCCGACTATCTTGAAGCTGGAATTGACCTTGCTTAAGGAAATGAAGGTCAATATAAGATTCAATTTCTCAATTTATATTAAATTGAGTTAAGAAATTGTAGTTAGTCATGAAAGAAGATTGACGATCTCTAGTAGGACGAAAAGCAAATGTACCAAAATTTAGGGAGAATCGGCTAAGAACAACCAAGTAAGCGGTCTTACTATCGGATAGGACACGTGCATAGTGGCTAAGTTTATGATATGACATCGTTTGACAAAAATGTGATATAATATACATACAAAATTAGTTGATACGAGATTTTGCCACCCACTACTACATTGCTCGTTACATATGTCCTCACATTTTAAAATGTTGAGCAATATACCTCTCCAATCATTGACAAATAAGAAAATCATGTCAAGAATGGGATTTGAACCCATGCCCTTTCGAACCAGTACCTGAAACTGGCGCCTTAGACCAACTCGGCCATCTTGACTATTTTTTTTTTGTAATAGCTACAAGTTACTGCTAGCATATATTATCCACTTTCAGGTACTAATGCATCGCCGTCAGTCTCACGGTTTTAAAATGCGTCTTGATCATGCCTAGGAGTTGAAGAGGTTTATTGGATTCCTAGGCCAGCTAGGTTTCTTAACACGAGTTTTTGGTTCCAGGTTACTCTATTTTGACTCCTCGACTCTTTCTTTAGTCCTCAAGTAATAGGGTCTATTTCCTCTTAACGTCGCCACGATCCAAAGGTGCTTAGTCTAGTGTACGCATCTTCACCTAAGTCATTATATAACCAACCTAACTCTTACACACTAGCTCTATGTAGATAAACACGCTAGATAGGTTGAACACACTGTCAAACACTTTGACCTAATACACAAGCAAACAAGTTCAACGGGAAGATAATAATCACCCTGGAGCACAGATCACAATAACTCATCCTCTTTTCTAACGAATCTGAGTGGCGCAAACAGCTCAACAAGAAAACAATATCTATAAATCACAATAGTTCATCCTCTTTTATAACAAATCAGAGTGGCGCAGCTGAAGCGTGGTGGACCATAAACCACAGGTCCTAGGATCGAAACCACAATGACATTTGCTACAACACAAGGATCATTATACCTCTCAAAACTAGTACCTTAGACTTGCTTGGCCTATTATCCGCTTTGGCCCGTTAGAGGTTTATTGGATTCTAGTTTACTCTATTTTGACTTCTCAAACTCTTTCTTTAGTCTAGGAGTAATAGAGTCTTATTTCCCGGTGCTTAGTCTAGTGTACCCATCTTGACCTACTAGTGTACCCATCTTGACCTACTAGTGTACCCATCTTGACCTAAGTCCTAAGTCATTTTATAACCAACCTAACTGGAGAACACACTGTCAAACACTTGGAGCTAACACATACTCTATATCATGCATGTTTGCTTCAACGGAAAGATAATATCCATAAATCACCCTGGAGCACAGATCACAATAGCTCATCCTCCTTTCTAACAAATCAGAGTGGCGCAGCAGAAGCGTGGTGGCCAGGATCGAAACCTGGCTCTAATAGAGAAGAAAGACTTCAAAAATGATAGAGAAAGCAGTTTTACAATGACATTTGCTGCAACACAAGGATCATTATACCTCTCAAACCAGTACCTTAGACTTGCTCGACCTATTATCCGCTTTTGCCCTATATAGGTTTATTGGATTTCAGGTTACTCTATTTTGACTCCTCAACTCTTTCTTTAGTTTAGGAGTGTCAAACACTTGGAGCTAAAACATACTATATCATGCATAATACAAGCAAACAGCTGAACAGGAAGATAATGTCCTTAAATCACCCTGGAGCACAGATCACAATAGCTCATACACTTCTCTAACAAATTAGAGTGGCGTAGTGGAAGTGTGGTGGACCCATAACCCACAGGTCGTAGGATCGAATAGGGAAGAAAGACTTCAAAGATAATAGAGAAAGCTGCTCGGCCTATTATTCACTTTGGCCCCCTATAGGTTTATTGGATTCCTGGACTCCTCAACCTAACTGGAGAACACACTTGGAGCTAACACGCTAACACATAATAATACAAGCAAACAGCCCAACGGAAAGATAATATCCATAAATCACCTGGAGCACAGATCACAATAGCTCATCCTCTTTCCTAACAAATTAGAGTGGTGTAGCGAAAGCGTGGTGGGCCCATAACTCTTAGGTCCTAGGATCGAAACTTGGCTTTGATAGATAAGAAAGGCTTCGAAAATGATAGAGAGTAGTTTTAGCCTATCATTCGCTTTGGCCTGTTATAGGTTTATTGGATTCCAGGTTACTCTATTTTGACTCCTCTAGAGCCTATTTCCTATTAACGTCAATCCTAAGGTGCTTAGTCTAGAGCCTGGCCCATAACTCTTAGGTCCTAGGATCGAAACTTGGCTTTGATAGAGAAGAAAGGCTTCGAAAATGATAGAGAGTAGTTTTAGCCTATCATTCGCTTTGGCCCATTATAGGTTTATTGGGTTCCAGGTTACTCTATTTTGACTCCTCTAGAGCCTATTTCCTATTAACGTCAATCCTAAGGTGCTTAGTCTATTTTGACTCCTCTAGAGCCTATTTCCTATTAACGTCAATCCTAAGGTGCTTAGTCTAGAGCCTATTTCCTATTAACGTCAATCCTAAGGTGCTTAGTCTAGTGTACGCTAAACACCTAGAGTTAACACATACTATATCATGCATAATACAAGCACAGCCTATTTCCTATTAACGTCAATCCTAAGGTGCTTAGTCTAGTGTACGCCAAACACCTGGAGTTAACACATACTATATCATGCATAATACAAGCAGAGCCTATTTCCAATTAACGTCAATCCTAAGGTGCTTAGTCTAGAGCCTATTTCCTATTAACGTCAATCCTAAGGTGCTTAGTCTAGAGCCTATTTCCTATTAACGTCAATCCTAAGGTGCTTAGTCTAGTGTGCGCCAAACACCTGGAGTTAACACATACTATATCATGCATAATACAAGCAGAGCCTATTTCCTATTAACGTCAATCCTAAGGTGCTTAGTCTAGTGTGCGTCAAACACCTGGAGTTAACACATACTATATCATGCATAATACAAGCAAACAGCTCAACGGATAGATAATATCCATAAATCACCCTAAAGCACAGATCACAATAGCTCATCCTCTTTTTTAACAAATCAGAGTGGCGCAGTGGAAGCTTTTTTAACAAATCAAAGTGGCGCAGCGGAAGCGTGGTGGGCCCATAACCCACATGTTCCAGGATTGAATTAGAGTGGCGCAGCTGAAGCTTTTTTCACAAATTAGAGTGGCGCAGCGGAAGCGTGGTGGGCCCATAACCCACATGTCCCAGGATTGAAACTTGGCTCTGATAAAGAAGAAAGACTTCAAAAATGATAGAGAAGTAGTTTTATAATGTCATTTGCTGCAACACAAGGATCATTATACCTCTCAAACTAGTACCTTAGACTTGCTCGGCTATCCATAAATCACCCTGGAGCATAGATCACAATAGCTCATCTTCTTTTTCAACCAATTAGAGTGTTGTAGCGGAAGCGTTCTGGGCCCATAACCCATAGTTACTAGGATCAAAACTTGGCTTTGATAGAGAAGCAAAAGTAGTTTTATAATGTCATTTGCTGCAACACAAGGATCATTATACCTCTCAAACCAGTGCCTTAGACTTGCTCGGCATATTATTCTCTTTGGTCCCCTATAGGTTTATTGGATTCCTAGCTACACGAGATTATTCTCTTTGGCCCCCTATAGGTTTATTGGATTCCTAGCTACACGAGATTTTGACTCCTACCTACAGGAGTAATAGAGTCTATTTCCTCAATGCTAAGGTGCTTAGTATAGTGTACGCTAACACATACTATATCATGCATAATACAAGCGAAGCTCAACGGGGAGATAATATCCATAAATCTCCCTGGAGCACGGATCACAATAGCTCATCTTCTTTTATAACAAATCAGAGTGGCGCAGCGGAAGCGTGGTGGGCCCATAACCCACAGGTCCCAGGATCGAAACCTGGCTCTGATAGATGTTGTCAAGTGTGGTGCCCTTAGTAGGACATTTTTAAAATACGTGTGGAAGATTGGATTTTATGATCTATGTTTAAGTGATTGATCGACATTATTTTCCTGTGAGATTGGATGTATACTTAGAGAATGAAATCTTCATTCTAGGTGATGGATAATATTATGGTTGTATTGATATAAGAATAGGACACTAAAGCTAGGATGATTTTATGTTGACCTGCAATAGCGCTATTTGACGACCAAGGTTGAATCTAGCCGTGACTCTTCCAAGTTGTTGGTACTCAGGAACCTGTGTCGTCGAGCTTGACCAAGGCCAAATAGCATAGTGTGTTGAGGCTATTTAAGGAGTTATTATAGTGTGTAGAAATGGATAAAGAGGGTCAAGGTCTCCGCTCTGCAAATTGGTTTTGAGAGAGAGTTAGGAACTACACAAGTAGTTTAGCTCATGATGATTATTTGGTGGACATGGGCAGAGGTCTTTTTGAGGAACCATGCAAGTAACTTAGTAATTGGAAAGCGGAGTGACCCCCCTACAAAATTTAGTGACTTTCGAGTCTTATTGAAGGGTTTGTGAGTTAACATTGCATAGATGAGGTATTAGTAAATGTTATGTTGTCTATAAAATATGATAAGGTAGTGCATCAAGCTAAGATACTGATCATTCACTGTTGTGGTCATGCAAGCTGCCTAAGTTAGAACAATAAAGATAGATCATCCTAGAGATAAGTTAAGTCATCAAATAGACCCGCAATGCTAAAAATGGGTGAACAGCCTCTAGATCCAAGTAAGTGGTCTTAGTATAAGATAAGTTGGATAACATGTTTAATGTATGACGACACGTGCCTAGTGCCCCTTGTAAGTGTCATTTATTCTTTATATTATGATGTTGTTACTATATTGTATGATGATGATGTATGATGTATGATGTATGATGTATGATGTATGATGTTATTTTGTGATGTGATGATGTTATACAATGTGTATGATACATTAGAAGACATGGTAAGTTTATGATATATGACATACGTCTGATATGATAGGTTTCACTCATGATTGTATGTGCTTGCTTCTAACTACAATAGTGAAAAAAAAAAAGTTCAACCATTGAAAGTATAATATATAACAGAAAAAAGTCATTAATGTTCAAATGGCGATTATAAAAAAAAAAAAAAAAAAAAAAAAAAAAGACTATAGTTTGAATGTTTAATTAGAAGTTGAATACTTTAAGTTTAAAAGTTAATTCTTACGGGTTTATTAAAACTTCATGTAGTGTGAGTTATTATTTTTAATTTTGTTAAAAAAATTATTGGAAAGTTAAAATTTTTGAACGCTTAATCCATAACTTTTTAACCTAGTTTGTGCCCATCTGACATAAATTTCTAATATAAGGAGCATATCCTTCGATTCAAACAAGAATACTTTTACGATAGTAGATTTCTACGTACTAGAGTCACTACCGTCATCATAACTTAATCATTTTGTGAAGGAAATAAGCGTTCAAACTTCATCATAAAATATAGACTTCATTTTAAAACACTGCAGTTGAGATACGTGCTTGAAAACATTTTTAAAACGACACAAAAAAATACGAAATGAAATAAATTAGCATTAAAATTAAAAACACTATTCTAATCTAACTCTAAGAAAGATAATACAAAATACAACTACCATTTGCATGTATCATGGTCTCGAATAGCTATGTCGTCGTTAGTCACATAGTGGTGTGTTTCCTTTATATGAAATAGCAGTAGCACGTGACTTTAGTATTATAAGAAATACTCAGTAAGTGACCCCACTATTGGGGTTAGATGCAAATACATTCAATCATGTGTAGGACCTATCGTATCAGTCTATATTTCTGGCGGCTATACCAAACGAGTTAATTAGATGTGTATTTACTATTCTACAAATGGTCCACACGTGCGAGTGTGAACCCACCAGTTGGTTCGCACACCTCCAGGCCCCTTTTATGGTCGGACGAGCATTCTCTAGAGCTGCTGATGTCGGATATCCGTTAAGGCATAGCGACCATCATAGCATTATGATGAACATAATGATCATTTTTCTACCACGTATTGTACGCGTCCGTACCATCATAAAAGAGGGGTATTCCCTTATGCATGAACACACAATGATGAATGAGATCCAAACATTTTTATTCACTATCATGTAAGACAACTCCTTCCATTTTTCCTTCATATCATATCATTTTATCATAGCTTTCCTTATATAAATTGGGGTTGTGCATTGTGTCGTCTGTCTTTCCTCCCTCTGCCACGAATTCATGAAGCCATGGATGTGACTATCGTTGCCGACCCATGTTTTGTTTCAGATTTCCAGCCCCCCCCCCCCCCCCCCCCCGTCCCCATGAATACGACTCCTTACGTCGTTCTTTTCCTCTATGCTTCATTCTCCAACTTATGGAGATATCTTCTATATATCAAGGGGAGCTTGAGGACAATTTTAAACAAGAAGTGGGGGTTTGGTTTGACTTCACCCATTTGCGTTCATTGAAAAACCACAATGATCGTTCATCTTCTCTTTATTACTCTCATTTCCTTTATTGTAGACATGTGTTGTGTGGGCAGAATTGGGCATGGCTTCGTTTGGTGTATCCTTGACATTGGGAACAATGTGTGGGTAGAGGGCGCGAGGATTTCAGCGCCTCATCGGAATTCTCAAGCCTTTTCTTGCGACTTGTTTTTTCTTTTTTTTTTTTTTGTAAACGCTACAAATACAGTTTGAATTTCAAGTTGAGTTGTTTTTGTAGACTAAAATGTTTTTGTGCAACTTTAGTAGCTGTAACGACCCGGGGAAGAAAGAAAAAAAAAATATATATATATATAATAAATAAATAAATGAAAATGATAAAACGAAAAAAATAAAAAATAAAAAATAACTCAGTCGCCGGAAAACCCGCGAGTTTTCCGGCGACCGCCGAGTTTCGCGGAACCAACGCGAAACAACGGTCACAGCACGCCCACCCTCAGCCCACGACACCCAGCATCTTCAGAAGACCTGCAAAGGGAGAAAAGAGGGAAAATTTTGAGAGAGAGAGAGAGATTTCGGACAAATGTCGGCGAGTGTCCAGTTCTCCGACGAGCCCTCAAACCACCCTCAAACCGACACCAAACGACCTGTTACCACCATAAGAGGGATCCCTAACGAAAGCACAATGACTCAGGGTGCGTTTTGTGTTATTTCGTAAGCTTCGTCGTCGGTAACCGAGGTTGGAAAATTAGGTTTCTTAATCGATTCTTAGATCTGTGGCTTTTAGGAGCTTTTAGGCCGCAAAACTCCAAGAAAGGAAAGAAGGACGATGAACAAAGAGGAAAAGAGAAGGAAGAGGACCGAAATTGGCAACTGAAACGCCGGGGGGAGGAGAGAGAAAGCTCGCCGGAAAATCGGCCGAAGTCGGGTGAGGAAGACGAGATCCACGGATCCGGGTCAACCCGAACCCAGAACCCGGGAGAGCCAGCCCGTTCCTCCCTTGGCCTCTGCCTTCGGCCCAGCCCAACTACAGCAGCCCAAACCTCAAACCGGCCCAGAAGTTACGGTTCAGTTGAACCAACCCAGACTAGACCCACGGTCCAATTGAGCCGGCCTGCAAACCAAACACTTGCGGCCCAGCCCAGTAAGCCGAGGCCCAACGATTAGCCTTGGCCCAGTAGCCTTCCACAGCCCGTGACCCGAACCACGACCCGAACCGGACTGCGACCCGCGCTTCGACCTCAGCTCGGCTCGGCGCAAACGGCTCGGGCTCCCTCCGGTGACGCTCCGGCGGCTCCTCCAGCGGCTGTTTGGCTCGGCTCACCTGTTTTCAGCCCGATTTCCATTGTTTCGACCCTCCCGAACCTGTTTTCGGCCCCGATAAGGGTATCCGAGGCCGTTTTAGAGCCATATTTCACATTTATTAAATTATTGATAAATTAATTGTGAAATACTAACAGAAAGTGGTGAACGGTGTGATAGGAAACAAACCCCGGTGTTGTAGGAAGCAGCTCTCACGGAACGGGAGCTTACGTTTAGCTATTTAGGGAGTACTTCGGTCAAGGCCAACCAAGTAAGTGGCCTTACTATAGGATAGGCTAAATAATTGTATGAGTTATGATGATGTGTGGATTATGATGCTTGATGATATGTGCGGTATATACATATTTTGTTGAGTGACGCTTGATATGTTTGACGCACGTGTGGCATTATATGAGCATGATGATTGCATGATTTTTACCTTAATATGATGATGTTTTCCATATTGAGCATGCTAGATGATGATGAGTGCCATATTGCATCTTGTCGTTAGATCGACGTAGGACACAACCCTAAGAGCATGAAAATGATATTAATATAAATACCCACGAGTATGAGTTACCTAGAGTAACAAAGAGATGAGACTAGAGGGTTGTGTCAGAAGAGACATTACGATGGATTTAGAGGGACCTCATGCATTTTGTATGTTCATAAGCATAGGGCTACTTCCCCTAGAGATGATGAGTGCGGACGCGCACCTTATGATGAGCGCGAATGCGCACAGGTGCGAAAGCACACAGATGAGGGTGTTCATGAGGGCATGACACTATGGGGTTCCGCTGACCTCCGGACGTCGCTACAGATTAGCTTGACCAGAGGGTCCAGGGGGTGTGCGAGCGCCCTAGGGACTCACACTCGCATGAGGGAGTCGTGTGTAGGGAAGTACTACACATCCAATTTGTCCGAGACTGGAGGCCACCCCTAAGATGATTAGAGATAGGTCCCTATTCATGATTGCATGTGTTTGCATTAGCATGGCCCCTATAGTGGGGCCACTTACTAAGTATTCTTTGAAATACTCAGGCCGTGTGCCACATCATTTTTTTCAGGTAAAGGCAAGACGCACTTGTACGGAGGACGGCGGCATCGCGAGCAGAGACTGTGGCACGTGCATAGGGTAGACTCATATTTGAATTTCTAGTCTTAAGTTAGAATAGGTTGTTTTGCATTTCATTGTTTTAAATTATTTTGTATTTGTTTTTGTTTTCTCTAAACTTCAGTATTTCATATTTAAACACGTAAGACCATGGCTGTGTTTTCCAGAGAAGGAGTTGTTTTAAACGTTTTTTTTTTTTGAAGTTTACGTTATCAGTTATATTCATGTAAGAGTTATATTTCTGCATTATAGATGAGCTTGAGATGTTAGTAGCGACTCTGAGTATGTGGAAATTTAGGGTCGTTACAGTTGGTATCAGAGCTCTAGGTTTTAGATTCTGTAGACTAGCCTACAATGTAGGCTTGGCACGTTCCATGGTCCCAACGTCGATGCCCCATCACCGTCAGGTACGCCTTGCACAAGATAAGAAAAGAGAAACGTTTTCAAACTCGCATGCATTTTATGTTAATGTTACTGAAATTGTTGTGATATTTCACGTATTTATTTAAGAGCATGATGTGATGTGTTGCATGCTGAGTGATTTTGTTTGCAATATGATGTGAACTTAGTAGATATGATGCATAGCATAATTTCATAGGTAATGAGCCTTAGACTTAAGAGATGCTATCTTGGTTTCTAGAACCATGCTGCCTAGAGCATGCGAAAGAGTAAGATGAGGAAGGGGACGACCTCCTATTAGAGATAGAGGACAAGGTGAGGCTGAAGAGAGCCCACCTCGAGAGGGATCAGAGACAGGGTTTGAATTAGAACCCTTATTGTATGTATGGTCGGAAAGCAGCCCCTGAGAGGGTAGACGTAGTAACTAAGGATAGAATAAAGAATGATCAAGCAATAGTAGCTAACCAAACTCTAAGCGTAGTCCTATAGTAGTAAAGATGACTGACTTCAACGTAGTACTAGGCATGGATTGACAAGTTGCAAACCATGCGATTATAGAATGTCGCAAAAAAAAAAAAAAAAAGGTGATATTCTCACCATCGGTGGGACCTAGCTTTAAATATAAAGGCACAAATACCGGGGATACCCCCAAAGGTAGGCTCGATGATGAAAGCAAAGAGATTAGTCCAACAAGGCGGTTGGACTATATTAGCATGTGCCGTAGATGTAAGAGGAAAAGAAAAGACCCTAGAAAACGTGTCAATCGTAAACGAGTTTTCAGATGTGTATCCGGATGACCTACCTGGAATACCCCCTTCCTGAGCGGTCGACTTCATCATCGAACTCGAGTCGGGAACTGGGACTATTTCTAAAGCACCCTACCACATGGCGCTAGCAGAGTTGAAAGAACTCAAGGCGCAATTACAAGACTTACGGGATAAAAGGGTTCATTCGACCTAGCATATTCCCCTAGGGTGCGCCAGTGTTGTTTGTTCAGAAGAAAGATGGATCAATGCGTTTGTACATCGATTACAGAGAGTTAAATAAGAGAACCATAAAGAACAAATACCCTCTACCTAGAATAGAAGACTTATTCGATCAACTAAGAGAAGCAACAATATTTTCTAAGATAGACCTACGGTCAGGTTATCATTAAATAAAGAGTAAAGAAAAAGACGCACCAAAGACAGCATTTAGGACAAGGTATGATCGCTATAAGTTCGTGGTATGTCATTTAGCCTCACCAATGCTTCAGCTGTGTTAATGGAGTTAATGAACCAAGTGTTCAAGGACTATCTAGACACTTGTGTGATCGTGCTCATTAATGACATCCTAGTGTACTCAAAAACAGACTTGGAATACCAGGAACACCTCTAAAAAGTCCTAGCCACCCTAAGAGAGAACAAGTTGTAGGACAAGTTCTCAAAGTGTGAATTTTGGTTACGATAAGTCTCATTCTTAGGATACGTGTCGACAAAGGGTGGAGTATCCGTAGATCCTACTAAGGTCAAAGCGGTCACGAAGTAGGAACGCCCAACTTCGGTAACATCAGCACAGAGTTTCTTAGGACTAGCGAGATACTATCGAAGGTTCGTGTAGGACTTTGCTAGAATAGCCTCGCCTTTGACATAGCTAACGAGAAAAGGGGTACCATTTATATGAAATGATGCTTGTGAGGCAAGCTTCCAAAACCTAAAATAGAGATTGGTAACCGTCCTGGTATTCACGGTTCCCAAGATCTCAGAAGAGTACGTAATCTATAGTGATGCATTCAAAGAATGGACTAGGATGTTAATGCAACACGTTAAAGTTGTTGCATACACGTCCCGTCAACCAAAAGAAAACGAAGATAATTACCCTACCCATGATCTGGAGTTTGGCGCTGTAGTGTTCGCGCTGAAAATTTGGTGACACTGCCTGTATGGAGAGAAAATTCAAAGTTTAACCGACCACAATATTTTAAATATTTCTTCACCCAGAAAGAGTTAAATATGAGACAGAGAAGGTGGTTAGAATTGGTGAAGGACTACGATGTAGATATCCAGTACCACCTTGGAAAAGCAAATGTGGTCGCAGACGCTTTGAGTAGAAAGGTGGCCCACTCTTCAGCCCTCATTATGAGGGAAGTAAGGGTACAAAGAAAATTCTAGGGAGCCAACATAGTTGTAGCGACCGAGAGAGTCATAGCACAACTGGCCCGACTTACAGTGCAACCTACACTTTGGCAAAGAATGGTGACCTCCGAATGAGAGGATCCAAACCTATAGAAAGTCTTAAGCCAGCCAGCTGAGAGTCTAGTAAATGGATTCTCGAAGACCTAAGATGAAGGACTATTGTATCAGGGAGGCCTATGTGTCCCAGAGAAGTTAAGGAAGGAGATACTAACGGAAGCTCACAACTCGCCATTTGCCATGCACCCAGGAGGTACAAAAATGTACCAAGATTTTAAACAACATTTCTGATAGAAGAGAATAGGGACATGGCCGAGTTTGTGAGCGAGTGCTTAGTTTGTCAACAAGTGAAAGTTCCTAAACAAAAGGCAGTGGGGTTGTTGTAGCCCCTAAGCATACCAGAGTGGAAGTGGGAAAACATAGCAATGGGTTTCATAGTAGGATTACCCAAAACGCACAAAGCATATACAGTGATCTGGGTAGTCGTCGATAGGTTGACCAAATCGGCACACTTCCTACTTGGGAAAGCTACATATACAGTTGACAAATGGGCACAACTGTATGTGAAAGAAATAGTAAGACTACATGGAGTCCTAGTGTCTATAGTGTTGGATCGGGATTCACGCTTTACGTTAGCGTTTTGGTGCGGACTTCAAAAAGCATTGGGTACCCGCCTCGATTTTATTACCGCCTTCCACCCCCCCAAACAGATGGACAAACGAAGTGTTTAAACCAAATTCTAGAGGATATGTTATGCGCTGGAGTACTAGATTTTAGGGGAAGTTGGGATTCCATACTCCACCTCATGAAATTCTCGTATAATAACAACTTCCAAGCCACTATTGGTAAGACACCGTTTGAGGCCTTGTATGGGAAACGGTGTAGGTCCCCACTATGTTGGGACGAAGTAGGCGAAAGAGAGTTAGTAGGACCCGAGCTAGTTCGACTCACCAACGAGGCTGTTCAGAAAAATTTGAGAGAGGATGCGTATCACTAAAAGTCGACAGAAAAGCTACGCCGATGTAAGGCGTAGAAGCTTAGAGTTCGAGACAAGGGGCCTAGTATTCCTCAAGGTGGCACCTATTTAAGGTGTCTTGAGGTTCGGAAGTACGGGCAAGTTAAGTCCTAAATTCATTGGACCATTCGAGATCCTAGAGCGAGTTGGTCCAGTAGCGTATAAGTTAGCCCTACCTATAGCCCACTTAGGAATACACGATGCATTTCATGTGTCGATTCTAAGAAAGTACATTACGAACCCTATCCACGTAATAGACTACGAACCACTCCAACTCGATGAAGATCTGAGCTACGAGGAAAACCAAGTAAGAATCTTAGCTAGAGAAGTAAAAACATTACGCAACAGGAGTATTGCGTTCGTTAAGGTACTGTGGCGGAATCACCACAGTGAGGAAGCCACGTGGGAGCGTGAGGACGAGATAAGAGAGAAATACCCCGAGTTGGTACAAGAGTTTGAGACTTTCGAGGACGAAAGTTCTTTTTAGGGGTAGATAATGTAACGACACGGGAAAGAAAGAAAAAAAATATATATATATATATTAAATAAATAAATAAAGGAAAATGAGAAAACGAAAAAAAAAACTCAGTCACCGGAAAACCCGCGAGTTTTCCAGCGACCGCCGAGTTTCGCGGAACCAACGCGAAACAACGGTCACAGCACGCCCACCCTCAACCCACGACACCCAGCATCTTCAGAAGACCTGCAAAGGGAGAAAAGAGAGAAAATTTTGAGAGAGAGAGAGAGATTTCGGACAAACGTCGGCGAGTGTCCAGTTCTCCGACGAGCCCTCAAACCACCCTCAAACCGACACCAAACGACCTGTTACCACCATAAGAGGGATCCCTAACGAAAGCACAATGACTCAGGGTGCGTTTTGTGTTATTTCGTAAGCGTCGTCGTCGGTAACCGAGGTCAGAAAATTAGGTTTCTTAATCGATTCTTAGATCTGTGGCTTTTAGGAGCTTTTAGGCCGCAAAACTCCCAGAAACGAAAGAAGGACGACGAACAAAGAGGAAAAGGGAAGGAAGAGGACCGAAATCGGCAACGGAAACGCCGCGGGGAGGAGAGAGAAAGCTCGCTGGAAAATCGGTCTAAGTCGGGTAAGGAAGACGAGATCCACGGATCCGGGTCAACCCGAACCCAGAACCCGGGAGAGCCAGCCCGTTCCTCCCTTTGCCTCTGCCTTCGGCCCAGCCCAACTACAGCGGCCCAAACCTCAAACCAGCCCAGAAGTTACGGTTCAGTTGAACCAACCCAGACTAGACCCACGGTCCAATTGAGCCGGCCTGCAAACCAAACACTTGCGGCCCAGCCCAGTAAGCAGAGGCCCAACGATTAGCCTTGGCCCAGCAGCCTTCCACAGCCCGCGACCCGAACCACGACCCGAACCGGACTGCGACCCGCGCTTCGACCCGACACTACCGCCCAACATGGCTTCCTCTGCTTCTGCCACGTGTCACACAGCGGCGCGGCAGTCCCTCGGCTCAGCTCGGCGCAAACGGCTCGGGCTCCCTCCGGTGACGCTCCGGCGGCTCCTCCAGCGGCTGTTTGGCTCGGCTCACCTGTTTTCAGCCCGGTTTCCACTGTTTCGACCCTCCCGGACCTGTTTTTGGCCCCGATAAAGGTATCCGAGGCCGTTTTAGAGCCGTATTTCACATTTATAAATTATTGGTAAATTAATTGTGAAATACTAACGAAAAGTGGTGAACGGTGTGATAGGAAACAAACCCCGGCGTTGTAGGAAGCGGCTCTCACGGAACGGGAGCTTACGTTTAGCTATTTAGGGAGTACTTCGGCCAAGGCCAACCAAGTAAGTGGCCTTACTATAGGATAGGCTAAATAATTGTATGAGTTATGATGATGTGTGGATTATGATGCTTGATGATATGTGCGGTATATACATATTTTGTTGAGTGACGCTTGATATGTTTGACGCACGTGTGGCATTATATGAGCATGATGATTGCATGATTTTTACCTTAATATGATGATGTTTTTCATATTGAGCATGCTAGATGATGATGAGTGCCATATTGCATCATGTCGTTAGATTGACGTAGGACACAACCCTAAGAGCATGAAAATGATATTAATATAAATATCCACGAGTATGAGTTACCTAGAGTAACAAAGAGATGAGACTAGAGGGTTGTGTCAGAAGAGACATTACGATGGATTTAGAGGGACCTCATGCATTTTGTATGTTCATAAGCATACGGCTACTTCCCCTAGAGATGATGAGTGCGGACGCGCACCTTATGATGAGCGCGAATGCGCACAGGTGCGAAAGCACACAGATGAGGGTGTTCATGAGGCGCATGACACTATGGGGTTCCGCTGACCTCCGGACGTCGCTACAGATTAGCTTGACCAGAGGGTCCAGGGGGTGTGCGAGCGCCCTAGGGACTTACACTCGCACGTGTGAGTCGTGTGTAGGGAAGTACTACACATCCAATTTGTCCGAGACTGGAGGCCACCCCTAAGATGATTAGAGATAGGTCCCTATTCATGATTGCATGTGTTTGCATTAGCATGACCCCTATAGTGGGGCCACTTACTGAGTATTCTTTGAAATATTCAGGCCGTGTACCACATCATTTTTTTCAGGTAAAGGCAAGGCGCACTTGTACGGAGGACGGCGGCATCTCGAGCAGAGACTGTGGCATGTGCATAGGGTAGACTCATATTTGAATTTCTAGTCTTAAGTTAGAATAGGTTGTTTTGCATTTCATTGTTTTAAATTATTTTGTATTTGTTTTTGTTTTCTAACTTCAGTATTTCATATTTAAACACGTAAGACCATGGCTGTGTTTTCCAGAGAAGAAGTTGTTTTAAACGTTTTTTTTTTAAAGTTTACGTTATCAGTTATATTCATGTAAGAGTTATATTTCTGCATTATAGATGAGCATGAGACGTTAGTAGTGACTCTGAGTATGTGGAAATTTAGGGTCGTTACAGTAGCAATCTTGGACATGCTTTGTTCGAGGTGTTTTCGCCGGATAATGAAGTTTGTTTTCAAGAACAATGCTACTATTGGCACTGCATCTGTGATGTTGATGAGAAAATTTTTTCTTTTTATAATAGTAAAACAAAGTTATTCGACCTCATTCATTCACGAAGTTCTTAGACCAAATGGAAGTTGTGTTCTTACTACAATACTTATCTAATAAAAATAAGTCTATTGAACATTTGAGTTCTCAATTATTTAGAGACATTTAACAAAATAGTGCATGTATGGTAATGAAATATCCAAGTTGTTATCGAAAAATAAAATACTGACTTCAAAATGAATATACACGTCTCGTTTTATTCAAAAATTTCGAGCACCAAAATAGAAGAAAATTGAGAAGGAGACATCAGAATGGAATTAGGAAGTATGTGATTGATGTCCGGAGAGAAAAAAAAAAAAAGCAACCTAAGCTTGGGGATGTGTGTGATTCTTTGCTAAATAAAGTGTAACCGAACAAACGAACACGAACACGCTTAATATCCTTCCAGTTTTTTGTTCGTTTTTCTTTTAATAGCGTTTTACATAAAAATCTATCTTTAAAAGTCGTTAAAAAGGTATCTTTGTTTTAGTGCAATAATCATATATATATATATGGTTCAAAAGGATCCAAATGCAACACAAACAAATTCTAAGTTGATCAAAAAATGAAGGCTATGAACAATCTCTATATGATTTTGTTTACTTTTGCATCAATTTCTAATGTTTTCACTTGTTTTGCAGCCCAATATCCACAATCTCGTTGGGAAGTGACGATTCTTAATTATCAAGACATACCTTTACAGGTCCATTGCAAATCGAAAAACGACGATTTAGGTAAATAAGGGTATTGCACCACGACAAATTATTCAACGAGACCATATTATTTTATGTATATCTGTATAAACTCTTGTAGTTCGAACTTTTTCCTTTTTTCAATTGAATTTGTTCCCATCTGATGTAACTTTCTGATTTAGGGGAGCACATTCTTCTGTCCAAACAAGAATACAGCTGGAAATTCAAAGAGAATTTGTGGCAGACAACATTGTTTTGGTGCAATTTTAGTAGCAATTACGGGAAGCTTTCGTTCGAGGTTTTTTGGCCAGAGAAGGGAATTTGGCTTCAAGACCGATGCAACTATTCGCACTGCATTTGGCGTGCAGATAAGAAGGGCTTTTCTTTATATAATAATCGAATAAATGTATTTGAGCTCATTCATCCATGGAATCCTTAGACAAATCCATCACCTTTGCCTTACATCACATCGAATCTTTTCTTTACTACACAAGTAGTGTGTTTTCTGTAATGCTCTAACAAAGTGTCTATTAATCATTTAAGTTCTTAAATATATGAAAATATTTAATATAAAAATGAGTACATCTCAATAAGATATTAAAGTTGTTATTAAAGAATAAAACATTGACGTTGCCCTCAATATCGAAGTCTAGATTTTATAGAAAATATTCGAGCACGAAAATGAAATAAATTTGAAAGTTATACACCGTTCTAAAAAATGAAACACAAACAGATTCTGTATCGGCCACACAAAAAAGAAACTCAATCATCGGAAAACACGCTCTAACACTTCATTGTGCCACGTGTCGCGCCCACAGCCAGAAACTTCTTTAGCTTATGTGGCTTAGCCGGCTAGTCTCGGCTTCGCGACTCAGAATCTAGCTCATTGGCTCGATAAAGGATATTTTGCCCAATTTTTGTCCTTCCGACTCTCTTGAAGCTTAAATTGACCTTGCTTAAAGAAATGAAGGTCAATATAAGATTCAATTTCTCGATTTATATTAAATTGAGTTAAGAAATTGTAGTTACTCATGAAAGAAGATTGTCGTTCTAGTGGGACGAAAAGCAAATATACTCAAATTTAGGGAGAACCGGCTAAGGCCAACCAAGTAAGCGGTCTTACTATCGAATAGGTTGCCCGACTTGTTTGATGTATGACGACACGTGCATAGTGGCTAAGTTTATGATATGACATTGTTTGACAAAAATGTGATGAAATATACATACAAAATTAGTTTATACGAGATTTCGCCACCCACTGCTACATTGCTCGTTACATATGTCCTCACATTTTAAAATGCTGAGAAATCCCATGCCCTTTCGGACCAGTACCTAAAACTGGCGCCTTAGACCAGCTCGGCCATCTTGACTATTCTTTTTTATAACAGCTACAAATCACTGCTAGGATATATTATCCACTTCCAAGTACTGATGCATCGTCATCAGTCTCACGATTTTAAAATGCGTCTTGATCATGTCTAGGAGTTGAAGAGGTTTATTGGATTTCTAGGCCAACTAGGTTTCTTAACACGAGCTTTTAGTTCCAGGTTACTCTATTTTAACTCATCAACTCTTTCTTTAGTCCTCGAGTAATATGGTCTATTTCCTTTTAACGTCGCCACGATCCTAAGGTGCTTAGTCTAGTGTACACATTTTGACCTAAGTCATCATATAACCAACCTAACTCTTACACTCTAGCTCTGTGTAGATAAACACACTAAATAGGTTGAACACATTGTCAAACACCTGGAGCAAATGCATACTTTATCATGCACAATACAAGAAAACAAGCTCAACGGGAAGATAATATCCATAAATCACCCTGGAGCACAGATCACAATAGCTCATCCTTCTTTCTAACAAATCAGAGTGGCGCAGCGGAAGCGTGGTGGGCCCATAACCTACTGGTCCCAGGATTGAAACTTGGCTCTCATAGAGAAGAAAGACTTCAAAAATGATAGAGAAAGCAGTTTTACAAAGACATTTGCTGCAACACTATTTGCTTCGGCCCGTTATAGGTTTATTGGATTCCCAGTTACCAACCTAACTGGAGAACACACTGTCTCAAGCGTGGTGGACCCATAACCCACAGGTTCCTAAACGAACACTCTTACAAAAGAATTTCATGTCAAGAATGGAATTTGAACAAATGGCCTTTCGTACTTGAAACTGGCGCCTTAGACCAACTCATTTGTCTTATCCATGATAAAAAAACTTTTGCAAAAGAATTTCATGTCAAGAATGGGATTTGAACAAATGTCCTTTCGTATTTGAAACTGGCGCCTTAGACCAACTCAGCATCTTGATCAAGGTGACTGACTTCTTCTCTGTCATATCCATAGGATCAATTCTAACAAGTCACACACTCATATTCCGGAAATACAAAAAAAAAAAAAAAAGAAATTCCACGATCGAACTACCAAAAAAGAGTGGGCTAAAAAGTGGAAACCTACATACTTTGGACTTTACTTTTTATTGAAAAGTTATTTAGGGGTTCTTGTGAATCGAATGTAATTGCTTGAAATTCCGTCAAGTAAAATTGAAGAAAATAGCTCAACAAGAAAATAATATCCATAAATCACAATAGTAAATCCTCTTTTCTACCAAATCAGAGTGGCGCAGCAGAAGCGTGGTGGACCATAACCCATAGATGCTAGGATCAAACCACAATGACATTTGCTACAACACAAGTATCATTATACCTCTCAAAACTAGTACCTTAGACTTGCTTGGCCTATTTATCTGCTTTGGCCCGTTAGAGGTTTATTGGATTCTAGTTCCTCTATTTTGACTTCTCAAACTCTTTCTTTAGTCTAGGAGTAATAGAGTCTATTTCCCTCTTAAGGTGCTTAGTCTAGTGTACCCATCTTGACTTACTAGTGTACCCATCTTGACTTACTAGTGTACCCATCTTGACTTACTAGTGTACCCATCTTGACCTAAGTCCTAAGTCATTTTATAACCAACCTAACTGGAGAACACACTGTCAAACACTTGGAGCTAACACATACTCTATATCATGCATGTTTGCTTCAACGGAAAGATAATATCCATAAATCACCCTGGAGCACAGATCACAATAGCTCATTCTCTTTTCTAACAAATCAGAGTGACGCAGCAGAAGCGTGGTGACCAGGATCGAAACCTGGCTCTAATAGAGAAGAAAGACTTCAAAAATGATAGAGAAAGCAGTTTTACAATGACATTTGCTGCAACACAAGGATCATTATACCTCTCAAACCAATACCTTAGACTTGCTCGACCTATTATCCGCTTTGGCCCGTTATACGTTTATTGGATTTCAGGTTACTCTATATCATAAGCAGTTTTATAATGTACCTTAGAGAGAAGCAAAAGCATAAAAAATGATAGAGAGAGAATGATAGAGATATACAAAAATGATAGAGAAAAGCAATTTTATAATGTCTCTCTGATAGATTTATAATGACACTTGCTGCAACACAAGGATCAACATATTATTCGCTTTGGCCCCCTATAGGTTTATTGGATTCCTAGCTACACGGGATTTTGACTCCTCAACTCTGTCACCCTGGAGCACGTATCACAATAGCTCATCTTCTTTTCTAACAAATCAGAGTGGCGCAGCGGAAGCGTGGTGGGCTCATAACCCACAGGTCCCAGAATCGAAACCTGGCTCTGATAGAGAAGAAGGACATCAACACAAGGATCGGCCTATTATTAGCTTTGGCCCGTTATAGGTTTATTGGAATTTCCTCTTAACCTCAATCCTAAGGAATATAACTTTTATTTATTTAATACTAAAAATAATTTATTTATTTAAATAATAAATGAGCTTTTTTACTTAAAACCAAAACCCATTGTTTGAATATTTTCCAAAGACAACTTTGCCCTTTACTCTTCCTTCTCTCAAATCATACGAAAACGGCTAAAACCCTTCGAAGCCAACTTTGTCATTTCGTTCTTCTGCAACGAATATGATTTTCAGGTTCCGGCGACTCAGAGAAATCTCAAAGTCGTTGCCTCAATTTTACTTAGGTACTCCTCCGTCGATCCATGTTCCATGCTCAATTTTATAGAAAATATTCGAGCACGAAAATGAAATAAATTTGAAAGTTATACAAAGTTCTCGAAAATGAAACACAGACAGATTTTGTATCAGCCACACAAAAAAGAAACTCAATCGTCGGAAAACACGCTCTCACGCCTCATTGTGCCACGTGTCACGCCTACAGCCAGAAACTTCTTTGGCTTATGTGGCTGAACCGGCTAGTCTAGGCTTTGCGGCTCAGAATCTAGCTCATTGGCTCCGTAAAGGATATTTTGCCCAATTTTTGCGGTTTCGACTATCTTGAAGCTGGAATTGACCTTGCTTAAGGAAATGAAGGTCAATATAAGATTCAATTTCTCAATTTATATTAAATTGAGTTAAGAAATTGTAGTTAGTCATGAAAGAAGATTGACGATCTCTAGTAGGACGAAAAGCAAATGTACCAAAATTTAGAGAGAACCAGCTAAGACCAACCAAGTAAGCGGTCTTACTATCGGATAGGACACGTGCATAGTGGCTAAGTTTATGATACGACATCGTTTGACAAAAATGTGATATAATATACATACAAAATTAGTTGATACGAGATTTTGCCACCCACTACTACATTGCTCGTTACATATGTCCTCACATTTTAAAATGTTGAGCAATATACCTCTCCAATCATTGACAAATAAGAAAATCATGTCAAGAATGGGATTTGAACCCATGCCCTTTCGGACCAGTACCTGAAACTGGCGCCTTAGACCAACTCGGCCATCTTGACTATTTTTTTTTTTTTTTGTAATAGCTACAAGTTACTGCTAGCATATATTATCAACTTTCAGGTACTAATGCATCGTCGTCAGTCTCACGGTTTTAAAATGCGTCTTGATCATGCCTAGGAGTTGAAGAGGTTTATTGGATTCCTAGGACAGCTAGGTTTCTTAACACGAGTTTTTGGTTCCAGGTTACTCTATCTTGACTCCTCAACTCTTTCTTTAGTCCTCAAGTAATAGGGTCTATTTCCTCTTAACGTCGCCACGATCCAAAGGTGCTTAGTCTAGTGTACGCATCTTCACCTAAGTCATTATATAACCAACCTAACTCTTACACACTAGCTCTATGTAGATAAACACGCTAGATAGGTTGAACACACTGTCAAACACCTTGACCTAATACACAAGCAAACAAGTTCAACGGGAAGATAATATCCATAAATCACCCTGGAGCACAGATCACAATAACTCATCCTCTTTTCTAACGAATCTGAGTGGCGCAAAAAGCTCAACAAGAAAACAATATCCATGAATCACAATAGTTCATCCTCTTTTCTAACAAATCAGAGTGGCGCAGCTGAAGCGTGGTGGACCATAAACCACAGGTCCTAGGATCGAAACCACAATGACATTTGCTACAACACAAGGATCATTATACCTCTCAAAACTAGTACCTTAGACTTGCTTGGCCTATTATCCGCTTTGGCCCGTTAGAGGTTTATTGGATTCTAGTTTACTCTATTTTGACTTCTCAAACTCTTTCTTTAGTCTAGGAATAATAGAGTCTTATTTCCCTCTTAACGATCCTAAGGTGCTTAGTCTAGTGTACCCATCTTGACCTACTAGTGTACCCATCTTGACCTAAGTCCTAAGTCATTTTATAACCAACCTAACTGGAGAACACACTGTCAAACACTTGGAGCTAACACATACTCTATATCATGCATGTTTGCTTCAACGGAAAGATAATATCCATAAATCACCCTGGAGCACAGATCACAATAGCTCATCCTCCTTTCTAACAAATCAGAGTGGCGCAGTAGAAGCGTGGTGGCCAGGATCGAAACCTGGCTCTAATAGAGAAGAAAGACTTCAAAAATGGATAGAGAAAGCAGTTTTACAATGACATTTGCTGCAACACAAGGATCATTATACCTCTCAAACCAGTACCTTAGACTTGCTCGACCTATTATCCGCTTTGGCCCGTTATAGGTTTATTGGATTCCAGGTTACTCTATTTTGACTCCTCTAGAGCCTATTTCCTATTAACGTCAATCCTAAGGTGCTTAGTCTAGAGCCTATTTCCTATTAACGTCAATCCTAAGGTGCTTAGTCTAGTGTACGCCAAACACCTGGAGTTAACACATATTATATCATGCATACTACAAGCAGAGCCTATTTCCTATTAACGTCAATCCTAAGGTGCTTAGTCTAGTGTACGCCAAACACCTGGAGTTAACACATACTATATCATGCATACTACAAGCAGAGCCTATTTCCTATTAACGTCAATCCTAAGGTGCTTAGTCTAGTGTACGCCAAACACCTAGAGTTAATACATACTATATCATGCATAATACAAGCAGAGCCTGTTTCCTATTAACGTCAATCCTAAGGTGCTTAGTCTAGAGCCTATTTCCTATTAACGTCAATCCTAAGGTGCTTAGTCTAGTGTGCGTCAAACACCTGGAGTTAACACATACTATATCATGCATAATACAAGCAAACAGCTCAACGGATAGATAATATCCACAAATCACCCTAAAGCACAGATCACAATAGCTCATCCTCTTTTTTAACAAATCAGAGTGGCGCAGCGGAAGCTTTTTTAACAAATCAAAGTGGCACAGCGGAAGCGTGGTGGGCCCATAACCCACATGTCCCAGGATTGAAACTTGGCTCTCATTAAGAAGAAAGACTTCAAAAATGATAGAGAAGTAGTTTTATAATGTCATTTGCTGCAACACAAGGATCATTATACCTCTCAAACTAGTACCTTAGACTTGCTCGGCTATCCATAAATCACCCTGGAGCATAGATCACAATAGCTCATCTTCTTTTCCAACCAATTAGAGTGGTGTAGTGGAAGCGTTGGGGGCCCATAACCCATAGTTACTAGGATCAAAACTTGGCTTTAATAGAGAAGCAAAAGTAGTTTTATAATGTCATTTGCTGCAACACAAGGATCATTATACCTCTCAAACCAGTGCCTTAGACTTGCTCGGCATATTATTCTCTTTGGCCCCCTATAGGTTTATTTGATTCCTAGCTAAACCAGTGCCTTAGACTTGCTCGGCATATTATTCTCTTTGGCCCCCTATAGGTTTATTTGATTCCTAGCTACACGAGATTTTGATTCCTAGCTAAACCAGTGCCTTAGACTTGCTCGGCATATTATTCTCTTTGGCCCCTATAGGTTTATTTGATTCCTAGCTACACGAGATTTTGACTCCTACCTACAGGAGTAATAGAGTCTATTTCCTCAATGGTAAGGTGCTTAGTATAGTGTACGCTAACACATATTATATCATGCATAATACAAGCGAAGCTCAACGGGGAGATAATATCCATAAATCTCCTTGGAGCACAGATCAGAGTGGCGCAGCGGAAGCGTGGTGGGCCCATAACCCACAGGTCCCAGGATCGAAACGTGGCTTTGATAGATGTTGTCAAGTGTGGTGCCCTTAGTAGTACATTTTTAAAATACATGTTGTCAAAGTTATTTCTGTCGTGTGGAAGATTGGATTTTATGATCTATGTTTCAGTGATTGATAGATATTATTTCCGAAAATGTATTATGTACTCTAAATGATTGATCGACATTAGATTGGATGTATACTTAGAGAATGAAATTGGATGTATACTTAGAGAATGAAATCTTCATTCTAGGTGATGGATAATATTATGGTTGTATTGATATAAGAATAGGACACTAAAGCTAGGATGATTTTATGTTGACCTGCAATAGCGCTATTTGACGACCAAGGTTGAATCTAGCCGTGACTCTTCCAAGTTGTTGGTAGTCAGGAACCTGTGTCGTCGAGCTTGACCAAGGCCAAATAGCATAGTGTGTTGAGGCTATTTAAGGAGTTATTATAGTGTGTAGAAATGGATAAAGAGGGTCAAGGTCTCCCGTCTGCAAATTGGTTTTGAGAGAGAGTTAGGAACTACACAAGTAGTTTAGCTCATGATGATTATTTGGTGGACATGGGCAGAGGTCTTTTTGAGGAACCATGCAAGTAACTTAGTAATTGGAAAGCGGAGTGACCCCCTCTCCCAAATTTAGTGACTTTCGAGTCTTATTGAAGGGTTTGTGAGTTAACATTGCATAGATGATGCATTAGTAAATGTTATGTTGTCTATAAAATATGATAAGGTAGCGCATCAAGCTAAGATACTGATCATTCACTGTTGTGGTCATGCAAGCTGACTAAGTCAGAACAATAAAGATAGATCATCCTAGAGATAAGTTAAGTCATCAAATAGACCCGCAATGCTAAAAATGGGTGAACAGCCTCTAGATCCAAGTAAGTGGTCTTAGTATAAGATAAGTTGGATGACTTGTTTAATGTATCACGACACGTGCCTAGTGCCTAGTGCCTAGTGCCCCTTGCAAGTGTCATTTATTCTTTATATTTATGATGTTGTTACTATATTGTATGATGATGATGTATGATGTATGATGTATGATGTTATTTTGTGATGTGATGATGTTATACAATGTTGTATGATACATTAGAAGACATGGTAAGTTTATGATATATGACATACGTCTGATATGATGAGATATATGATATGATATGATTGACAAGCAATGTGATGAATTGACATAATGCACTACCTCGATATACACATGAAAAGTTATGATAGAATAATATGATATAAAGGATAATGCTAGAGGGTTGTCATACATTATAATGAAAGGAAAAATGTTGGGACCTTATGTATCATTGTGTGTTCTTGCATCAAGGGATACCCCTACATCTTTTACGATGGTACAAATGCGTACACTACAAGGCAAGGAGACGATCATTATATTTGTTATAATGCTACGAAGGTCGCTATTCCTAACAGGTGTTTGACATCAACAGCTCTCAGATGCTCGCGTGACAAGAAAAGGGCCGAAGAGGTGTGCGAACCGACTGGTGGGTTCATATTCGTACGTGTAGACCGTGTGTAGAACAGTAGATACACATCAAATTAACCCGCTTAAGATAGCTGCTTAAGAAATATAGACTGATATGATAGGTTTCACTCATGATTGTATGTGCTTGCATCTAACTACAATAGCGAAAAAAAAAGTTCAACCATTGAAAGTATAATATATAACAGAAAAAAGTCAATAATGTTCAAATGGCGATTATAAAAAAAAAAAAAAAAAAAAAACTATAGTTTGAATGTTTAATTAGATGTTGAATACTTTAAGTTTAAAAGTTAATTCTTACCGGTTTATTAAAACTTCATGTAGTGTGAGTTATTATTTTTAATTTTGTTAAAAAAATTATTGGAAAGTTAAAATTTTTGAACCCTTAATCCATGACTTTTTAACCTAGTTTGTGCCCATCTGACATAAATTTCTAATATAAGGAGCATATCCTTCGATTCAAACAAGAATACTTTTACGATAGTAGATTTCTACGTACTAGAGTCACTACCGTCATCATAACTTAATCATTTTGTGAAGGAAATAAGCGTTCAAACTTCATCATAAAATATAGACTTCATCTTAAAACACTGCAGTCGAGATACGTGCTTGAAAACATCTTTAAAACGACACAAAAAAATACTAAATGAAATAAATTAGCATTAAAATTAAAAACACTCTATTCTAATCTAACTCTAAGAAAGATAATACAAAATACAACTACCATTTGCATGTATCATGGTCTCGAATAGCTATGTCGTCGTTAGTCACATAGTGGTGTGTTTCCTTTATATGAAATAGCAGTAGCACGTGACTTTAGTATTATAAGAAATACTCAGTAAGTGACCCCACTATTGGGGTTAGATGCAAATACATTCAATCATGTGTAGGACCTATCGTATCAGTCTATATTCCTGGCGGCTATACCAAACGAGTTAATTAGATGTGTATTTACTATTCTACAAATGGTCCACACGTGCGAGTGTGAACCCACCAGTCGGTTCGCACACCTCCAGGCCCCTTTTATGGTCGGACGAGCATTCTCTAGAGCTGCTCATGTCGGATATCCGTTAAGGCATAGCGACCATCATAGCATTATGATGAACATAATGATCATTTTTCTACCTCGTATTGTACGCGTCCGTACCATCATAAAAGAGGGGTATTCCCTTATGCATGAACACACAATGATGAATGAGATCCAAACATTTTTATTCACTATCATGTAAGACAACTCCTTCCATTTGTCCTTCATATCATATCATTTTTATCATAGATTTCCTTACATAAATTGGGGTTGTGCATTGTGTCGTCTATCTTTCCTCCCTCTGCCACGAATTCATGAAGCCATGGATGTGACTATCGTTGCCGACCCATGTTTTGTTTCAGATTTCCAGCCCCCCCCCCCCCCCCCCCCCCGTCCCCATGAATACGACTCCTTATGTCGTTCTTTTCCTCTATGCTTCATTCTCCAACTTATGGAGATATCTTCTATATATCAAGGGGAGCTTGAGGACAATTTTAAACAAGAAGTGGGGGTTCGGTTTGACTTCACCCATTTGCGTTCATTGAAAAACCACAATGATCGTTCATCTTCTCTCTATTACTCTCATTTCCTTTATTGTAGACATGTGTTGTGTGGGCAGAATAGGGCATGGCTTCCTTTGGTGTATCCTTGACATTGGGAACAATGTGTGGGTAGAGGGCGCGAGGATTTCAGCGCCTCATCGGAATTCTCGAGCCTTTTCTTGCGACTTGTTTTTTCTTTTTTTTTGTAAACGCTACAAATACAGTTTGAATTTCAAGTTAAGTTGTTTTTGTAGACTAAAATGTTTTTGTGCAACTTTAGTAGCAATCTTGGACATGCTTTGTTCGAGGTGTTTTCGCCGGATAATGAAGTTTGTTTTCAAGAACAATGCTACTATTGGCACTGCATCTGTGATGTTGATGAGAAAATTTTTCTTTTTATAATAGTAAAACAAAGTTATTCGACCTCATTCATTCAGGAGTTCTTAGACCAAATGGAAGTTGTGTTCTTACTACAATACTTATCTAATAAAAATAAGTCTATTGAACATTTGAGTTCTCAATTATTTAGAGACATTTAACAAAATAGTGCATGTATGGTAATGAAATATCCAAGTTGTTATCGAAAAATAAAATACTGACTTCAAAATGAATATACACGTCTCGTTTTATTCAAAAATTTCGAGCACCAAAATAGAAGAAAATTGAGAAGGAGACATCGGAATGGAATTAGGAAGTATGTGATTGATGTCCGGAGAGAAAAAAAAAGTAACCTAAGCTTGGGGATGTGTGTGATTCTTTGCTAAATAAAGTGTAACCGAACAAACGAACACGAACACGCTTAATATCCTTCCAGTTTTTTGTTCGTTTTTCTTTTAATAGCGTTTTACATAAAAATCTATCTTTAAAAGTCGTTAAAAAGGTATCTTTGTTTTAGTGCAATAATCATATATATATATATATATATATATATATGGTTCAAAAGGATCCAAATGAAACTCAAACAAATTCTAAGTTGTTCAAAAAATGAAGGCTATGAACAATCTCTATATGATTTTGTTTACTTTTGCATCAATTTCTAATGTTTTCACTTGTTTTGCAGCCCAATATCCACAATCTCGTTGGGAAGTGACGATTCTTAATTATCAAGACATACCTTTACAGGTCCATTGCAAATCGAAAAACGACGATTTAGGTAAATAAGGGTATTGCACCACGTCAAATTATTCAACGAGACCATATTATTTCATGTATATCTGTATAAACTCTTGTAGTTCGAACTTTTTCCTTTTTTCAATTGAATTTGTTCCCATCTGATGTAACTTTCTGATTTAGGGGAGCACATTCTTCTGTCCAAACAAGAATACAGCTGGAAATTCAAAGAGAATTTGTGGCAGACAACATTGTTTTGGTGCAATTTTAGTAGCAATTACGGGAAGCTTTCGTTCGAGGTTTTTTGGCCAGAGAAGGGAATTTGGCTTCAAGACCGATGCAACTATTCGCACTGCATTTGGCGTGCAGATAAGAAGGGCTTTTCTTTATATAATAATCGAATAAATGTATTTGAGCTCATTCATCCATGGAATCCTTAGACAAATCCATCACCTTTGCCTTACATCACATCGAATCTTTTCTTTACTACACAAGTAGTGTGTTTTCTGTAATGCTCTAACAAAGTGTCTATTAATCATTTAAGTTCTTAAATATATGAAAATATTTAATATAAAAATGAGTACATCTCAATAAGATATTAAAGTTGTTATTAAAGAATAAAACATTGACTTTGTCCTGAATATCGAAGTCTAGATTTTATAGAAAATATTCGAGCACGAAGAAATAAATTTGAAAGTTATACACCGTTCTAAAAAATGAAACACAAACAGATTCTGTATCGGCCACACAAAAAAGAAACTCAATCATCGGAAAACACGCTCTAACACCTCATTGTGCCACATGTCGCGCCCACAGCCAGAAACTTCTTTAGCTTATGTGGCTTAGCCGGCTAGTCTCGGCTTCGCGACTCAGAATCTAGCTCATTGGCTCGGTAAAGGATATTTTGCCCAATTTTTGTCCTTCCGACTATCTTGAAGCTGAAATTGACCTTGCTTAAAGAAATGAAGGTCAATATAAGATTCAATTTCTCAATTTATATTAAATTGAGTTAAGAAATTGTAGTTACTCATGAAAGAAGATTGACGTTCTAGTGGGACGAAAAGCAAATATACTCAAATTTAGGGAGAACCGGCTAAGGCCAACCAAGTAAGCGGTCTTAGTATCGTTGGACGACTTGTTTGATGTATGACGACACGTGCATAGTGGCTAAGTTTATGATATGACATTGTTTAACAAAAATGTGATGAAATATACATACAAAATTAGTTTATACGAGATTTCGCCACCCACTGCTACATTGCTCGTTACATATGTCCTCACATTTTAAAATGTTGAGAAATCCCATGCCCTTTCGGACCAGTACCTAAAACTGGCGCCTTAGACCAGCTCGGCCATCTTGACTATTCTTTTTTATAACAGCTACAAATCACTGCTAGGATATATTATCCACTTTCAAGTACTGATGCATCGTCATCAGTCTCACGATTTTAAAATGCGTCTTGATCATGTCTAGGAGTTGAAGAGGTTTATTGGATTTCTAGGCCAACTAGGTTTCTTAACACGAGCTTTTAGTTCCAGGTTACTCTATTTTAACTCATCAACTCTTTCTTTAGTCCTCGAGTAATAGGGTCTATTTCCTTTTAACGTCGCCACGATCCTAAGGTGCTTAGTCTAGTGTACACATTTTGACCTAAGTCATCATATAACCAACCTAACTCTTACACTCTAGCTCTGTGTAGATAAACACACTAAATAGGTTGAACACATTGTCAAACACCTGGAGCAAATGCATACTTTATCATGCACAATACAAGAAAACAAGCTCAACGGGAAGATAATATCCATAAATCACCCTGGAGCACAGATCACAATAGCTCATCCTTCTTTCTAACAAATCAGAGTGGCGCAGCGGAAGCGTGGTGGGCCCATAACCTACTTGTCACGACCCAATTTTCGAGGCTTCGAAAAACCGAATGGTGACTAAAAAGACGAAATCGAAAACAAACAAAAGGAAAATAAAAGAAAAGAAAACCAAAGTAAAAAGATAAAAATACTTTGAATTAAAACAAGAGAGAGAAATTTTGTTTGTTAATTATTACAAAAGAAATTGCAAATATAAAATGAAATACAAAAGACTCTAAAAGACCGAAAAGGGACTGACGCTCCGTAACGACCCCCTCTGTGACTGTACAGCTCTCAAACGCTCATCTACCTCGACCAGCAGCCAGCAAACACCTGAGAAAAATAAAGGAGAACGGGATGAGTATAAAAATTATACTCAGTAAGCCACCTACTTGTAGGCTCTCTTCGCATCTTAATTTAACAGAACTCCCATGGTTTCCTAATTCGGTTCTAGGACATCGGGTTCTAACCTTAGTCTCTTGGGGCTTGCCCCTTGGGTTTCACCGGTTCATCGTCCTTTCATTAGAGTCACCTAGAGGTTCCTTATGCCAAGCTGATATGGTTGGTATCTCTCTATGAGGCGCTACCTCTACATGGCTATCTAGGACTACATGGTATCTAGCCTAGGGGTGTGCTGAATACCCCTACGCCCATATAGTCCTCCTATGGGGGGCGCAACCCAACCCGTTCCCATGCAGCTAATGGGCTGTACGACGTGGGGACACATTTCCCATGCGAAATGGCTAAGAGCAGTAAGGACTGATCAGGGACCCTTGGTCCTCTCACGAAGCTATAGATACCGTTCTTACGCTAGCAATTTATGAACACTCCTAGGTACTTTCTTGCCGTGGTAAACCGCTATGTTTCTAGAAAAAAATTAAGTCTGACTAGAGAGGCATATCGCTCCTAATAGAAATTCCCTAATCTTATCATAGAAATGGGCCCTAGCAATTAACTGAGGGTACATGCAATCTTCTTCTAACATCATAGTATGTAATTCATGCAAACTAGGCATACCGGCTCAACGGGGCGATGACCTCCAACAAGCACCCAGAGCACGAAGTTCGCGCTCAATGGGGCGAATTCGTTCATCAAGCACCCGAAACCCGGCATACACAATTCTAACATAAATTAAACGCATGCATACGTACAACGGAAGCTTAAGGCATACAAGAAACACTCAGATAATTCACCCAACACATCATAACAATCCATCTAATTAATCTCATTCATGGAGAGCTAATTTAAGACAAAATTACTAACATGCATACCTACAATCCAAGCGAACCCTACAAGTATTTCTTCCTAAATACCGGGTAGTGACTTACCTGGTTGACGCGTGCCCTTTCGCTAGCATTTCTTTGCCCGTGAGGTGTCCAAAAATACTGATTTCTCTAATTTAAGTCCCTATTCACGTAAAAATAGTATTAGAACTGGAACCGGGACAAAAATCGGGAAAACAGAACACAATCGGGCTAAATTGGCCGTTCCACGCGCGCTCACGCGCCAGCAGCACGCTGGGAGTGCGTGGCCACGCGCGCGGGAAGGCGCCAGTCACTGGCTGCACGCACGCCCGCCTCCGCGTTGTCGCGGGTCGGCCGGTCCGGTCGGCTCGGCTCGCGTCGCTGTTCGGCCCGGCTTGCAGGCGACACGTGTCCACGCCTCGCTGGAGCTGCGTTGCTCCAGCCGATGGTCGACGCGTGTCCGGCGCCTGTCGCCGCCGTCCGCCGCTCGCCGGCCGACTCTTTTCTTTTTTTTTTTTTTTTTTTTTCTTTTCTTCTCCCTTCTTCTCTGCCCTCTGAAAACCGAAACACAACCTTCTTTACCGATTTTCATATCTTTCGATCCGTAGATCTGATCGACATGATTTCTTCGACAAAGTTTTAGATCGTGTTACGGGCTACGTCCTCGTATTTTTTTCGTAATTTTCGATTAACTACCGAACGAGTTAAGAAGGTCAGAATTTCGCTCACCGTTCTCGGATGACTCTCGGATCTCCACCTTCGGGTTGAGGTCTGGCCAAACTTCTTCACAGATCATGCGTAGAGTTGTTCCTAGATGAATATATCAAGATTTCAGATTTTGATTCACAAAGGAAAACCATAGATTTGAGGAAACGTTCAAGATCCTTACCTTGCGGGTTTTCCGACTTCTTGATGAAAAATGGGACTCCGGCCACCCACATTCTCTTTTCCCTTCCAAGAAAGTCTCTCTGCATGATCTTCACCTCCTTGCATCATGATCTTCACCGAAATAGACTCCGATGGTAATTTTCGGTGAGTCTTCCGGCGGTTCATCCTTTCTCCTCTCTCTAGGTTCTCTCTACCCCTTTCTCTCACTATCTCTCTTTTGCAGGACTATGGATAGGGTTTCGTTTGGACCCCTTAGGTGGTTGGAGGGGCAAATTTACCTATTTGCCCCTCTCAACTTTTCTTATATATATATTTTCTTCTTTTTCTTCTTTCTTCGGGTATTACACTACTGGTCCAAAGATTGAAACTTGGCTCTAATAGAGAAGAAAGACTTCAAAAATGATAGAGAAAGCAGTTTTACAAAGACATTTGCTGCAACACTATTTGCTTCGGCCCGTTATAGGTTTATTGGATTCCAGGTTACCAACCTAACTGGAGAACACACTGTCTCAAGCGTGGTGGGCCCATAACCCACAGGTCCCTGAACGAACACTCTTACAAAAGAATTTCATGTCAAGAATGGAATTTGAACAAATGGCCTTTCGAAACTGGCGCCTTAGACCAACTCATTTGTCTTATCCATGATAAAAAAACTTTTGCAAAAGAATTTCATGTCAAGAATGGGATTTGAACAAATGGCCTTTCGTATTTGAAACTGGCGCCTTAGACCAACTCAGCATCTTGATCAAGGTGACTGACTTCTTCTCTGTCATATCCATAGGATCAATTCTAACAAGTCACACACTCATATTCCGGAAATACAAAAAAAAAAAAAAAAAAAAAAAAAGAAATTCCACGATCGAACTACCAAAAAAGAGTGGGCTAAAAAGTGGAAACTTACATACTTTGGACTTTACTTTTTATTGAAAAGTTATTTAGGGGTTCTTGTGAATCGAATGTAATTGCTTGAAATTTCGTCAAGTAAAATTGAAGAAAATAGCTCAACAAGAAAATAATATCCATAAATCACAATAGTTCATCCTCTTTTCTAACAAATTAGAGTGGCGCAGCAGAAGCGTGGTGGACCCTAACCCATAGGTCCTAAGATCAAACAACAATGACATTTGCTACAACACAAGTATCATTATACCTCTCAAAACTAGTACCTTAGACTTGCTTGGCCTATTATCTGCTTTGGCCCGTTAGAGGTTTATTGGATTATAGTTTCCTCTATTTTGACTTCTCAAACTCTTTCTTTAGTCTAGGAGTAATAGAGTCTATTTCCCTCTTAACGATCCTAAGGTGCTTAGTCTAGTGTACCCATCTTGACCTACTAGTGTACCCATCTTGACCTAAGTCCTAAGTCATTTTATAACCAACCTAACTGGAGAACACACTGTTAAACACTTGGAGCTAACACAGATAATATCCATAAATCACCTTGGAGCACAGATCACAATAGCTCATCCTCTTTTCTAACAAAATCACCTTGGAGCACAGATCACAATAGCTCATCCTCTTTTCTAACAAATCAGAGTGACGCAGCAGAAGCGTGGTGAATCAGAGTGACGCAGCAGAAGCGTGGTGAATCAGAGTGACGCAGCAGAAGCGTGGTGACCAGGATCGAAAACACTTGGAGCTAACACAGATAATATCCATAAATCACCTTGGAGCACAGATCACAATAGCTCATCCTCTTTTCTAACAAATCAGAGTGACGCAGCAGAAGCGTGGTGAATCAGAGTGACGCAGCAGAAGTGTGGTGAATCAGAGTGACGCAGCAGAAGCGTGGTGAATCAGAGTGACGCAGCAGAAGCGTGGTGACCAGAATCGAAACCTGGCTCTAATAGAGAAGAAAGACTTCAAAAATGATAGAGAAAGCAGTTTTACAATGACATTTGCTGCAACACAAGGATCATTATACCTCTCAAACCAATACCTTAGACTTGCTCGACCTATTATCCGCTTTGGCCCATTATACGTTTATTGGATTTCAGGTTACTCTATATCATAAGCAGTTTTATAATGTACCTTAGAGAGAAGCAAAAGCATCAAAAATGATAGAGAGAGAATGATAGAGATATACAAAAATGATAGAGAAAAGCAGTTTTATAATGTCTCTCTGATAGATTTATAATGACACTTGCTGCAACACAAGGATCAACATATTATTCGCTTTGGCCCCCTATAGGTTTATTGGATTCCTAGCTACACGGGATTTTGACTCCTCAACTCTGTCACCCAGGAGCACGTATCACAATAGCTCATCTTCTTTTCTAACAAATCAGAGTGGCGCAGCGGAAGCGTGGTGGGCTCATAACCCACAGGTCCCAGAATCGAAACCTGGCTCTAATAGAGAAGAAGGACATCAACACAAGGATCGGCCTATTATTAGCTTTGGCTCGTTATAGGTTTATTGGAATTTCCTCTTAACCTCAATCCTAAGGAATATAACTTTTATTTATTTAATACTAAAAATAATTTATTTATTTAAATAATAAATGAGCTTTTTTACTTAAAACCAAAACCCATTGTTTGAATATTTTCCAAAGACAACTTTGCCCTTTACTCTTCCTTCTATCAAATCAGACGAAAACGGCTAAAACCCTTCGAAGCCAACTTTGTCATTTCGTTCTTCTGCAACGAATATGATTTTCAGGTTCCGGCGACTCAGAGAAATCTCAAAGTCGTTGCCTCAATTTTACTTAGGTACTCCTCCGTCGATCCATGTTCCATGCTCAATTTTATAGAAAATATTCGAGCACGAAAATGAAATAAATTTGAAAGTTATACAAAGTTCTCGTAAATGAAACACAAACAGATTTTGTATCAGCCACACAAAAAAGAAACTCAATCGTCGGAAAACACGCTCTCACGCCTCATTGTGCCACGTGTCACGCCTACAGCCAGAAACTTCTTTGGCTTATGTGGCTGAACCGGCTAGTCTAGGCTTTGCGGCTCAGAATCTAGCTCATTGGCTCCGTAAAGGATATTTTGCCCAATTTTTGCGGTTCCGACTATCTTGAAGCTGGAATTGACCTTGCTTAAGGAAATGAAGGTCAATATAAGATTCAATTTCTCAATTTATATTAAATTGAGTTAAGAAATTGTAGTTAGTCATGAAAGAAGATTGACGATCTCTAGTAGGACGAAAAGCAAATGTACCAAAATTTAGGGAGAACCGGCTAAGACCAACCAAGTAAGCGGTCTTACTATCGGATAGGACACGTGCATAGTGGCTAAGTTTATGATACGACATCGTTTGACAAAAATGTGATATAATATACATACAAAATTAGTTGATACGAGATTTTGCCACCCACTACTACATTGCTCGTTACATATGTCCTCACATTTTAAAATGTTGAGCAATATACCTCTCCAATCATTGACAAATAAGAAAATCATGTCAAGAATGGGATTTGAACCCATGCCCTTTCGGACCAGTACCTGAAACTGGCGCCTTAGACCAACTCGGCCATCTTGACTATTTTTTTTTTTTTTGTAATAGCTACAAGTTACTGCTAGCATATATTATCCACTTTCAGGTACTAATGCATCGTCGTCAGTCTCACGGTTTTAAAATGCGTCTTGATCATGCCTAGGAGTTGAAGAGGTTTATTGGATTCCTAGGCCAGCTAGGTTTCTTAACACGAGTTTTTGGTTCCAGGTTACTCTATCTTGACTCCTCAACTCTTTCTTTAGTCCACAAGTAATAGGGTCTATTTCCTCTTAACGTCGCCACGATCCAAAGGTGCTTAGTCTAGTGTACGCATCTTCACCTAAGTCATTATATAACCAACCTAACTCTTACACACTAGCTCTATGTAGATAAACACGCTAGATAGGTTGAACACACTGTCAAACACCTTGACCTAATACACAAGCAAACAAGTTCAACGGGAAGATAATATCCATAAATCACCCTGGAGCACAGATCACAATAACTCATCCTCTTTTCTAACGAATCTGAGTGGCGCAAAAAGCTCAACAAGAAAACAATATCCATGAATCACAATAGTTCATCCTCTTTTCTAACAAATCAGAGTGGCGCAGCTGAAGCGTGGTGGACCATAAACCACAGGTCCTAGGATCGAAACCACAATGACATTTGCTACAACACAAGGATCATTATACCTCTCAAAACTAGTACCTTAGACTTGCTTGGCCTATTATCCGCTTTGGCCCGTTAGAGGTTTATTGGATTCTAGTTTACTCTATTTTGACTTCTCAAACTCTTTCTTTAGTCTAGGAGTAATAGAGTCTATTTCCCTCTTAACGATCCTAAGGTGCTTAGTCTAGTGTACCCATCTTGACCTACTAGTGTACCCATCTTGACCTAAGTCCTAAGTCATTTTATAACCAACCTAACTGGAGAACACACTGTCAAACACTTGGAGCTAACACATACTCTATATCATGCATGTTTGCTTCAACGGAAAGATAATATCCATAAATCACCCTGGAGCACAGATCACAATAGCTCATCCTCCTTTCTAACAAATCAGAGTGGCGCAGCAGAAGCGTGGTGGCCAGGATCGAAACCTGGCTCTAATAGAGAAGAAAGACTTCAAAAATGGATAGAGAAAGCAGTTTTACAATGACATTTGCTGCAACACAAGGATCATTATACCTCTCAAACCAGTACCTTAGACTTGCTCGACCTATTATCCGCTTTGGCCCGTTATAGGTTTATTGGATTCCAGGTTACTCTATTTTGACTCCTCTAGAGCCTATTTCCTATTAACGTCAATCCTAAGGTGCTTAGTCTAGAGCCTATTTCCTATTAACGTCAATCCTAAGGTGCTTAGTCTAGTGTACGCCAAACACCTGGAGTTAACACATATTATATCATGCATACTACAAGCAGAGCCTATTTCCTATTAACGTCAATCCTAAGGTGCTTAGTCTAGTGTACGCCAAACACCTGGAGTTAACACATACTATATCATGCATACTACAAGCAGAGCCTGTTTCCTATTAACGTCAATCCTAAGGTGCTTAGTCTAGTGTACGCCAAACACCTAGAGTTAATACATACTATATCATGCATAATACAAGCAGAGCCTGTTTCCTATTAACGTCAATCCTAAGGTGCTTAGTCTAGAGCCTATTTCCTATTAACGTCAATCCTAAGGTGCTTAGTCTAGTGTGCGTCAAACACCTGGAGTTAACACATACTATATCATGCATAATACAAGCAAACAGCTCAACGGATAGATAATATCCACAAATCACCCTAAAGCACAGATCACAATAGCTCATCCTCTTTTTTAACAAATCAGAGTGGCGCAGCGGAAGCTTTTTTAACAAATCAAAGTGGCACAGCGGAAGCGTGGTGGGCCCATAACCCACATGTCCCAGGATTGAAACTTGGCTCTCATTAAGAAGAAAGACTTCAAAAATGATAGAGAAGTAGTTTTATAATGTCATTTGCTGCAACACAAGGATCATTATACCTCTCAAACTAGTACCTTAGACTTGCTCGGCTATCCATAAATCACCCTGGAGCATAGATCACAATAGCTCATCTTCTTTTCCAACCAATTAGAGTGGTGTAGTGGAAGCGTTGGGGGCCCATAACCCATAGTTACTAGGATCAAAACTTGGCTTTAATAGAGAAGCAAAAGTAGTTTTATAATGTCATTTGCTGCAACACAAGGATCATTATACCTCTCAAACCAGTGCCTTAGACTTGCTCGGCATATTATTCTCTTTGGCCCCCTATAGGTTTATTTGATTCCTAGCTAAACCAGTGCCTTAGACTTGCTCGGCATATTATTCTCTTTGGCCCCCTATAGGTTTATTTGATTCCTAGCTACACGAGATTTTGATTCCTAGCTAAACCAGTGCCTTAGACTTGCTCGGCATATTATTCTCTTTGGCCCCTATAGGTTTATTTGATTCCTAGCTACACGAGATTTTGACTCCTACCTACAGGAGTAATAGAGTCTATTTCCTCAATGGTAAGGTGCTTAGTATAGTGTACGCTAACACATATTATATCATGCATAATACAAGCGAAGCTCAACGGGGAGATAATATCCATAAATCTCCTTGGAGCACAGATCAGAGTGGCGCAGCGGAAGCGTGGTGGGCCCATAACCCACAGGTCCCAGGATCGAAACGTGGCTTTGATAGATGTTGTCAAGTGTGGTGCCCTTAGTAGTACATTTTTAAAATACATGTTGTCAAAGTTATTTCTGTCGTGTGGAAGATTGGATTTTATGATCTATGTTTCAGTGATTGATAGATATTATTTCCGAAAATGTATTATGTACTCTAAATGATTGATCGACATTAGATTGGATGTATACTTAGAGAATGAAATTGGATGTATACTTAGAGAATGAAATCTTCATTCTAGGTGATGGATAATATTATGGTTGTATTGATATAAGAATAGGACACTAAAGCTAGGATGATTTTATGTTGACCTGCAATAGCGCTATTTGACGACCAAGGTTGAATCTAGCCGTGACTCTTCCAAGTTGTTGGTAGTCAGGAACCTGTGTCGTCGAGCTTGACCAAGGCCAAATAGCATAGTGTGTTGAGGCTATTTAAGGAGTTATTATAGTGTGTAGAAATGGATAAAGAGGGTCAAGGTCTCCCGTCTGCAAATTGGTTTTGAGAGAGAGTTAGGAACTACACAAGTAGTTTAGCTCATGATGATTATTTGGTGGACATGGGCAGAGGTCTTTTTGAGGAACCATGCAAGTAACTTAGTAATTGGAAAGCGGAGTGACCCCCTCTCCCAAATTTAGTGACTTTCGAGTCTTATTGAAGGGTTTGTGAGTTAACATTGCATAGATGATGCATTAGTAAATGTTATGTTGTCTATAAAATATGATAAGGTAGCGCATCAAGCTAAGATACTGATCATTCACTGTTGTGGTCATGCAAGCTGACTAAGTCAGAACAATAAAGATAGATCATCCTAGAGATAAGTTAAGTCATCAAATAGACCCGCAATGCTAAAAATGGGTGAACAGCCTCTAGATCCAAGTAAGTGGTCTTAGTATAAGATAAGTTGGATGACTTGTTTAATGTATCACGACACGTGCCTAGTGCCTAGTGCCTAGTGCCCCTTGCAAGTGTCATTTATTCTTTATATTTATGATGTTGTTACTATATTGTATGATGATGATGTATGATGTATGATGTATGATGTTATTTTGTGATGTGATGATGTTATACAATGTTGTATGATACATTAGAAGACATGGTAAGTTTATGATATATGACATACGTCTGATATGATGAGATATATGATATGATATGATTGACAAGCAATGTGATGAATTGACATAATGCACTACCTCGATATACACATGAAAAGTTATGATAGAATAATATGATATAAAGGATAATGCTAGAGGGTTGTCATACATTATAATGAAAGGAAAAATGTTGGGACCTTATGTATCATTGTGTGTTCTTGCATCAAGGGATACCCCTACATCTTTTACGATGGTACAAATGCGTACACTACAAGGCAAGGAGACGATCATTATATTTGTTATAATGCTACGAAGGTCGCTATTCCTAACAGGTGTTTGACATCAACAGCTCTCAGATGCTCGCGTGACAAGAAAAGGGCCGAAGAGGTGTGCGAACCGACTGGTGGGTTCATATTCGTACGTGTAGACCGTGTGTAGAACAGTAGATACACATCAAATTAACCCGCTTAAGATAGCTGCTTAAGAAATATAGACTGATATGATAGGTTTCACTCATGATTGTATGTGCTTGCATCTAACTACAATAGCGAAAAAAAAAGTTCAACCATTGAAAGTATAATATATAACAGAAAAAAGTCAATAATGTTCAAATGGCGATTATAAAAAAAAAAAAAAAAAAAAACTATAGTTTGAATGTTTAATTAGATGTTGAATACTTTAAGTTTAAAAGTTAATTCTTACCGGTTTATTAAAACTTCATGTAGTGTGAGTTATTATTTTTAATTTTGTTAAAAAAATTATTGGAAAGTTAAAATTTTTGAACCCTTAATCCATGACTTTTTAACCTAGTTTGTGCCCATCTGACATAAATTTCTAATATAAGGAGCATATCCTTCGATTCAAACAAGAATACTTTTACGATAGTAGATTTCTACGTACTAGAGTCACTACCGTCATCATAACTTAATCATTTTGTGAAGGAAATAAGCGTTCAAACTTCATCATAAAATATAGACTTCATCTTAAAACACTGCAGTCGAGATACGTGCTTGAAAACATCTTTAAAACGACACAAAAAAATACTAAATGAAATAAATTAGCATTAAAATTAAAAACACTCTATTCTAATCTAACTCTAAGAAAGATAATACAAAATACAACTACCATTTGCATGTATCATGGTCTCGAATAGCTATGTCGTCGTTAGTCACATAGTGGTGTGTTTCCTTTATATGAAATAGCAGTAGCACGTGACTTTAGTATTATAAGAAATACTCAGTAAGTGACCCCACTATTGGGGTTAGATGCAAATACATTCAATCATGTGTAGGACCTATCGTATCAGTCTATATTCCTGGCGGCTATACCAAACGAGTTAATTAGATGTGTATTTACTATTCTACAAATGGTCCACACGTGCGAGTGTGAACCCACCAGTCGGTTCGCACACCTCCAGGCCCCTTTTATGGTCGGACGAGCATTCTCTAGAGCTGCTCATGTCGGATATCCGTTAAGGCATAGCGACCATCATAGCATTATGATGAACATAATGATCATTTTTCTACCTCGTATTGTACGCGTCCGTACCATCATAAAAGAGGGGTATTCCCTTATGCATGAACACACAATGATGAATGAGATCCAAACATTTTTATTCACTATCATGTAAGACAACTCCTTCCATTTGTCCTTCATATCATATCATTTTTATCATAGCTTTCCTTACATAAATTGGGGTTGTGCATTGTGTCGTCTGTCTTTCCTCCCTCTGCCACGAATTCATGAAGCCATGGATGTGACTATCGTTGCCGACCCATGTTTTGTTTCAGATTTCCAGCCCCCCCCCCCCCCCGTCCCCATGAATACGACTCCTTATGTCGTTCTTTTCCTCTATGCTTCATTCTCCAACTTATGGAGATATCTTCTATATATCAAGGGGAGCTTGAGGACAATTTTAAACAAGAAGTGGGGGTTCGGTTTGACTTCACCCATTTGCGTTCATTGAAAAACCACAATGATCGTTCATCTTCTCTCTATTACTCTCATTTCCTTTATTGTAGACATGTGTTGTGTGGGCAGAATAGGGCATGGCTTCCTTTGGTGTATCCTTGACATTGGGAACAATGTGTGGGTAGAGGGCGCGAGGATTTCAGCGCCTCATCGGAATTCTCGAGCCTTTTCTTGCGACTTGTTTTTTCTTTTTTTTTGTAAACGCTACAAATACAGTTTGAATTTCAAGTTGAGTTGTTTTTGTAGACTAAAATGTTTTTGTGCAACTTTAGTAGCAATCTTGGACATGCTTTGTTCGAGGTGTTTTCGCCGGATAATGAAGTTTGTTTTCAAGAACAATGCTACTATTGGCACTGCATCTGTGATGTTGATGAGAAAATTTTTCTTTTTATAATAGTAAAACAAAGTTATTCGACCTCATTCATTCAGGAGTTCTTAGACCAAATGGAAGTTGTGTTCTTACTACAATACTTATCTAATAAAAATAAGTCTATTGAACATTTGAGTTCTCAATTATTTAGAGACATTTAACAAAATAGTGCATGTATGGTAATGAAATATCCAAGTTGTTATCGAAAAATAAAATACTGACTTCAAAATGAATATACACGTCTCGTTTTATTCAAAAATTTCGAGCACCAAAATAGAAGAAAATTGAGAAGGAGACATCGGAATGGAATTAGGAAGTATGTGATTGATGTCCGGAGAGAAAAAAAAAAGTAACCTAAGCTTGGGGATGTGTGTGATTCTTTGCTAAATAAAGTGTAACCGAACAAACGAACACGAACACGCTTAATATCCTTCCAGTTTTTTGTTCGTTTTTCTTTTAATAGCGTTTTACATAAAAATCTATCTTTAAAAGTCGTTAAAAAGGTATCTTTGTTTTAGTGCAATAATCATATATATATATATATATGGTTCAAAAGGATCCAAATGAAACTCAAACAAATTCTAAGTTGTTCAAAAAATGAAGGCTATGAACAATCTCTATATGATTTTGTTTACTTTTGCATCAATTTCTAATGTTTTCACTTGTTTTGCAGCCCAATATCCACAATCTCGTTGGGAAGTGACGATTCTTAATTATCAAGACATACCTTTACAGGTCCATTGCAAATCGAAAAACGACGATTTAGGTAAATAAGGGTATTGCACCACGTCAAATTATTCAACGAGACCATATTATTTTATGTATATCTGTATAAACTCTTGTAGTTCGAACTTTTTCCTTTTTTCAATTGAATTTGTTCCCATCTGATGTAACTTTCTGATTTAGGGGAGCACATTCTTCTGTCCAAACAAGAATACAGCTGGAAATTCAAAGAGAATTTGTGGCAGACAACATTGTTTTGGTGCAATTTTAGTAGCAATTACGGGAAGCTTTCGTTCGAGGTTTTTTGGCCAGAGAAGGGAATTTGGCTTCAAGACCGATGCAACTATTCGCACTGCATTTGGCGTGCAGATAAGAAGGGCTTTTCTTTATATAATAATCGAATAAATGTATTTGAGCTCATTCATCCATGGAATCCTTAGACAAATCCATCACCTTTGCCTTACATCACATCGAATCTTTTCTTTACTACACAAGTAGTGTGTTTTCTGTAATGCTCTAACAAAGTGTCTATTAATCATTTAAGTTCTTAAATATATGAAAATATTTAATATAAAAATGAGTACATCTCAATAAGATATTAAAGTTGTTATTAAAGAATAAAACATTGACGTTGCCCTCAATATCGAAGTCTAGATTTTATAGAAAATATTCGAGCACGAAAATGAAATAAATTTGAAAGTTATACACCGTTCTAAAAAATGAAACACAAACAGATTCTGTATCGGCCACACAAAAAAGAAACTCAATCATCGGAAAACACGCTCTAACACCTCATTGTGCCACGTGTCGCGCCCACAGCCAGAAACTTCTTTAGCTTATGTGGCTTAGCCGGCTAGTCTCTGCTTCGCGACTCAGAATCTAGCTCATTGGCTCGGTAAAGGATATTTTGCCCAATTTTTGTCCTTCCGACTATCTTGAAGCTGAAATTGACCTTGCTTAAAGAAATGAAGGTCAATATAAGATTCAATTTCTCGATTTATATTAAATTGAGTTAAGAAATTGTAGTTACTCATGAAAGAAGATTGACGTTCTAGTGGGACGAAAAGCAAATATACTCAAATTTAGGGAGAACCGGCTAAGGCCAACCAAGTAAGCGGTCTTACTATCGGATAGGTTGCACGACTTGTTTGATGTATGATGACACGTGCATAGTGGCTAAGTTTATGATATGACATTGTTTGACAAAAATGTGATGAAATATACATACAAAATTAGTTGATATGAGATTTCGCCACCCACTGCTACATTGCTCGTTACATATGTCCTCACATTTTAAAATGTTGAGCAATATACCTCTCCAATCGTTGATGAATCTCAGAATAAAGAAAATCATGAAGAATGGGATTCGAACCCATGCCCTTTCGAACCTGAAACTGGCACCTTAGACCAGCTCGGCCATTTTGACTATTCTTTTTTGTAACAGTTACAAATTACTGCTAGCATATATTATCCACTTTAAGGTACTAATGCATCGTCGTCAGTCTCACGGTTTTAAAATGCGTCTTGATCATGCCTAGGAGTTGAAGAGGTTTATTGGATTCCTAGGCCAGTTAGGTTTCTTAACACGAGCATTTGGTTCCAGGTTACTCTATTTTGACTCCTCGACTCTTTCTTTAGTCCTCGAGTAATAGGGTCTATTTCCTCTTAACGTCACCACGATCCTAAGGTGTTTAGTCTAGTGTACGCATCTTGACCTAAGTCATTATATAACCAACCTAACTCTTACACACTAGCTCTATGTAGATAAACACGCTAGATAGGTTGAACACACTGTCAAACACTTGGATCTAATACACAAGCAAACAAGTTCAACGGGAAGATAATATCCATAAATCACCCTGGAGCACAGATCACAATAACTCATCCTCTTTCTAACAAATCAGAGTGGCGCAAACAGCTCAACAGGAAGATAATATTCATAAATCACAATAGTTCATCCTCTTTTCTAACAAATCAGAGTGGCGCAGCAGAAGCATGGTGGACCATAACCCACAGGTCCTAGGATCGAAACCACAATGACATTTGCTACAACACAAGGATCATTATACCTCTCAAAACTAGTACCTTAGACTTACTCGGCCTATTATCCACTTTGGCTCGTTAGAGGTTTATTGAATTCTAGTTTACTCTATTTTCACTTCTTTAACTCTTTCTTTAGTCGAGGAGTAATAGAGTCTATTTCCCTCATCCTAAGGTGCTTAGTCTAGTGTACCCATCTTGACCTAAGTCCTAAGTAATTTTATAACCATGACCTACTAGTGAACCCATCTTGACCTAAGTCCTAAGTCATTTTATAACCATGACCTACTAGTGAACCCATCTTGACCTAAGTCCTAAGTCATTTTATAACCATGACCTACTAGTGTACCCATCTTGACCTACTAGTGTACCCATCTTGACCTAAGTCCTAAGTCATTTTATAACCAACCTAACTGGAGAACACACTATCAAACACTTGGAGCTAACACATACTCTATATCATGCATGTTTGCTTCAACAGAAAGATAATATCCATAAATCACCCTGGAGCATAGATCACAATAGCTCATCCTCTTTTCTAACAAATCAGAGTGGCGCAACGGAAGCGTGGTGGCCAGGATCAAAACCTGGCTCTGATAGAGAAGAAAGACTTCAAAAATGATAGAGAAAGTAGTTTTACAATGACATTTGCTGCAACACATGGATCATTATACCTCTCAAACCAGTACCTTAGACTTGCTCGGCCTATTATCCGCTTTGGCCCGTTATAGGTTTATTGGATTCAAGGTTACTCTATTTTGACTCCTCAACTCTTTCTTTAGTCTAGGAGTGTCAAACACTTGGAGCTAACACATACTATATCATGCATAATACAAGCAAAAGCTCAACGGGAAGATAATATCCTTAAATCACCCTGGAGCACAGATCACAATACCTTAGACTTGCTCGGCCTATTATTTGCTTTGGCCCCCTATAGGTTTATTGAATTCCTAGCTACACGAACTTTTGACTCCTCAATTCTTTCCCTCTCAAACCATTACCTTAGACTTGCTCGGCCTATTATTCGCTTTGGCCCCGTATAAGTTTATTAGATTCCTAGCTACACAAGCTTTTGAATCCTCAACTCTTTCTAGCTTTTAACTCGTCAACTCTTTCTTTAGTCCAAGAGTAATAGAGTCTATTTCCTCAATTCTAAGGTGCTTAGTCTAGTGTACGCATCTTGACCTAAGTCATCGTATAACCAAACTAACTGGAGAACACACTTGGAGCTAACACATATCCATAAATCACCCTGGAGCACAGATCATAATAACTCATCCTCTTTTCAAACAAATTAGAGTGCTGTAGTGGAAGTGTGATGGACCCATAACCCATAGGTCCTAAGATCGAAACTTGGCTTTGATAGAGTAGAGAGGTTGCAAAAATTATAAAGAAAACAGTTTTAGCCTATTATTTGCTTTGGCCCGTTATAGGTTTATAATTGACGTTGTTTGCTGCAACACAAGGATCGGCCTATTATTCGCTTTGGCCCGTTATAGGTTTATTGAATTCTAGGTTACTCTATTTTGACTCCTCTAGAGTCTATTTCCTATTAACGTCAATCCTAAGGTGCTTAGTCTAGTGTTCGTCAAACACCTGGAGCTAACACATACTATATCAGCTCAACGACACTGGAGCTAACACATACTATATCATGCATAATACAAGCAAACAGCTCAACGGAAAGATAATATCCATAAATCACCCTGGAGCACAGATCACAATAGCTCATCCTCTTTTTTAACAAATTAGAGTGGCGCAGCGGAAGCTTTTTTAACAAATTAGAGTGGCGCAGCGGAAGCTTTTTTAACAAATCAGAGTGGCGCAGCGGAAGCGTGGTGGACCCATAACCCACCTCTCCTGGGACCTCTGGGTTATAGGCCCATCACGCTTCCGCTGTGCCACTCTGATCTATTAGAAATGAGGATGAGCTATTGTGATCTATGATCCAGGTTTATTAGAAATGAGGATGAGCTATTGTGATCTATGATCCAGGTTTATTTATGGGCCACTCTGATCTATTAGAAATGAGGATGAGCTATTGTGATCTATGCCACTCTGATCTATTAGAAATGAGGATGAGCTATTGTGATCTATGCTCCAGGTTTATTTATGGATATTATCTTTTCGTTTGTATTGTGCATGATACAACATGTATACACTAGACTAAGCACACCTTAGGATCTTTGCGAGTTAAGAGGGTAAATAAAGTAACGAGGAACCAAAAGCTCGTGTTAAGCAAACTGCTAAACTACAGTCAGGTTTTGATCTTGAGACCTGTGAGCTATAGGCCCACCACGCTTCCGCTGCGCCACTCTGATTTGTTAGAAAAGAGGATAAGGTATTGTGATATGTGCTCCAAGGTGATTTATGGATATTATCTTCCCGTTGAGCTTGTTGCTTGTATTGTGCATGATAAAGTATGTCTTAGCTCCAGGTGTTTGATAGTGTGTTCAACCTATCTAGCGTGTTTATCTACACAGAGCTGGGGTATAAGAGTTAGGTTCGTTATACGATGACTTAGGTCAAGATGCGTACACTAGACTAAGCACCTTAGGATCGTGGCGAAATTAAGAGCGTCTAGACCCTACGAGTCCAAAACTAAAGAAAGAGTTGAGGAGTTAGAATAGAGTAACCTGAAGCCAAAATCTCGCGTTAACGACCCTAGCTGGCCTAGGAATACAATAAACCTCTTCAACTCCTAGACATGATCAAGATGCATTTTAAAACTGTGAGACTGACGACGATGCATCTGTACCTGAAAGTGGATAATATATGTTAGCAGTGATTTGTAGCTGTTACAAAAAAAAAAAAAAAAAACAAAAATAGTCAAGATGGCCGAGCTGGTCTAAGGTGCTAGTTTCAAGTACTGGTCTGAAAAGGGCATGGGTTCAAATCCCTCTCCAATGATTTGGAGAGGTATAATGCTCAACATTTTAAAATGGCATGGGTTCAAATCCCTCAGCAATGATTTGGAGAGGTATAATGCTCAACATTTTAAAATGGTGAGGCTTGCATACGTAACGAGCAATGTAGCGGTGGGCGGCGATGTATCAATTAGTTTTGTATGTATATTTACAGGCTCTTCATATATAAAATTTTGATAACCAACTTGTAAAACTGTTTTGTTTTAAAGTCATGGGACCTATAGGTTATAGACCCACCACACTTCCACTGTGCCACTCTAATTAAAAGGATGAGCATAAAAAAGGACAAGGATGAGCTATTGTGATTGTTTGTATTGTGCATGATACAAAATGTGTTAGTTCCAGGTGTTTGAGAGTGTGTTCCCCCCATCTAGCATGTTTATCTACCTAAGGTACTGGTTTGAGAGGTATAATGATCCTTGTGCAGCAAATGTCATTGTAAAACTGTTGTCTCTATCATTTTTGAGGTCTTATTTCTTTATCAGAGCTAGGTTTTGATCTTGAGACCTATGGGTTATGGGCCCACCACGTTTCCGCTACGCCACTCTTATTTGTTAGAAAAGAGGATGAGCTATTGTGATTTGTGCTCCAGGAGTGATTTATGGATATTATCTTCTTGTTGAGCTTGTTTGCTTGTATTGTGCACGATAAAGTATGTATTAGCTCCAGCTATTTGATAGTGTGTTCAACCTAACTAGCGTGTTTATCTGCATAGAGCTAGGGTGTAAGAGTTAGGTTGGTTATACAATGACTTAGGTCAAGATGCGACACTAGACTAAGCATCTTAGGATCATGGCGACGTTAGGAGGAAATAGACTCTATTATTCCTGGACTAAAGAAAGAGTTGAGGAGTCAAAATAAAGTAACATGGAACCAAAAGCTCGTGTTAAGCAACCTAGCTGGCCTAGGAATCCAATAAACCTCTTCAACTCCTAGACATGATCAAGACGCATTTTAAAACCATGAGACTGATGACGATGCATTAGTACCTGAAAGTGGATAATATATGCTAGCAGTGATTTGTAGCTGTTACAAAAAGGAATAGTCAAGATGGTCGAGTTGGTCTAAGACGCCAGTTTCTAAGTACGGGTCTGAAAGGACATGATATTCTTTATTGTGAGATTCTCCAATTATTGGAGAGGTATAATGCTCAACATTTTAAATGTGAGGTGGCTTACATATGTAACGAGCAATGTAGTAGTGGGCGGCGAAATCTCGTATCATTTAATTTTGTATGTATATTTCATCACTTTGTTTGTCAAACATGCCATATCATAAACTTAGCCACTATGCATGTGTCGTCATACAACAAACAATCGTCCAACCTATCCGATAGTAAGACAAAATTGCTCTAAGTATTATCGATTGTCATTTCTTATTAGAAAGTCAATCTTGTTTCATGAGTAACTACAATTTCTTAACTCAATCTAATATAAATCGAGAACTTGAATCTTATATTGACCTTCATTTTCTTAAGCAAGGTCAATTTTAGCTTCAAGATAGTCGAAATGGCAAAAATTTTGCAAAATATCCTTTACCGAGCCGATGAGCTAGATTCTAAGCCACAAATTCAATACTAACCCAATGAGCCACATTAGCCAAAGAAGTTTTTGGATATAGGCGCGACACGTGGCACAATGAGGCGTGAGAGCATGTTTTCTTTACCTTGCCGATGAGCTAGATTCTGAGCCGCAAAGTCGATACTAACCGATTGAGCCACATAAGCCAAAGAAGTTTCTGGACATAGGCGCGACACGTGGCACAATGAGGCGAGAGAGCATGTTTTCCGACAATCGAGTTTCTTTTTTTGTATAGCGGATACAGAATCTATTTGTGTTTCATTTTCGAGAATGATGTATAACTTTCAAATTTATTTCATTTTCGTGCTTGAATTTTTTCTAAAAAATTTAGACTTTGATATTTAATAACAATTTTAATATTTTATTCAGATATACTCATCTTTATATTGAATATTTTCAGATATTTAAGAACTTAAATGATCAATAGACACTTTGTTAGAGTAGTATTACAGCAAGCACACTACTTGTGCAGCAAAGAAAAAGATTCGCTGCGATGTAAGGCGAAGGGATGGATTTGTCTAAGGATTCCATGGATGAATGAGCTCAAATACATTTATTCGATTATTATATAAAGAAAAACCCTTCTCGTCTGCACGCCAAATGCAGTGCGAATAGTTGCATCGGTCTTGAAGCCAAATTCCCTTCTCCGGCCAAAAAACCTCAAATGAAAGCTTCCCGTAATTGCTGCTAAAGTTGCACCAAAACAATGTTGTCTGCCACAAATTCTCTTTGAATTTCCAGCTGTATTCCTCTTTTGACTAAAGAATATATGCTCCCATAAATCAGAAAGTCACATCACATGGGAACAAATGCAATTGAAAAAATTAAAAAGTTATCACTACAAGAGTTTATACAGACGTACATAAAATAATATGGTCTCGTTGAATAATTTGTCATGGTGCAATACCCTTATTTACCTAAATCGTCGTTTTTCGATTTGCAATGAGCCAGTAAAGGTACATCTTGGTAATTAAGAATCGTCACTTTCCAACGAGATTGTGGATATTGGGCTGCAAAACAAGTGAAAACATTAGAAGTTAATGCAAAAGTAAACAACAAAATCATATAGAGATTATTCATAGCCTTCATTTTCTTTATCAACTTAGAATTTGTTTGTGTTTCATTTTGATCCTTTTGAACCATATATATATATATGATCATTGCATTAAAACAAAGATACATTTTTAACGACTTTTAAAGATAGTTTTTTATGTAAAATGCTATTAAAAGAAAAACGAACAAAAAACTGAAAGGATATTAAGCATGTTCATGTTCTTGTTCTTGTTTGTGTTAGTTTGTTAGGTTAAACTTTATTTAGCATAGAAAACACATCCTCAAACTTAGGTTACCCTTTTTTCTCTTCCAACGCCAATCACGAACTTTTCCTAACTCCATTCCCATGTCTCCTTCTCAATTTTCTTCTATTTTTGTGCTCAAAAGTTTTGAATAGAACGAGACTTGTATATTCATTTTGAAGTCAGTATTTTATTTTTCGATAACAACTTGGATATTTCATTACCATACCTACACTATTTTAAAGTCTTCATATAATTGAAAACTCAAATGTTCAAAAGACTTGCTTTTATTAGATAAGTATTATAGTAAGCACACAACTTGTAAAGAACAGAAAAGATTTCATGTGGAGCGGAGAAAAGGTTATGGTTTGGTCCAAGAACTTCATGAATGAATGAGGTGGAATAACTTTATTTACAATTATAAAAAGAAAAATCCTTATCATCAACATCCCAAATACAGTGCCAATAGTAACATCGTTCTTGAAAATTAACTTCATTATCCGATGAAATCACCTCGAATGAAGCATGTCCAAGATTACTACTAAAGTTGCACCAAATCATTTTAGTCGAAAAGAAAAACTAAACTTGAAATTGAAACGGTAGTTGTAGTGTTTACAACAACAACAAAAACAAAACAAAACAAAACAAAACAAAAAAAAAAAAAAAAAAAAAAAAAAAAAAAAAAAATCTAGACACCAAAAAAGGCTCGAGATTTTCGATAAGGCGCTGGAATCCTCGCGCCCTCTACCCACACGCCCTTCCCAACGTCAAGAATACACCAAACGAAGCCATGCCTCAGTCTTCCCTCACAACACATGCCTACAATAAAGGAAATGTGAGTAATAGAGAGAAGAAGAACAATCATTGTATTTTTTCGATGAATGCAAACTGATGAAGGCAAACCGAACCCCCACCTCTGTTTTAAAATTGCCCTCAATCTTCCCTCGATATATAGAAGATGTCTCCATTAGTTGGAGAAGGAAGCATAGAGAAAAAGACCGAGGTAAGGAGATCGTATTCATGGGGGCATCGGGTGTTTTGAAAATATGAAACAAAACATGGGTTTGCAAGGGTAGTCACATCCATGGCTTCGTGAATTTGTGGGAGAGGGAGGAAAGACAGGAAGAAGGAAAAAGGGATCAAAAGTCGACGGTGAGGAGCTCTTGAGAAGAGAGAGAAAAGTTTCGGTAAATTCACATACAGTCGTGTGGAGACGAAAGGATCCATCAAGTCGGGTCAGATTCTTGTAAACCATGATTACAACCCCCGACTCAAATTAAGACAAACCCAAGCCTCGACCCACGACTAGTGCGAAGCCTAGTAGCCACGAACAAAACCCTGAAGCCCACCTACAAGGCTCGACCCACCTGCAACATTGATCGCTCGACCCACTGCAACTATTCGGCTCAATTGAGTCCAATACCATTGACCACAACCTATGCACCGCGGGAACCACCCGAGAGAACGACCCAAACCCGTGCCTCAACCAGATTAACGACCCACGCACGCGTCTTCCCCCTCAAGAGATACGTGCCGCGCATGCAGACATTGACTCCTTTAGCTCAGTCGGCTCAACACAGCTCAGATCGACTCGATGTAGCCTCAGCTCAAAACTCTATCATTCGGCTCGGTATAGACATTTTCATACTTATTTCTACATTTTTTACCCTCCAAGAGCTGAATTTAACCATAATTAGGCAATTAAGATCAGTATAACATCTTATTTTCAATTTCAAGTTTATTTAGGCTAGAAATGTGAGTTATTAATGAAAACGAGATGGACGTTCGAATAGGAAACAACTTCCGATGATACTTGGAGCAACATCCGAAAACAGAATCCAATTGTACTCGAGTGTAAGGAGAACGCCTACTAACGCAAACCAAGTAAGTGGTCTTACTATCGGTTTGGTTAAAATTTGATGTTTGTATGATGACACGTGCCTTGTGGTTCTACACGTGATATATGCTTGATATGTGTGAAATGTTTACGGAACGATGTGACTGTGGTGTGTGTATAAGAGGATATGACTAAGATATGCTTATGACATGATATGACTATGATATGTTTATAAAACGATATGACTAGGATACGTTTAGAAACGACAAGACTAGGATATGTTTATGAAATGATATGGCTAGAATATGTTTATAAACGATAAGATTAGGATACGTTTAGGAAATGACATGACTATGATGTTTTTATGGAACGATATGACTAGGATATGTGTATGAAATGATATGAATAAGATATGTTTATGAAATGAGATGATTATGATATATTTATGAAACGATATGATAAGAATATGTTTATGAAATGGTATGACTATGATACGTTTATGAAATCATATGACCATGATATGTTTATGAAAACATATGACTAGGTTATGTTTAGGTAACGATATGACTGTGATGTGTTTACAAAACAATATGAGTATGATATGTTTATAATATGAAGTCCATGATATGTTCGTAATACAACGTGACTATGAGATGATACGTGAATGCTATGACACGTGATATGATGATGTACTGATGATATGATAAATGTTATGGTATAACACGTTTGGCGATATAGTACATGATATGTTGATTATATGATGTATGTATGATATGACATGATATGACATGATGCATGATATGAATGATATACAACAAAAATGTGTCGACATAATGCACAACCCCAATTTATGTACGGAAAGCTACGATAAAAATGATATGATATGAAGAAAAAATGGAAGGGATTGTCTTACATGATAATGAATAAAAATGTTGGGATCTCAAGCATCATTTTGTGTTCATGCATCATGGAATACCCCTCTTTTACGATGGTACGAACGCATACACTATGAGGCAAAAAATGACCATTATGTTTATCATAATGCTACAACGGTCGCTACGCCTAACGAGTGTCCGACATCAACAACTCCAGAGAATGCTCACCCGACCATGAAAGGGGCCATGAAGGTGTGTGAACCAACTGGTGGGTTCATACTCGCACGTGTGGACCATTTGTAGAACAATAAATACACATCCAATTAACTCATTTAGTATTGCCACCTAAGGAATATAGGCTGATACAATAGTTACTACACATGATTGTATGTGTTTGCATCTAACCCCAATAGTGGGGTCACTTATTGAGTATTTCTTATAATACTCGAGTCACGTGCTACTGTTATTTCAAGTAAAGGAAAGACACCACTATACGACTAACGACGACATAGCAATTCGAGACCATGACACATGCAAAGGGTAGTTGTATTAACTTTCTTAGAGTTAGATTAGAATAGAGTGCTTTTACTTTTAATGTTAATTTATTTCATTTAGTATTTTGTTGTGTCATTTTAAAGATGTTTTCGAGCACGTAACTCTATTGCAATGTTTTAAGATGAAGTCTATATTTTATGATGAAATTTAAACACTTATTTCTTCATAAAATGATTAAGTTATGATGACGATAATGACTCTAGTAGTTAGAAATCTACCATTGTCTTGTATTACCAATTTATGTCAGTTGAGCACAAATTATGTTAAAAAGTAATGGATTAAGCGGTAAAAAATTTGAAGTTTCCACTCATTTTTTTTTTTTTTTACAATAAAAAATTATAAATAATAACTCACACTATATGAAGTGTAATAAACTTTAAGACTTAAAGAATTGTTGACTTTTAAACTTAAAAGTATTTGACTTTTAATTAAACATTCAAACTATAGTTATTTTTTTTATAAATCGCCATTTGAACATCGATAATGATCTTTTTTTTCGTTATATATTATACTTTCAATGGTTGAATTTTTTTTCTCGCTATTGTAGTTAGATGCAAGCACATACAATCATGAGTGGAACCTATCATATTAGTCTATATTTCTTAGGCAGCTATCCTAAGCGGGTTAAGTTGATGTGTATCTACTGTTCTACACACAGTCTACACGTACGAGTATGAACCCACCAGTCGGTTCGCACACCTCTTCGGCCCTTTTCTTGTCACGCGAGCATTTGGGAGCTGTTGATGTCAAACACCTGTTAGGAATAGTGACCTTCGTAGCATTATAACAAATATAATGATCATCTCCTTGCATTGTAGTGTACGCATTCTTACCATCGTAAAAGATGTAAGGGTATCCCCCGATGCAAGAACACACAATGATACATGAGGTTCCAACATTCTTCCTTTCATTATAATGTATAACAACCCTCTAGCATTTTCCTTTATATCATATTATTCTATTATAACTTTACATGTGTATATCGAAGTTTTGCATTATGCCATTCTATCACAATGCTTGTCAATGATATCATATCATATATTTCATCATATCAAACATATGTCATATCATAAACTTATCATGTCTTCTAATGTATCATATAACATTGTATAACATCATCACATTACATAATAACATCATACATCATACATCATCATCATATAATATAGTCACAACATCATAAATATAAAGAATAAATGACACTTGCAAGGGCCACTAGGCACGTATCGTCATACATTAAACAAGTCATCTAACTTATCTGATAGTAAGACGACTTACTTAGATCAAGAGGTTGTTCACCCATTTTTAGCATTGCAGGTCTACTGGATGACGTAACTTATCTCTAGGATGATATATCGTTATTGTTCTGACTTAGTCAGCTTGCATGACCACAATAGCGAATGACCAATATCTTAGCTTGATGCGCTACCTCATCATATTTTATAGGACAATATAACATTTACGAATACATCATCTATGCAATATTAACTCACAAACCCTTCAATAAGACTCGAAAGTCACACTAAATTTGGGAGAGGGGTCACTCCGCTTTCCAATTACTAAGTTACTTATGCCCATGTCCACCAAATAATCATCCTGAGCTAAACTACTTGTGTAGTTCCTAACTCTCTCTCAAAACCAATTTGTAGAGCGAAGACCTTGACCCTCTTTATCCATTTCTACACACGACAATAACTCCTCAAATAAATTCAACACGCTATGCTATCTGGCCTTGGTCAAGCTTGACGACATAGGTTCTTGAGTACCAACAACTTGGAAGAGTCACTACTAGATTCAACCTTGGTCGTCAAATAGCGCTAATGCATGTCAACATAAAATCATCCTAGCTTTAGTGTCCTATTCTTATATCAATACAACCATAATACTATCCATTACCTAGAATAAAGATTTCATTCTCTATGTATACATCCAAGCTCACAGGAAAATAACGTCCATCAATCATTTCGAGTACATAACACATTTTCGAAAACATAGATGCAATCTCAATGGAAATAATATCTATCAATCACCTGAAGCATTTTAAAAATCTCATACCAATGGCATTTCCATCATTTTTCACGACATATATTTAGTCATATGAATGTGGATAAGATACTTTTGATCTAAACTTTTGTGGAAGTAGAAACTTAGTCATGTGATAATTTCGACTCTCCACAATGGTATGATATTGTCCATTTTGAGCATAATCTCTCAGGCTTTGCTTTAGGCTTCCCCAAAAGGCCTTAAAGAAACCCATGATCATTCCCTAAATTAGCCGCTGTGGGACTTTCATCCAACAGCTCCCCTCGAACAAAGTATGCCTCCCCTTAATCAAGGCTCAACTCCTTTTCTTTTGGAGTCTTAGTCATTTTCTGACTATGCCTTCAAGGAGGCTCGACTCCTTTTCTTTTGGAGTTCTTTGTTCGACATTTGAGGATTCTATTGACATGGCTAAATTTAGGGCATGGCTCTGATACCATGTTAGTTGATCACGATGGTTCTGATACCATGTCAGTTGAACACGACTCTCCACAATGGTATGATATTGCCCACTTTGAGCCTAAGCTCTCATGGCTTTGTTTTGGGCTTCCCCAAAAGGCCTCAAACCAATGGGATAGTATTATTTGATTATAAACCCATGATCATTCCCTAAATTAGCCTATCCATAAATGTGTAAATCAGACCTAAGTATAAATCAAATATGTTTATAAGCTACAAAGATAGTAAAAATAAAAAAATAAAAAAAAAAATAAATTATTACAAATTTAAAGCTATTTGTTACATGAATGAGCATAAAAGATCCAAGAATGTTTTTTTACCTAAGAACAATCATATGAACTAGCTTTAAAGTCATCAGTACCTGCTTCACAAAGGACCAAACTTCTTGGCTGAAAATTTCTTCTGCAGAAAAGCTTCACATGTTCAGAAAAGTCAGAGGTCAAAATATATTAATTTCAAAAGGAAATCTATTTGGTAGGTTTGAACTTTTCAACTTTCAAACCAACCTCCTCAAACTTTTCTTATACTAATAGATATCTGAAGGCTACAAACTTAGTGTCAATAAAAAACAAAAATCAGATGGCTTTGACAGTTTCTCATCAATGGAGCAGCCTTCTTCAACGCATAAGAAAATACAATTTGGTATAAGTTTGACAAAGTATCATGAACTCTAACTTGGCAGCTTCCTCAACACTATTATATCTGTAATAGCTTTACAATTTCTTAGCTTTGCATCAAAATGTAACTAATGTTATCTAACAGGTTTACATCACTAAAGTTTTGGTTCACACCGTTATAACTATTTGTTACTATCAGTGATACCGAACCGGTGAAATTCAAATTTTTCTTCAGAACTAGATGTCTTGATCATGAAGCTCGATAGGGAAAGCCTAAAGAGGACATATCTGCTAGCAGTGGCCTTGAGCTATTACAAATGGTATTAGAGCCAATAATATGTGCCAGTGAGGAGGCTGAGCCCCGAAGGAGAGGGTGGACACGAGGCAGTGTGCTAGCACAAGGGCACTAGGCCACGAAGGGGGGGGGGGGGGTGGATTAGGGGGTCCCACATCAATTGGAGAAGGGAACGAGTGTCAACGAGGATGCTGGGCCCCGAACCCGAAGGAAGGTGGATTGTGAGATCCCACATTGGTTAGGGAGGAGAACGAATCATTGTTTATAAGGGTGTGGACACCTCTCCCTAGTTGATGCGTTTTAAAAACCTTGAAAGGCTTATTCTGGGAAAGCTTAAAAAGGACAATATTTACTAGCAGTGGGCATGGACTATTACAATATGCATCAGAATCAAAGTTCTCAAACAATGGAAAACTATAATAACAGATATCGGCAGGACTTACGAATGAAGGTTATACGCTCGCTGCTTTATATACTTCCATTTTGAAAATGAAAATCGTCTCATTCTTCAGAACATGACTAGCTCAACAGCATATACTCTCAATCACAATTACTCAGCCCATAGAAAAATTGAACATGTATTTACCAATGGAACCAATTCACTAAACAATGATTGATAGTTGAGACATGCCTCAGATATCATGAAAGATTGAAGGAGCAACAACTTATTCAAAACTAGTTGACACGAAAAAATTTGCTATGATTTAACGAGCTCAGTTCATATAAAAAAAAAATTATAATAAATAAATAAATAAATAAATAAAAGATCAAAAAGCTTGTATAACAAAAGGCAAAGGAATCAACAATGTGCACCTCCTCTTAGTTAGTCGAATATTGAGAACGGACGGACGAGTATCGTGGAGGTCAATCTCGAAGGCCGAGTTCGAGTTTGAGCTCATCATTTTAAAACTATTTTCTCTATCATTTTTGAAGTCTTTCTTCTCTTTCAAAGCCAAGTTTCAATCCTGGGACCTATAGGTTGGTTATTTTGAAGTCTTTCTTCTCTGTCAAAGCCAAGTTTCAATCAGTCTTTCTTCTCTGTCAAAGCCAAGTTTCAATCCTGGGACCTAAGGTTATTTGGGACCTATAGGTTATTTTGAAGTCGTTTCAATCCTGGGACCTATAGGTTATTTTGGAGTCTTTCTTCTCTGTCAAAGCCAAGTTTCAATCCTGGGACCTATAGGTTATGGGCCCACCGCGCGATTCTAATTTGTTAGAAAAGAGGATGAGCTATTGTGATCAGTGCTCTAGGGTGATTTATGGATATTATCTTCCAGTTGAGCTATGCATGATATAGTATGTGTTAGCTCCAAGTGTTTGACAGTGTGTTCTCCAGTTAGGTTGGTTGACTCTATTACTCCTGGACTAAAGAAAGAGTCGAGGAGGTACTGGTTTAAAGAAGTTTTCTTTATCATTTTTGAAAGTCTTTCTTCTTTATCAGAGCAAGGTTTCAATCCTGGAACCTGTGGGTTATGGGCCCACTAGGCTTCCGCTGCGCCACTCTGATTTGTTAGAAAAGAAGATGAACTATTTTGATTTGTGCTCCAGGGTGATTTATGGATATTATCTTCCTATTGAGCTTGTTTGCTTGTATTGTGTACGATAAAGTATGTATTAGCTCCAACTATTTGATAGTGTGTTCAACCTATCTAGCGTGTTTATCTACACAGAGCTAGGGTATAAGAGTTAGGTTGGTTATACGATGACTTAGGTAAAGATGCGACACTAGACTAAGCACCTTAGGATCGTGGTGACATTAAGAGGGTCTAGACCCTACGAGTCCAAAACTAAAGAAAGAGTCGAGTAGTCAGAATAGAGTAACCTGGAGCCAAAATCTCGTGTTAAGCAACCTAACTAGTCTAGGAATCCAATAAACCAATTCAACTCCTAGACATGATCAAGACGCATTTTAAAACTGTGAGACTGATGACGATGCATCTATACCTGAAAGTGAATAATATATGCTAGCAGTGATTTGTAGCTGTTACAAAAGAAATATAATAGTCAAGATGGCCAAGTTGGTCTAAAGCGCTAGTTTCAGGTACTGGTTCGGTACTGGTTCAGAAGGGCATGGGTTTGAATCCCATTCTTGACGTGATATTGTTTATTGTGAGATTCGACAATGATTGGTATAATGCCCAACATTTTAAAATGTGAGGCTTACATATGTAACGAGCAACCATCTGTAAGGCTTAGGAGTAATGGGATGTTGTTGTATGTATATTTACATGCTCTTCATATATAAAATTTTGAAAACTAACTTGTAAAACTGTATTATCTATCAATATTAAAGTCTTTTCTTCTTCATTAGAGTCAGGTTTCAATCCTAGGACCTATGGGTTATGGGTTCATTACGCTTCCACTACACCACTCTGATTTATTATGAAAAAGGATGAGCTATTGTAATCGCTCCAGGGTGATTTATGGATATTATCTTCCTATTGAGCGGATAAATAGGTCCGAGCAAATGTCATTTTAAAACTATTTTCTCTATCATTTTTGAAGTCATTCTTCTCTATTAGAGCCAAGTTCAATCCTGCGACCTATAGGTTATGGGCCCACCACGATTCTGCTGCGGCACTTTGATTTGTTAGAAAAGTGGATGAGCTATTGTGATCCGTGCTCTAAGGTGATTTATGGATTTTATCTTCCCGTTGAGCTGTTTGTTGCTTGTATTATGCATGATATAGTATGTGTTAGCTCCAAGTGTTTTGCTCTTGCCCACATGTGGGAAGGGTTTAAATAAAGAAATTAAAAAAAGAAAAGAGTTCCAACCTTATAATATGTTAGAAAGCTTGGAAAAAAGGTAAACCATAGAAATTACGCATGATATTAGAAGTCACGACCTGATTTTTTAGACGTCGAATAATATATCTTGACAAAAAAGACAGACCTCAAGCATTTGATATTCAAGCCGGTCTGATTTTCAACTTCAGCTTACCACATCTTGAAGGTGGCAAACACATCTAACTTGTGTTTCAGGAAATAAACTCATACCTTCCTACTGAAATCATCGATGAAGGTGACCTAGAACTTTGATCCACCAAGTGATGAAACTGGAGATGGTCCCCAAATGTCTGTATAGATCATTTATAATCGTACTTTCTTTGGTTCTCTAGCAGCCTTTGTGAAGCTAACTCGTTTTTGTTTGCCCATAACGCAGTTCTCAAAAAGACCTATATGAACAAATTTTAGGTCTTCTAAAACTTCTTTCGCAGCCAACATCTTCATTCCTTTGACGCTCATATGTCCAAGTCTATTGTGTCATAGACTTGAATCGTTAGCACTCTCAGCAATAGCAACCATGTTTATACACCCTGTAGTGGTATATAGGGTTCCATATTTTATGTAACGTGCTACCACCTTAACACCCTTCACAATCTTCCACGAAAGGTTTCCAAACTCGGCTGCATAACCTGTGCTATCCAATTGACCAATAAAGATAATGTTATTCTTGAGACCACGAATATATCTGACATCCCTTAATGTACACTAATTTCCTGCGGGAGTTTGAATGCTTTCATCTCATTTTCCTTCAATCACCAAATCTTTGTTGTCGACAAGATACACCTTCTCAAAATTTGAAGACTTGAAATTTCGAAACAGCTATTTATTTGGAGAAGAATTAAAAGATGGGTCTGAATAAAAAATCTAGGGTTCAATTGGACTATTCACACGGAGGATTAGAGCATTCCCAATATGTTATGCTGGATTTATAGAATTATTATTATTCTTCGATTGGTGATTCTGCTTCCTCTTTGGTATTGTAAAATTTGTTCGAAAGTGATCTTTCTCTCCACAACTCCAACCTGTCACATTTGGTCTATTTTGAAAATTTTAACAGTTCTTTGATTTTGATCGATCTTTGTTTGGATCCTTCGATCTACTTCTTCCCCTTTGGCTAACACTCAGAGCACTACGAGAAGAATCCTCAATTTCTCGTTTGCGAATAATTTTGTTGAGAACAACATCTCAGATTCCATCGAACTTCAGTTTCTTAGATCCTCGGGAACTACTGCTCGCGATAACAATAGTATCCAACGACTTGGGTAAAGATGACATCAAAATCATTGCTTTAATTTCATCCTCGAAATTAATTTTCATCGAACTCAATTAACTTACAATCATATTGAACTCATTTATATGATCAACAACAGATCCACCTAACATTTATTAAAGCACCACGGAAGAGGTATATATATGGTTTCAGTTTATATATAACTTTAACACATACAACCACCTATTATATATTAATATTTATCTCTACCATATTTTTATTATAAATAGTCATAGACTCCCTTACCCAACATTATCACATCACTTTTCCTTTTTAATTATAACTAAAAGTTTGATGGAAGAACTATTTTGAAACAAATTTAAGGGTAAAAATGAAACTTATCTACTAAAATCTATCTCTAAATAGTATTTAGTATAATTTAATAACTAAGTATTTGGTATAATTTAACTTAATCACGATCACGAGGGGGATTATCCTTACCGTTGAGAAACGATAGCTTCCCAATAAAATTAAGTGAAATAAATAATGATATATACTTCTATCCATGATTCAACAAAGAAGTTTCCTTCTGCTTTCTTCCCATCCACCTAATCTAGGATGGTGACACTTCGGTGTCCCTCTCGAGTGAAAGTATAAATAATAATTTTTTCTAAGAAATGAGGGCAATAATTGAACTATTTTAAAAATTCAAAAGGTCAACTTTAACTTAGTTGGAATAGGCACTGTTTATTTTAAAATGAATAAATAATCAACAAAATCTAACCCCATTTGGAAGTAAGTTAGAGAATCAACAATGGAGGCAAATGGAGAAAACAATGAACTTAGATTAGCCATTTCCTCTATTGAAGAGCGTAAAAGAAAGCTCTATGAAGCACCAGAGATCGGGTCCATTCAAAGCTTGAAGACACTAATTCGAGGCGATCCAAATATCATGCAAAGAGTTTTAATCTCTTCATCCAACGTTGAGACTCCATTGCATGTCTCAGTTTTGCATCGCCACCTTGAATTCACTCAATTTCGTTTAGATCTCAATCCTGAACTTGTTGGGAAAGTTGATGTCGTGCAAAGGACACCTCTACACTTGGTTTCAGAAAATGGGACGGTCGAGATTGTTCAAGCTTTGTTGGAGAAGAACACGAGCACTTGCATGGTTCGTGATTTGAATGGGTTGCTTCCTCTCCACCATGCAGTGATTAATGCGTGAATTGATATCATTCAACTGTTAATCAATGCGAGGCCACAATCTCTTTGGATGAATCTTCACAAGGGTCAAAATGTTATTTGAATTGATATCATTCAACTGTTAATCAATGCGAGGCCACAATCTCTTTGAATGAATCTTCACAAGGGTCAAAATGTTATTTGATTATTTTATTTGATTATTTTATAAAACTGAAAAATCTCTTTGAATGAATCTTCACAAGGGTCAAAATGTTAATTATTATCTGGAGCTCAAATAGGAATCCTCACCTCGAACGAAGTAGAGAGTATAGAGCCTCCCTTAAGGCCTATGGAGCCCTCGAACAAACTACATTTGTTTGACACTTAAGTCACGTATGACTACACCTTCGAGGGTCCCAACTTGGCCTATGGAGCCCTCGAACAAACTACATTTGTTCGACACTTGAGTCACTTTTGACTACACCTTCGAGGGTCCCATCATTTTTTTTTTTTTTTTTGACATTTGAGAATTCTATTGACATGACTAGTTTAAGGCCATGACTTTGATACCATGTTAGGAATCCCCAATTTCTTATGATATTATCCACTTTGAGCATAAACTCCAATGGCTTTGCTTTGGGCTTTCACAAAAGACTTCATACCAATGGAGATGTATTCCTTACTTATAAACCCACGATCGTTCACTAAATTAGCCAATGTGGGACTCCTTCCCAACAATCTTCAAACACTATCCTGACATAAACAAATTGAATTCAAATTGTGCAGATAGTATAATATTAGACATTCCTTTCAACTCCAATATCACTATTCATCATTCGTTTCATAGTAGCAATACTTTGAAAACATTCATAACAGGAACTGCAGTAATGGCCTACCAACTTTAGACCAAGAAACTTGTTACACTGGTCACTTGATTACAAATTCTATCTCATTCTTTGCATCAATATGTGTGATTATGTTCATCATAGGTCGACTACCTTTAAAAAATAGGATTTGTGCATGGATGTTAACCATAACTATGTGCATTTCCATTGCATCCTTTTCACAAAGCTACTTGGTGGGAGTTTGGCCCGTAAATGTCTCCTATAGGAATTCTTATACTTTAGAATTAACCTTTAAAATAGCATGGGACATTTTGCTTGCAACCGTGGGAGTGATTTTTGGTTTGGGAGGTAAAAAGGTTAAATCTTTGAGGATTAAAAGGTTAAATATTTTGGATATGGATTATTTGTGATGGTTTGTGTATTTATAATTGGGAAATACATGGTGTAGTTTATCTTATTCAAATGTAAATGTTTGTGTTGTAGAAAATAACCAGAAGTGTTGAGAGCAAGAAAAAATAGAGAAAATACACCGAAGTGAATGAAATATCCACTGTTTTGTGTTTCCTTGGTTGTACATTGCATCTTGACCTAAGTCATTATATAACCAATTTAACTCTTACACCCTAGCTCTGGGTAGATAAATACGCTAGATAGGTTGAACACACTGTCAAACACCTGGAGCTAATACATACTTTATCATGCACAATACAAGCAAACAAGCTCAACGGGTAGATAATATCCATAAATCAACTTGAAGCACAGATCACAATAGCTCAACCTCCTTCCTAACAAATCAAAGTGGTGCAGCGGAAGTGTGGTGGGCCCATAACCCATAGGTCCCAGGATCAAAACCTGGCTCTGATAGAGAAGAAAGACTTCATTTAGGAATTCTATGCTTTAGAATTAACGTTTACTGTAGCATGGTACATTTTTTTAGCAATGGTGGGAGTGGTTTCTCTTCGTTTTATTGTAATTCCTTTCCTTCTTTTGGTGGTGAACCTTCTGGTTTGGGCAGTAAAAAGGTTGTTTTTTTTAGCAATGGTGGGAGTGGTTTCTCTTCGTTTTATTGTAATTCCTTTCCTTCTTTTGGTGGTGAACCTTCTGGTTTGGGCAGTAAAAAGGTTGTTTTTTTGGCTTTGTGGCATTCAGAGAGATGCGATGGCTTCAACCATAACTTAAATAAAGATCGAGGGTATACAAAAATTAGGTTAAGTTGTTTGTTTTATCTTATATTTTGGGTATGGTTAAACTTCTTTTAAGTTGCATCTTTTATGTATGTTATCTTATTTAAATGTTTGTGGTGTAAAATAACTAGAATGGGGTTTGCGACGAGGAAGAAAATTCTTTGGCTCTTTGAGGCTAGCACGACCCAATTTTCAAGGCTCGAGAAATCAGATCGTGACGAAAAAAGAAAATGAAAATAAATAAAATAAAAACAAACAATTAAAACCCTATACCCTAAACCCTAAAATTGTGGGCAATTTAATATCAAACAATAGGTATTGTTCTAGTTATTTACAAATGGGAAACGGGTGCAAGAAAACCAACACAAACGACAACCAAACAGAAATACAAAATAACATTGACGCTCCGGGTCGACACCCTTCTGTGATAGAGAAACTCTCTAGCACCTCTCCACCTTCATTGGTACATGACAAAAGAAAAGGAGAAATGGGTGAGTATAAAATACTTAGTAATCAACCTACCTATAAGCTCTCATCGCATCTTTAACCTAATATGTTTCCACAGGCTTGTCGTAGGGTTCTAAGAAGTTTGCCACTAGTTCAGGTATTCCCTGAATATTACATCATACCACACCACAGTGGTATCTACCTTGAGCTAATCTATTTGTGTAGTCCCTCGTCTCCTCTCAGAGTGAGTTTCCTCCATACACAATAGTAGCTCCTCAATATACTACTATGTAGTATCTCGTTTATTCTCAGGCGGATTGTTCTACACACAATAGTATATCCTCAATCAACTACCTGTATAGTCCCTCATCCCCTCTCAAGGTGGGTTATCATACACACAATAGTGATTTCTCATGTTATCTACTTATGTAGTACCTCGTCCCTCTCCAGATGGTTATCATACATACAGTAGCAATTTCTCATGTCACCCACTTATGTAGTCCCTTGTCCAGTCTCACGCAATTTCTCATATATCATCTACTCACGTAGTCTCTCGTCCCTATCAAGGCAGGTCATGCTCTACATCTGATAGTGGGTCTTTGGGTCACTATTTATATATTCCCTCATCCCTTATCAGAGCATGTTATATCCTACACATAGTGACTTACCAAATAGTTTCGTTCGCATTACCGTCGATCTTATGTGTTCTCATTGATGGAGTTAATATAACACATGCAGAAACAATTTGGATCTTAGGCACTCTTAGAACATCAATTGTACTAAATAACGAGCATGTTCATAAGTATTAAAACTCAAGGTCTTTGAGTACTAACCTTTTGTAGTTTAAATTTCTTTTTCCTTACGAACCGGTTTCGAACCACCACTAGTGTCTTCTCCACTATTCTCCGACTTTAGAACGGGATTGTGAAATCCGTTGAGTGACTAAACTTGGGAGGGATTTAGTATATATGAAGAGAGAGTTTGTGAGAGTTTTTCTCAAGGTTTTTCTAAGGGAGAGATTCCATGTACCTTGGTCACTCGATTTATAGTCATGTTTGCATGTTCATGCAAGTTTGAGTTAACCAAATTTTGACACCTCAAAATTCCACTATCTCAAACATGAATTTTTCCATTTAAGTGAAGTCAACATTTTGACTTTCTTCATTTTAATTCAACAATTAATTTGAATAATTAATTTCAAATTAGAGTAATATTAAATGATTAATTAAACTATTTAATTAATCTTTAATATTAATTCAAATGCCAATCTCAATCAATTCCGACACATATTTGATTAAAATATTTAAATCTTATTTAAATATCTCTGATTTTCTCTTTTTGTTTAATTCATAAATAAAACAAAAATACGGTTAAATATATCGTATATATGTAGCGCATATTCTCTAATTTGAATTCGAACACTTCGAACTCACTCGTCACACTGTTCTTTGGTTTAGTCTGATATGAGCTAGTAGAGGGACCTAATGGACCTATAGATCATGGGCTCCAATGATCCAAGATTAACCGGTTAAACTTATTAACATTGTTAACCAACATTTGTTAACTACTAGGACACTCCACTATAGCCTAGTAGTTGCACTCCCCTCACTATAGATATATTTCTGTCCATTTGATATAACCATGATTAGTAAGTCGATTCTTCACAGGTTGTTCGTAACTAGAGCTAGGTCAATTTATCGTTTTACCCTTGAAGTTACTTCTTGTTTCTTATGTCCAACTTATCCTCTAATGAACAATTGTTTGTGGTCCAACTAGTAAACCGAATCCCTCTCAGGCCAATGAGAGGGTGGGGCCCCTTTTTCAAGACCTGGAGTCAGTACTTAAGGGAACTACCTCTCTTCTAGTGGGTAGGAGTGAATTCCATCTTGCACCCCACGTCCCCAGCCATTCACCCAGTCTTACCCCTGAAATGGGAGGCCTATCTAGTCAGCGAACTCGAGCCACTCTCACCTATGCAAATCTAAGAATTATTCCGAATAAATAGTAGTTCATGGTTAGCTCAGGATTAAGATCGAGTTACCTAGGTCATCGAATGAAAAGAAAATCAGTCTCAACAGTAAACGACATTATAAAGTAAGAGTGATTTTCTTCATAGTCGATCTTATGCAATACTCATTGCATAGGACGCCCCCACTCACATGTCTCCGCATGTACAATTTAGTGATCACATTGTTTATGTCATATACAAAAGTGGGACGCATCCATAGTGTCACTAGGATAAGGTACTCAGCCGTATCCCTGTACTATAGATTATTTTGACTATAACTTGAACTTGATCCACTCTTATGTCTCTACATATAGTTCAAGTAATCATACTATAGTCAGAGTGTTCTTAGTTTATTGGATTTAGATTAATAATCATAAAATTCACTTATTTCAATAACAATCTTTACTTAATAAACATCAATAATAACTTTATTGATAATAGAATATGTTTTTGTTTACAAACTATGAGTTTTAGGACATAAAACCCAACAGTGTTGTGAGGGCAGACTGGGGCATGACTTTATTTGATGTATCCTTGACGTTGGGAACAACGTGTGGGTAGAGGGCGCGAGGATTTCGGCGCCTCATCAGAATTCTCGAGCCTTTCCCGGCGACTGAATTTTTTTTTTCTGTGTTTGTAAATGCTACAAATACCGTTTGAATTTCAAGTTAAGTTTTTTTGTAGACTAAAATGTTTTGGTGCAACTTTAGTAGCAATTTTGGACATGCTTCGTTCGAGGTGTTTTTGCCGGATAAGGAAGTTTGTTTTCAAGAACGATGCTACTATTGGCACTACATTTGGGATGATAATGAGAAGGGTTTTTCTTTTTATAATAGTAAAACAAAGTTTTTCAAGCTCATTCATCCATGAAGTTCTTAGACTAAACCGTAACCTTTGCTCCACTCCAAGTTGTTAATGAAATATCCAAGTTCTTATTGAAATATAAAAGACTGACTTCAAAATGAATATACACGTCTCCATTTTATTCAAAAATTTCAAGCACCAAAATAAAAGAAAATTAAGAAGGAGACATGGGAATGGAGTTAAGAAAAGTATGTGATTGGAGTTGGGAGTGAAAAAAAGGTAACCTAAGTTTGGGGATATGTGTGATTCTTTGCTAAATAAAGTGTAACCTAACAAACCAACACAAACTAGAACGAGAACACCCTTACTATCCTTTCAGTTTTTTTGTTGGTTTTTCTTTTAATAGCATTTTACATAAAAATATATCTTTAAAAGTAGTTAAAAAGGTATCATTGTTTTAGTGCAATGATCATATATATATATAGGGTTCAAAAGGATCGAAATGAAACACAACAAATTCTAAGTTGATAAAAAAAAATGAATAATCTCTATATGATTTTAATGTTTACTTTTGCATCAACTTCTAATGTTTTCACTTGTTTTGCCGCCCAATATCCATAATCTCGTTGGAAAGTGACGATTCTTAATTACCAAGACGTACCTTTACTGGCCCATTGCAAATCGAAAAACGATGATTTAGGTAAATAAGGGTATTACACCATGACAAATTATTCAACGAGACCATATTATTTTATGTAGATCTGTATAAACTCTTGTACTTCTAACTTTTTCATTTTTTCAATTGAATTTATTCCCATGTGACATAACTTTATGATTTAGGGGCTTCAGTCAAAACAGGAATACAGCTGGAAATTCAAAGAAAATTTGTGGCAGACAACATTGTTTTGGTGCAACTTTAGCAGCATTTACGGGAAGCTTTCGTTCGAGGTTTTTTGGCCGGAGAAGGGAATTTGGCTTCAAGACCGATGCAACTATTCGCACTGCATTTGGCGTGCAGATGAGAAGGGATTTTCTTTATATAATAATCGAATAAATGTATTCGAGCTCATTCATCCATGGAAGCCTTAGACAAATCCGTCACCTTCGCCTTACATCACATCGAATCTTTTCTTTGCTACACAAGTAGTGGGCTTGCTGTAATACTACTCTAATAAAGTGTCTATTAATCATTTAAGTTCTTAAATATATTAAAATATTCAATAAAAAGTGTACATCTGACTAAAATATTAAAGTTGTAATTAAAGAATAAAACATTGATGTTGCCCTCAATATCAAAGTCTAGATTTTATAGGCACGAAAATGAAATAAATTTGAAAGTTATACATCATTCTCGAAAATGAAACACAAATAGATTCTGTATCGGCCACACAAAAAAGAAACTTGCAGATTTGAACCGGTAATACAAGAATTTTTAGTCCTCTACTCTACTAACTGAGTGATACCGGCCATTTCCTTTCCTACACATTATCCTTATTGTCAATAGCAGATTTGAACTGGTAATACAAGGATTTTCAGTCTTCTGCTTTACTAACTGAGCTATACCGGCCATTTCCATCACGACACATTATCCTTATTGTCAATAGCAAGCAGATTTGAACCGGTAATACGAGGATCTTCAGTCCTCTACTGTACTAACTAAGCTATACCGGCCATTTCTGACACATTATCTTTATTTATTTTTATAGTAGATTTGAACCGGTAACAGGAAGATTTTGAGTCCTCTGCGGTACTAACTGAGCTATACCGGCCATTTTCTTTCCGAAACATTAGCGTATTTTCAATAGCAGATTTGAACCGGTAACATGAAGATTTTCAGTCTTCTGTGATCGTTGGAAAACACGCTCTCATGCCTCATTGTGCCACGTGTCGCGCCTACAGCCAGAAACTTCTTTGGCTTATGTGGCTCAGTCGGCTAGTCTCGGCTTCGTGGCTCAGAATCTAGCTCATCGGCTCGATAAAGAATATTTTTCCCAATTTTTGACGTTCTGACTATCTTTAAGCTGAAATTGACCTTGCTTAAGGAAATGAAGGTTAATATAAGATTCAATTTCTCGACAAGTAAGCGGTCTTACTATCGTTAGACGACTTGTTTGATGTATGACGCAATGTGATGAAATATACATAGAAAATTAGTTGATACGGGATTTTGCCGCCCATTGCTACATTGCTCGTTACATATGTAAGCCTCACATTTTAAAATGTACCTTTCCAATCATGGGAGAATCTCACAATAAAGAATATCATGTCCTTCAAGACCAGTACTTGAAACTGTCGCCTTAGACCAACTCAACCATCTTGACTATTCTTTTTTTGTAACAGCTACAAATCACTGCTAGCATATATTATCCACTTTTAGGTACTAATGCATCGTCATCGGTCTCATGGTCTTAAAATGCGTCTTGATCATGTCTAGGAGTTGAAGAGGTTTATTGGATTCCTAGGCCAGCTAGGTTGCTTAACACGAGCTTTTGGTTCCATGTTACTCTATTTTGACTCCTCAACTCTTTCTTTAATCCAGGAATAATAGAGTCTATTTCCTCCTAACGTCGCCATGATCCTAAGGTGCATAGTATAGTGTACGCATCTTGACCTAAGTCATTATATAACCAATTTAACTCCTACACCCTAGCTCTGTGTAGATAAACACGCTAGATAGGTTGAACACACTGTTAAACACTTAGAGCTGGAGCTACTACATACTTTATCATGCACAATACAAGCAAACAAGCTCAACAGGAAGATAATATCCATAAATCTCCCTGAAGCACAGATCAAAATAGCTCATCAACCTTTCTAACAAATCAGAGTGGCGCAGCGGAAGCGTGGTGGGCCCATAACCCACAGGTCTCAGGATCAAAACCTGGCTCTGATAGAGAAGAAAGACTTAAAAAATATTGCAGTATCATTATACTACATCATGCATAATAGAAAAATTCATGGGGAACACACTGTCAAACACTAGGCGTCTTTTACCCAAAACAGATTGATTTCATTATAAAAAATTTGGAGCGTGAAGTGGAAATATTAGATCTAGAATAATTTATGGTTTTCTCGGTAGCATGAAGTAAATTAAAGATTATCTTGTCAAGATAATGGGATTTGAACCCATGCACTTTCGGACCAGTACCTGAAATTGGTGCCTTAGACCAGCTCAGCAATCTTGACCACTTTTTTTTTTTTAGTAACAACTACAAATCACTGCTAACATATATTATCCACTTTCAGGTACAGACGCATCGTCATCAATCTCACGGTTTTAAAATGCATATTGATGATGTCTAGGAGTTGAAAAGGTTTATTGGATTCCTAGGCCAACTAGGGTGCTTAACACGAGATTTTGGCTCTAGGTTACTCTATTCTTACTTCTCGACTCTTTCTTTAGTTTTGGACTCGTAGGGTCTAGACGCTCTTAATTTTGCCACGATCCTAAGGTGTTTAGTCTAGTGTACGCATCTTGACCTAAGTCATCGTATAACCAACCTAACTCTTATACTCTAGCTCTATGTAGATAAACACGCTAGATAGGTTGAACACACTATCAAACACCTGGAGCTAATACATACTTTATCATGCACAATATAAGCAACAAGCTCAATGGGAAGATAATATCCATAAATCACCCTAGAGCACAGATCACAATAGCTCATCCTCTTTTCTAACAAATCAGAGTGGCGCAGCGGAAGTGTGGTGGGCCCATAACCTATAGGTCCTTAGATCGAAACCTGGCTCTGATAAAGAAGGAAGACTTCAAAAATGATAGAGAAAATAATTTTGGAATTTTGGTTCCTCGTTACTCTATTTACTCTCTTAAGGTTGCTTAGTCTAGTGTACACATGTTGTATCATGCACAATACAAACAAGCTCAACGGGAAGATAATATCCATAAATAAACCTGGAGCATAGATCACAATAGCTCATCCTCATTTCTAATAGATTAGAGTGGCGCAGCGGAAGTGTGATGGGCCTATAACCCACAGGTCCTAGGATCGAAACTTGGGTTCTCATAGGGAAGAAAGATCTTAACAAATCGCTGCCCACCACCGCTACATTGCTCGTTACATATACAAGCCTCATAGTTTTAAAATGTGAGTTGAAGAGGTTTACTGGATTCCTAGGCAAGCTAGGTTTCTTAACATTGAAGAGGTTTACTGGATTCCTAGGCAAGCTAGGTTTCTTAACATGAGCAGATAATATCCATAAATGAGCACAGTGTTGGGTTTTATGTCCTAAAACTCATAGTAAAGATTGTTATTGAATAAAAATTCTTAACATGAGCAGATAATATCCATAAATGAGCACAGTGTTGGGTTTTATGTCCTAAAACTCATAGTAAAGATTGTTATTGAATAAAAAAGAGCATTGGGTTTTATGTCCTAAAACTCATAGTAAAGATTTTTATTGAATAAAAAAGAGCATTGGGTTTTATGTCCTAAAACTCATAGTAAAGATTGTTATTGAATAAAAATGAGCATTGGGTTTTATGTCCTAAAACTCATAGTAAAGATTGTTATTGAATAAAATGATCTATAGTATAAGGATAAGGCGGAGTACCTTGTTGTTTATTCACTTTTGTATATGATATAAACAATGTGATCACTAAATTGTACATGTGGAGACATGTGAGTGGGGGCATCCTATGCAATGAGTATTGCATAAGATCGGACCATGAAGAAAATCACTCACTTTATAATGTCGTTTACTGTTGAGACTGATTTTCTTTTCATTCGATAACCTAGGTAACTCGGTTTTAATCCTGAGCTAACCAATCACTCTCACTTTATAATGTCGTTTACTGTTGACACTGATTTTCTTTTCATTCGATAACCTAGGTAACTCGGTTTTAATCCTGAGCTAACCATGAACTCCTATTTATTTGGAATTATCCTTAGATTTGCATGGGTGAGAGTGGCTCTAGTTCGCCGACTCAATAGGCCTCCCATTTCAGGGGTAAGACTGGGTGAATGGCTGGGGACGTGGGGTGCAAGATGGAATTCACTCCTACCTACTTTTAGGGATAGAAGAAAGGTAGTTCCCTTAAGCACTGACTCCAGGTCTTGAACAAGGGGCCCCACCCTCTCATTGGCCTGAGAGGGATTCGGTTTACTGGTTGGACCACAAACCAATTGTTCATTAGAGGATCAGTGAGACATAAGGAACAAGAAGTAACTTTAGGGGTAAAACGGTAAATTGACCCAGCTCTAGTTACGAACAACCTGTGAAGGATCGACTTACTAATCATGGTTATATCAAATGGACATAAATATATCTATAGTGAGGGGAGTGCAACTACTAGGCTATAGTGGAGTGTCCTAGTAGTTAACGAATGTTGGTTAACAAGGTTAATGAGTTTAGCCGGTTAATCTTGGATCGTTTGGAGCCCATGATCTATAGGTCCATTAGGTCCCTCTGCTAGCTCATATCGGACTAAACCATAGAACAGTGTGACGAGTGAGTTCGAAGTGTTCGAATCCAAATTGGGGAATATGCGCTACATATATACGATATATTTAACCGCATTTTTGTTTTATTTACGAATTAAACAAAAGGAGAGAATCTGAGATATTTAAATAAGATTTAAATATCTTAATCAATTATGTGTCGGAATTGATTGGGATTGACATTTGAATTAATATTAAATATTAATTAAATAGTTTAATTAATCATTTAATGTTACTTTAATTTGAAATTCATTATTCAAATTAATTGTTGAATTAAAATGAAGAAAGTCAAAATGTTGACTTCATCTAATGGAAAAATCCATGTTAGTGGAATTTTGAGGTGTCAAAATTTGGTTTAACCAAACTTGCATGCTTGCCAAATAAACCCCACAAGTTTGAGTGGAATTTTGAGTGTCAAAATTTGGTTAACTCAAACATGCATGCTTGCCACATAATCCCAAAGATTTGAGTGAAATTTTAAGTGTCAAAATTTGGTGATCTCAAATTTGCATGAACATGCAAACATGACTCTTTAAATAGAGTGATCATGGTACGTGGAAGGTCTTCTTCTTCTTGGTGAAAAACCTTGAGAAAAACCTCTCACAAACACTCTCTTCACATATACAAAATCCCTCCCAAGTTTAGTCACTCACCGGATTCCACAATCCCGTTCTAAGGCGAGAGGATAGTGGAGAAGACACTAGTGGTGGTTCGGAATCCCGTTCTAAGGCCGGAGGATAGTGGAGAAGACACTAGTGGTGGTTCGAAACCCGTTCGTGAGGAAAAAGGAGTTTGAACTACAAAAGGTTAGTATTTAAACTCATTAAATTTTAATACCTATGAACATGCTAGTTATTTACTATAATTGAGGTTCTAAAAGTGCCTAAGATCCAAATTGGTTCCATATTAACACCATCACACATATCACAATAGCATATCCTCTTTTCTAACAAATCAAAAAGCATATCCTCTTTATCACAATAGCATATCCTCCTTTCTAACAAATCAAAAAGCATATCCTCTTTATCACAATAGCATATCCTCCTTTCTAACAAATCACGTTACGAAATCTCACAATAAGGAATGTCATGTCAAGAATGGGACCCATGCCCTTTTTGGATCAATGTCATGTCAAGAATGGGATTTGAACCCATGCCCTTTCGGACCAGTACCTGAAACTGGCGCCTTAGACCAACTCGGCCATCTTGACTTGTTTTTTTGTAACAATAGCTATAGCTACAAATCACTGCTAGTGTCACAATCGCAGTTTCTAGGCAGCGGATTTGGCGATTGTGCGGCACCCACTTTCAGCACTGAGTGGGTCAAGCCTACTTTGAGTTACGTTGCCTGTGGTGCAACGTGAATAAAAACCTCGAGTCTCGATTTCAAGAGAAGATTTTAGAAAGCGGGGAAGAGAGGTTTTGGAAAAAGAGTTTTAAAAGCAAGAGAGAGAGAGAGATTGGAGTTACATGGGAATGTAAGAAAAAAAAGGCAACAACTGCTTCCTGCATATAACTATTAGGGAGGGAGAAGTTGACCGCTAGTCGTATCCCCCACATTTTGAGGCATTTCATGTCTACCAGGCGTAGCCATGACATTGTTGGATCGTCATACTCTTAAAGAAAATAAGGAAGAAATGATACAACATGAAAGCGGTAAAAGAAAGCAATAAAGAAAGCAATAAAGTAGTACAAGGCAAAGGTTTCGGTGTGTCACGGGCATGCGGTCATGGGCGACATGCCTTGGACAAGCATGACCGTGATAACTAGCGTATATTATCCACTTTAGCCTGTTATGCACCGTCGTCAGCCTCACGGTTTTAAAATGCGTCTTGGTCATATCTAAGAGTTCAAGATGTTTATTGGATTCCTAGGCCAGTTAGGGTTCTTAACACGAGCTTTTGGTTCTAGGTTACTCTATTTTGACTCCTCGACTCTTTCTTTAATCCTAGAGTAATAGGGTCTATTTCCTCTTAACGTCGTCACGATCCTAAGGTGCTTAGTCTAGTGTACACATCTTGACCTAGCTTAATTTACATATTCAAAATAAGTTCTTAATGTACATATAAATCCATATTCATCAATAATTAGATGAAAGTGGAAATCCATACTCATCAATAATTTGATGAAAGTGGAAATCCATATTCATCAATAATGTGATGAAAATGGGAAAAGTGAAAATAATAAATATGGGAAAAGTTAAAATAATAAAGCAAAAGATAGAGGACAAACAAACATGATGAGATATGTGAGGAGACATGTTTTGACATATTTCACCTATTATTATTATTATTATTATTATTATTATTATTATTATTATTATTATTATTATTATTATTATTATTTATTTTTATTTTTATTTTTTGTTTTTTTACCAATAGTTTAACGACTATTCAGTCTTTGAGATGATGATATTTACAGAGGTGGTTGAGAATCCAAAAATGGATCATTGAGATCATAAATAGTGTCTTCCTCTTCTTCTTCTACAATAGAAGGAGAAGATGTCGAACCAACTGATGCGACCTCTTGAAGAAGCTTTTGAAAATCAGCTTCCGAAGTTGTCTGGGCTAATGCATCGAGTAGCTTCGACTTTGAATTAAGGAATTCGGAGGTCCTCTTCTTGGATAAATCCTAAGGTGGCCATTCTCTGATAGCCAGACCTTGACGGCTTTGATATCTGTGTGGGTATAAGTATATTTATCCCACCATTTGATTTTGATAGTTTTGAAGACCTGTTTTATTTGGTCTTCAGTTTCTTTAATTTGAAAATTCCAAGTTAAAATCCAAGGAATTTGAAAGTATAGGCAAAAGCGCATGGTTAATGGAAATGGAATTTTGAATAAAGTAGTGGAAGGATTCCTGTATTGGTACGGGGAATATATCTTTGGCTGATCCAAAGATTTTCCACAATTTGATGAACCAAAATGGATAATGAATTTTATGAGCATTCTGGCAAAATTGAATAAATTGCTCATAATTTTGATACCAAATGACATTAAACCATGCCATCTAATAGTCTCGGTACGAAAAAGAGTGAGGAACAAATGGTTTCGAAAAAGTCTTTTTCGTGTACGGATCTTGATTCCAGTACGTCGGATTCATGACTTTGAATATTTTGAAGGATCATCGCGACTCGGAATATGAGTAATTTTGACGGATTTTGTGTCGACTAAAATGAATTCATAAAACCGTCCGGTCTTATGAAGATCTTCTGGGATATAAAAGAATCCCGATGGATAAGCTTTCTTGACGACCTCGCTGATTTTTGGGTCGTCGTATTCTGGTTCTACCAGAGCTTCTGGTATAGACACATATTTTTGAAAGTAGGTCCTGATTTCAGGAACTGGAGAAAATCGAACAGGAACAACCGCGTCCGAGTAGGTTGAGGGGACAGAAGGTCCCTTTGAAGTGGAAGAGATAGTAGGTCTCGATGGAGTAACGACAGATGGCCGTGTTGAAGAGGCAGAAGGCCTCGTCGGAGTGATAACCTCCGCTTATTTTTTAGAAAGCTTTGCTTTAGACCTGGTCACCAATGTGAAACCAGCATCCATTACATAGCTATCGGACGTTATTGGAGTAGGTGTGTTTGAAGAAGCATTGGCTTTCTTCCCTTTTTTGATCACTTTCTTTCCCGTCATCATTGGGAGAAGGAGATTGGCTAGGGAGAGTTTTTCTTCGAGAGTAAGAACTCTCTTGAGAGGTAATCTGCCAAGGGGTTTTCGACCCCTTTTATAGGCAAAATTTGGAAGTAGACTATAAAACGGAACCAATATAAAATGGTTTGCCATCTACCAAAAAATTGTTTAGACACAAGATTCTTGACATCTTTTTCTAAAACAAATTTAGATGCCCTTGAATTTATTTTGATAACAAAGCTTTTGTTAATTAAATCGCTTTGAAATGTTTGTATACAAAGTACTATTGAAAGTATTTCTTTCTTTACTGTTGAGTAATTTTTTTGAGTAGAATTCCATATTCCCGAATGGAAACGGACAATGGATTCTTTCTTGTCAAGGGACTGTTTCAAGATTCCTCCATATCCAATATCGGATGTGTCGGTCTCCACTATTAAACTAGCTCTTGGGTTTATCAGCGATAAACACGGAATTGACTTGACAAGGGATTTGATTTTTTGGACTGTTTTGTTGTGTTCTTCAGTCCACGGCTTTGAATTCTTTTTTAGTCTTTCAAAAAGTGGCTTGCAAATGGGTTTGATATTTTGAAGGAAATCAGACACATAATTGAGTTTGAGGCAAACTCAATGGACATTTGAATGGGTTTAATTAGACCCAAATGAATTTCAAATCCAAGAAAATGGATTTTTGTTTGAAAAAGTTTAATTTTTGGTTTAGACACAACTAAACAGTTTCTTTTGACTGTCGTAAAAAATGTTTGAAGATGTTGATCGATGTTTTGAGAAAAAAAATAAGAACATCGTCAATATAAACAATTGAAAAGTCTTGAAAAGGATTGAAAATATCATTCATAATCTTTTGAAATTCGGATGGAGCGTTTTTTAGCCCAAATGGCATAACATTCCATTCGTATTGTTCGAAAGGGACATTGAAAGCCGTTTTGTACTTGTCTTTTTCTGAAATCTGGATTTGCCAAAATCCTGATTTGAAAATACTTCTGCATTTGAAATTCTTTGCATTAAATCTGATTTATTTGGAATCGGATATCTAATCCATTCCAAAACCTCATTTAAGGGTTTGTAGTCTATTACCAGTCGCCGGACTCCACGTTCCTTCTTTGCCTGGTTGTTGACGTAAAAAGCCGCACATGACTAGGGGCTCTTTGACGGCCTAATAAGACCCTTCTGCAAAAGATCATTGATTTCTGCTTTGCAGAATGTTAGTAATTCCTTATTCATTTGAATAGATCGGGCCTTCATAGAAATATTTTTCTCCTCGAAGTTTTTGACATAAGGAAAATTAACTATGTGTTGCTTCTTATTCCAAAAGGCATTAGGGATAGTTGAACAAATCTCCCTTTCTATGCTCATTTGAACTTTCTTGTTCTTCAGTAGAACATTTGAAATGATTTGATTTTCTGAGCTTTCTCAGAAATTCGTCTATAAGATGAAGATATGTAAGACAAGAGATAGAATAGAATAGAATAATTTTTCTCTCAATTTTCCAATTGATATTCAAGAGAGAGCTATCGGCCAATCCATGCTCTCCTTACATTGATGAAGTAGTTTTATAGACTTCGGATTTGAACGTAAATTTGAAAAAAAGCCAACTAAGAGATAAGATCAAATCTAGCACAGGAGCCCTGCAAGATCTGCTTTCCTAAAAGTAAGAAAAGACATAAAGGAAACTAATAATTTAAAAGACTAATAATTTACTAATAATATTTCCCACTCCTTCCCGTGTTTCTAGTCTAAATGGGAATTTGTAACGGTAATATTGTCCTCTTTGGGCTTTCCCTTTCGGAGTTCTACTCAAGGCTTTAAAAATGGTGGTTTGTTCTCATCCCAACCAATGTGGGACATCACAGAATCTCTCACCGACTCGTAAAATAGACATCTCTACTTATAATTCATATGTTGTCACTTTCGACTCAAAACTGTAAATAATGTTTTATTTCTTTAAGAGAGTGATTCCAACAACTAAACTATTTAAAAAACTCAAAAGGTCAACTTTAGTTAGTTGGAAGCCTCACCATATATTACAAATAAATAAATAATTCATACAAAAAAAAAAAAAAAAAAAAAAAAAAAAAAAAAAAAACTAGATAAAAAAGCCTGGTATTCATTAATGGAGGCAACTCATCAACAACTCACACAATCTTCCAATATTGCAAATGGAGGAAGCAACCAACTTGGATTAGCCATGTCCTCTATCGAACCAAGCAAACGATGGCTCTATGAAGCATCAAAGATCGGGTCCATTTAAAGCTTAAAGACACTAATTCAAAGCGACCCAAATATCATTCAAAGAGTTCTAATCTCCTCTTCCAACATTGATACTCCAACGTTGATCAATGCGAGCCCACAATCTGTTTGGATGAAACTTCACAATGGTCAAACTGTTCTTCATTTATGCTTAAAACACAACCATTTGGAAGTTCTTAAGTTATTGATCTCAATGATTGAAGATCAACAAAATTATGGGTTTCTGAACGAACGCGATGTGAATGAAAATACCGTTTTGGATTTTTCTATGATGTTAAGACATATTGAGATATATGTTATGATAAAAATTTAAGTTTATGAAACCTGGCTCTAATAGAGAAGAAAGATCCTCTTACACCTTAGCAATGTGTAGATAAACACGCTAGATAGAGTGAACACACTGTCAAACACCTAGAGTAACACGTACTGTATCATGCACAATACAAGCAAACAAGCTCAATGAGTAGATAACATCCATAAATTAACCTTTAGCAAGATCAAAATAATAAACATAGAGCATAGATCACAATAGCTCATCCTCATTTTTGATAGATCAGAGTGGCATAGCGGAAGCGTGATGAGCCTATAACCCACAGGTCCCAAGATCGAAACCTGGCTCTAATAGAGAAGAAAGGAGGTCTTCTTACACCACTCTAGATAGAGTGAATTCAAACACCTTGAGTAACACGTACTGTTCATGCACAAAATTAATTGATACGAGGTTCTTAATCCATGACTCCTAAGCTTTACCGATCACCGCCCACCGCTACATTGCTCGTTACGTATGCAAGCCTCACATTTTAAAATGTTGACCATTATACCTCCCCAATCAATGTCGAATCTCACAATAAAAAATATCATGTCAAGAATGGGATTCAAACCCATGTCCTTTCATACCAATACTTGAAATTGGCAACTTAGACCAACTCGACCATCTTGACTATTTTTTTTGTGACAACTACAAATCACTGCTAGCATCTATTATCCACTTTGACCCGTTCTGCATCGCCATTAGCCTCACGATTTTAAAATTTTTCTTGGTCATGTCTAGGAGTTGAAGAGGTTTATTGGATTCCTAGGCGAGATAGGTTGCTTAACACGAGCTTCTAGTTTCTGGTTACTCTATTTTGACTCTTCGACTCTTTCTTCAGTCCTGGAGTAATAGGGTCTATTTCCTCTGAACGTCGCCACAATCCTATTGTGCTTAGTCTAGTGTAAGCATCTTGACCTAAGTCATCGTATAACCAACCTAACTTTTATACCCTAGCTTTGTGTAGATAAACACGCAGCTAATACAAGCAAACAAGCTCAATGAGTAGATAATATCCATAAATCAACCTGGAGCACAGATCACAAATAATCTCAATGGGTAGATAATATCCATAAATCAATCTGGAGCACAAATCACAATAGTTCATCCTCTTTTCTAACAAATCAAAGTAGCGGAAAGCATGGTTGGGCCCATAATCCATAGGTCCCAAGATTGACTTTGATAGAGGAGAAAGATTTTAAAATTGAAGAGTTTGTGCAAGTGGACATACAAAATTAGTTGATACGAGTTTCTTAATCCATGAGACTCCAAAGCATAAGAGATCACCACCCAACGATACAATACATTGCCAAATCTCACAATAAAAAGAATGTCACCCAACGATACAATACATTGCCAAATCTCACAATAAAAAGAATGTCATTCAAGAATGGGATTCGAACCCATGCCCTTCCAGGGTTGTACCAAAAACCTGTGCCTTAGACCAGCTCAGCCATCTTGACTTATTTCTTTTTGTAACAATAGCTACAAATCGCTGCTAGTCTCACAATCGCGGTTTCTAGGCAGTGGATTTGGCGATTGTACGGCACCCACTCTCAGCACTGAGTGGGTCAAGCCTTCTTTGAGTTACGTTGCCTGCGGTCAGGCAACGTGAATACAAACCTCGGGTATCGATTTCAAGAGAAGATTTTAGAAAGCAGGGAAGAGAGGTTTGAGAAAAAGAGTTTTGAAAGCAAGAGAGAGAGAGAGATTGGTGTTATAGGGGAATGTAAGCAAAAAAGGCAACAACAACGGGTTCCTGCATATAACTATTGGGTAGGGAGAAGTTGACAACTAGTCGTATCCCCCTATAGTTCATTTTGAGGAATTTCATGTCTATCAGGCGTAGCCATAACATTGCCGAAACGTCATACTCTTAAAGAAAATAAGAAAAAAATAATACAACATGAAAGCGGTAAAAGAAAGCAATAAAGTAGTACAAGGCAAACATTTCGCCGTGTCACGGGCATGCAGCCATGGGCATCAAAGATCGAGTCCATTCAAAGCTTAAAGACATTAATTCAAAGCGACCCAAATATCATTCAAAGAGTTCTAATCTCCTCTTCCAACATTGATACTCCATTGCATATCTCGGTTTTGCATCGCCACCTTGAATTCACTCGATTTCTTTTAAATCTCATGCCTGAACTTGCTGGAGAAGTTGATGCCCGGCAAAGGACACCTCTCCACTTAGCTTCAGAAAATGGAATGGTCGAGATTGTTCAAGCTTTGCTGAAGAAGAACACAAGCACTTGCATGGTTCGTGATTTGAATGGGTTTATTCCTCTCCACCATGCATTGATTAATGGAATAATTATTTATCAATGCGAGCCCACAATCTATCTGGATGAAGCTTCACAATGGTCAAACTGTTCTTCATTTATACGTAAAACACAAACGCTTGGAAGCTCTTAAGTTGTTGATCATAATGATTGAAAATCCACAAAATTATGGGTTTCTGAACGAACGCGATGTGAATGAAAATAGCATTTTAGATTTTTCTATGATGTTAAGATATATTGAGATATATGTTATGATAAAAATTTAAGTTTATATATAATTTTGTTATTCACTTTCTATTAATATTTTTAAAAATTGTTTTTATTTTTCACAATTTTTTTACAATCATTTTCATATTTGTAATTTTGAGACAAACTTCAAATAATAATAATAATAATAATAATAATAATAATAATAATAATAATAATTAAAAAACTACTTTCATTAGTTTTTATTTAAAAAATTTCTTTGAATTTTGAAAATATATGAAAAAATTAAATAACAGAAAAAAAGGCTTAAAATTAAATCTGTTTTTAAAAAATTAGATTTTTTTCTCATAATTTTTAATGATTTTTTCTTTTTCTAAAAAAAAAAATTTTATCCAATTTGGATTGAAATTGTGCAGACAGTGAGATATTTGTTGTCAATACCGAGAATAAAAACAGGAAAAAATACTATGAAAAATGAAGAACAATGCAATGACATAATCTTGAATACAATGGTGATTGGCTTCAAGAAGTGCAAGGTACAATGATGTTGGTAGCAACGGTGATCGCAATGGTAACTTTTCAAGGTGCAATCAACCCTCCGGGCGGTGTTTGGCAACAAGATATTCCTTTCAACTCTAATATCACTATTCATCGTTCGTTTCACAGTAGCAATACTTTTAAAATATTCATAGCGGGAACTGTAGTAATGGCCTATCCGGCTTCATGCCAAGGAAATTATTACACGGCTTACTTGGTTACAAATTCTATCTCATTCTTTGCATCGGTATGTGTGATTATGTTCATTATAGGTCGATTGCCTTTGAAAAATAGGATTTGTTCATGGTTATTAACAGTAACCATGTGCGTTGCCAATGCATCCTTATCACATAGTTACATACTCGGAGTTTGGCTCGTAAATGCCTCATTTAGGAATTCGTATGCTTTAGAATTAACGTTTACAATAGTATGATACATTTTGTTAGCAATGTTGGGAGTGGTTTCTGTTCGTTGTATTGTAATTCCTTTCCTTCTTTTGGTGGTGAACCTTCTGGTTTGGGCAGTAAAAAGGTTGTATCTTTGGCTTTGTGGCATTCAGAGAGATTCGATGGCTTCAACCATAACTTAAATAAAGATAGAGGGTATACAAAAATTAGGTTAAGTTGTTTGTTTTATCTTATATTTTTGATATGGTTAAGCTTCTCGTTAAGTTGCATATGTTATGTATGTTATCTTATTTAAATGTTTGTGGTGTAAAATAACTAGAATGGGGTTTGGGACGTGTAAGAAAAAAAGAAAATGAAAATAAATAAAATAAAAACAAACAATTAAAGCCCTAAACCCTAAACCCTAAACCGTAAAATTGTGGGCAATTAATATCAAACAATAGGTATTGTTCTAGTTATTTACAAATGGGAAAAAGGTGCAAGAAAACCAACACAAACGACAACCCAAAAGAAATACAAAATAACATTGACGCCCCTGGTCGACACCCCTCTTTGATAGAGCAACTCTCTAGCACCTCTCCACCTTCATTGTCGTAGGAGAAATGGGTGAGTATAAAATACTTAGTAATTTAATATGTTTCCACACGCTTGTCGTAGGGTTTTAAGAAGTTTGCCACTAGTTCAGGTATTCCGTGAATGTTACATCACACCACGTAGTATCTACCATGAGGTAATCTATTTGTGTAGTCCCTCGTCTCCTCTCAGAGTGAGTTTCCTCTCAGAGTGAGTTTCCTCCATACACAATAGTAGCTCCTCAATATACTACTATGTAGTATCTCGTCTATTCTCAGGCGGTTGTTCTACACACAATAGTATATCCTCAATCAACTACCTGTGTAGTCTCTCATTCTCTCTCCAGATGGTTATCATACATACAATAGCAATTTCTCATGTCACCCACTTATGTAGTCCCTTGTCCTCTCTTAGAAAGGTTATCATACATACCGTGGTAACTCTTTATATTATCAACTCACGTAGTCTCTCGTCCCCTATCAAGGCAGGTCATGCTCTACATCTGATAGTGGGTCTTTGGGTCACTATTGATGTAGTCTCTCATCCCTTATTAGAGCATGTTATATCCTACACATATTGACTTCCCAAATAGTTTCGTTCGCATTACCATCGATCTTATGTGTTCTCATTGATGGAGTTAATATAACACAAGCGGAAGCAATTTGGATTTTAGGCACTCTTAAAACATCAATTATAGTAATTAACTAGCATGTTCATAAGTATTAAAACTCAAGGTCTTTGAGTACTAACCTTTTGTAGTTCAAATTCCTTTTTCCTTACGAACCGGTTTCGAACCACCACTAGTGTCTTCTCCACTATTCTCCGGCCTTAAAACGAAATTGTAGAATCCGGTGAGTGACTAAACTTGGGAGGGATTTAGTATATATGAAGAGAAAGTTTATGAGAGTTTTTCTCGAGGTTTTTCCAAGGGAGAGGTTCCATGTACCTTGATCACTCTATTTATAGTCATGTTTGCATGTTCATGCAAAGTTGAGATTACCAAATTTTGACACTCAAAATTCCATAAGCATGCAAGTTTGGTTAAACCAAATTTTGACACCTCAGAATTCCACTAACTCAAACCTCGATTTTTCCATGATGTGAAGTCAACTTTTTGACTTTCTTCATTTTAATTCAACAATTAATTTGAATAATTAATTTAAAATTAAAGTAATATGAAATGATTAATTAAACTATTTAATTAATATTTAATATTAATTCAAATGTAAATCCCAATCAATTCCAACACATATTTGATTAAAATATTTAAATCTTATTTAAATATATCCCAATCTCATTAACCTTGTTAACGAACATTCGTTAACTACTAGGACACTCCACTTATAGCCCAGTAGTTGCACTCCCCTCACTAAAGATATATTTCTGTCCATTTGATATAACCATGATTAGTAAGTCGATCCTTCACAGGTTGTTCGTAACTAGAGCTGTGTCAATTTACCGTTTTACCCCTGAAGTTACTTCTTGTTCCTTATGTCTCACTGATCCACTAATGAACAATTGGTTTGTGGTCCAACCAGTAAACAGAATCCCTCTCAGGCCAATGAGAGGGTGGGGCCCCTTGTTCAAGACTTGGAGTCAGTACTTAAGGAAACTACCTCTCTTCTATCCCTAAAAGTGGGCAGGAGTAAATTCCATCTTGCACCTCACGTCCCCAGCCATTCACTCAGTCTTAGCCCTGAAACGGGAGGCCTATTGAGTCAGCAAACTCGAGCTACTCTCACCTATGCAAATCTGAGGATAATTCCGAATAAACAGGAGTTCATAGTTAGCTCAGGATTAAGATCGAGTTATCTAAGTCCTCGAATGAAAAGAAAATCAGTCTCAACAGTAAACGACATTCTAAAGTGAGAGTGATTTTCCTCATGGTCCGATCTTATGCAATACTCATTGCATAGGATGCCCCCACTCACATGTCTCCGCATGTACAATTTAGTGATCAGGTCCGATCTTAGGCATCATACATAGTGTCCCCAAGATAAGGTACTCAGCTTTATCCCTGTACTATAGATCATTTTGACTATATACTTGAACTTGATCCACTCTTATGTCTCTACATATAGTTCAAGTAATCATACTATAGTCAGAGTGTTCTAAGTTTATTGGATTTAGATTCATAATCGTAAAATTCACTTTATTCAATAACAATCTTTACTGAATAAACATCAATAATAACTTTATTGAAAATAGAATATGTTTTTGTTTACAAATTATAAGTTTTAGGACATAAAACCCAACAGTGTTGTGAGGGCAGACTGGGGCATGGCTTTATTTGATGTATCCTTGACGTTGGGAACAACGTGTGGGTAGAGGGCGCGAGGATTTCGGCGCCTCATCAGAATTCTCGAGCCTTTTCTGGCGACTGAATTTTTTTTTTTTTTTTTTTTTTTTTTTTTTTTTTTGTAAACGCTACAAATATGGTTTGATTCAAGTTCAGTTTTTTTTGTAGACTAAAATGTTTTGGTGCAATTATATGGAGACTTTTAAGAAAATAGTGCATGTATGATAATGAAATATCCAAGTTGTTATCGAAATATAAAATACTGACTTCAAAATGAATATACACGTCTTGATTTTATTCAAAAATTTCTAGCACCAAAATAAAAGAAAATTGAGAACGAGACTTGGGAACGGAGTTAGGAAAAGTATGTGATTGGAGTTGGGAGAGAAAAAAGGATAACCTAAGTTTGGGGATGCGTGTGATTCTTTGCTAAGTAAAGTGTAACCTAACAAACAAACATGAATACGATTAATATCCTTTCAGGTTTTTGTTCGTTTTTCTTTTAATAGCGTTTTACATAAAAATCTATTTTTAAAAGTCGATAAAAATGTATCATTGTTTTAGTACAATGATCATATATATATATATATATATATATATATATATATATATATATATATATATATATATATATATATATATATATATATATAGGGTTCAAAAGGATCGAAATGAAACACAAACAAATTCTAAGTTGATAAAAAAAAAAAATGAAGGCTATGATTTTATGGTTTACTTCTGCATCAACTTCTAATGTTTTCACTTGTTTTGCCGCCCAATATCCACAATCTCGTTGGAAAGTGACGATTCTTAATTACCAAGACGTACCTTTACTGGTCCATTGCAAATCAAAAAACGACGATTTAGGTAAATAAGGGTATTGCACCATGACAAATTATTCAACGAGACCATATTATTTTATGTATATCTGTATAAACTCTTATAGTTCTAACTTTTTTATTTTTTCAATTGAATTTGTTCCCATCTGACATAAATGTCAGATTTAGGGGAGCATATTCTTCGGTCAAAATAGGAATACAGCTGGGAATTCAAAGAGAATTTGTGGAAGATAACATTGTTTTGGTGCAACTTTAGCAGCAATTACGGGAAGCTTTCATTCGAGGTTTTTTGGCCAGAGAAGGGAATTTGGCTTCAAGACCGATGCAACTATTCACACTACATTTGGCGTGCAGATGAGAAGGGTTTTTCTTTGTATAATAATCGAATAAATGTATTCGAGCTCATTCATCCATGGAAGCCTTAGACAAATATGTCACCTTCGCCTTACATCACATCGAATCTTTTCTTTGCTACACAAGTAGTGTGCTTGGTGTAATACTACACTACCAAAGTGTCTATTAATCATTTAAGTTCTTAATATTCAATAAAAAGTGTACATCTGACTAAAATAGTAAAGTTGTTATTAAAGAATAAAACATTGACCTTGCCTTGAATATCAAAGTCTAGATTTTATAGAAAAAATTCAAGCACGAAAATGAAATAAATTTGAAAGTTATACACCATTCTCGAAAATGACACACAAATAGATTCTGTATTGGCCACACAAAAAAGAAACTTGATCGTCAGAAAATACGCGCTCATGCCTCAATGTGTCACGTGTCACGGCTACAGCCAGAAACTTCTTTGGCTTATGCGTCTCAGTCGGCTAGTCTCGGCTCAAAATCTAACTCAGTTAGCCGACTTCGCGGCTCAGAATGCCAATGTACTCAAGAGGGAATGGAGAATGGACAAGGCCAACCAAGCAAATGTACTCAAGCATAGTGGCTAGTGGCTAAGGTTTGATGTGATGAAATATTGAGCATTATACCATCTCATTGGGATTCGAACCCATGCACTAGTACTTAAAACTAGCACCTTAGACCAACTCAACCATTTGAACTATTCTTTTTTGTAACAGCTACAAATCACTGCTAGCATATATTATCCACTTTCAGGTACTAATGCATCGTCGTCAGTCTCACGATTTTAAAATACGTCTTGATCGTCTAGGAGTTGAAGAGGTTTATTGAATTCCTAGGCTAGCTAGGTTTCTTAACACGACCTTTTTGTTCCAGGTTACTCTATTTTGACTCCTCGACTCTTTATTTAGTTCTGTAGTAATAGGGTCTATTTCCTCTTAATGTCGCCACGATCCTAAGGTGCTTAGTCTATTGTACGCATCTTGACCTAAGTCATTATATAACCAACCTAACTCTTACGCCCTAGCTCTGTGTAGATAAACATGCTAGATAGGTTGAACACACTGTCAAACACCTGGAGATAATACATACTTTATCATGCACAATACAAGCAAACAAGCTCAATGGGAAGATAATATCCATAAATCACTCTAGAGCACAGATCACAATAGCTCATCCTCTTTTCTAACAAATCAGAGTGGCGTAGCAGAAGTGTGGTGGGCCCATAACCCACAAGTCCCAAGATCAAAACCTGGCTCTAATAAAGAAGAAAGACCGAAAATAGTTTTACAATGACATTAGTTTACAATGACACACAAGAATCATTATACCTCTCAAACCACTAGCTTGGCTTATTATCTGCTTTGGCCCTAACCAACCTAACTCTTATACCCTTGCTAGATTGGGGACCACACTACTCTTATACCCTTGCTAGTAGGGGAACACTTGGAGCTAACCGAAATTATATCATGCTCAATGCGAAGATAATATACATAAATCATCCGCTCATCCTCTTTTCTAACAAATCAGAGTGATGCAGTGGAAGCCGTTGTCAAACACTTGGAGCTAACACATACTATATCATGCCCAATACAAGCAAACAAGCTCAACGGGAAGATAATATCCATAAGAGCACAGATCACAATGACTCATCCTCTTTTCTAACAAATCTCATCCTAGAGCACAGATCATAATAGCTCATCGTATTTTCTAACAAATCAGAGTGGTGCAGCGGAAGTGTGGTGGGCCCATAACCCACGAGTCCTAGGATTGAAACTTGGCTCTAATAGAGAAGGAAGACTTCAAAAATGATAGAGAAAACAATTTTATTATGACATAGCTAAAAATATACTATGTGTCTTGGCCATGTCTTGGAGTTAAAGAGGTTTATTAGATTCCTAGGCTAGCTAGATTGGCTTAACACGAGCTTTTGGTTCCTGGTTACTCTATTTTGACTCTTCGACTCTTTCACAAAGTTTTGGAGTCATAGGGTCTAGACCCTCTTAACGTCGCAAAGATCCTAAGGTGCTTAGTCTAGTGTACATCTTGACTTACTTAAGTCATCGTATAACCATAAATCACCCTACATACTTTATCATGCACAATACAAGCAACAAGCTCAATGGGAAGATAATATCCATAAATCACCCTAGAGCACAGATCACAATAGCACATCCTCTTTTCTAACAAATCAGAGTGGCACAGCGGAAGCGTGGTGGGCCGATAATCTACAGGTCCTAGGATTGAAACTTGGCTCTGATAGATAAGAGGACTTAAAAAAAGATAAACACGCTAGATAGAGTGAACTCACTGTCAAACACCTGGAGTAACACATACTGTATCAATAACATCCATAAATCAACCTGTAGCACAGATAGCGGCGTGGTGTGCCCATATCCCACAGTTCCTAGATCGTAACCTGACTTTCATAGAGAAGAAAGACATCAAAACCAATAGACAAAACAATTTTACAAGTTGGTTATTAAAATTTTATATATGAAGAGCCTGTGATACGAGATTCTTAATCCATGACTCCTAAGCTTTACAGATCACCGCCCACCGCTATAGAGATCTTTACGTATGCAAGCCTCACATTTTAAAACGTTGACCATTATACCTCCCCAATCAATGTCGAATCTCACAATAAAAAATAGCATATCAAGAATGGGATTCGAACTTGTGTCATTTTTGGACACGTACTTGAAATTGGCAACTTAGACCAACTCGGCCATCTTGACTTTTTTTTTTTTGTAACAACTACAAATCACTGCTAGCATCTATTATCCACTTTGGCCCATTCTCCATCGTCGTCAGTTTATTGGATTCCTAGGCGAGCTAGGTTGCACGAGCTACAAATCACTGCTAGCATCTATTATCCACTTTGGCCCATTCTCCATCGTCGTCAGTTTATTGGATTCCTAGGCGAGCTAGGTTGCACGAGCTTCTAGTTTCAGGTTACTCTAGTTTGACTCTTCGACTATTTCTTCAATCCTGAAGTAATAGGGTGGTCTATTTCCTCTTAATGTCGCCACAATCCCTAACTCTTATACCCTAGCTTTGTGTAGATAAACACGATAGAGAGAAAGTCCTGTAATAGGGTGGTCTATTTCCTCTTAATGTCGCCACTTATACCCTAGCTTTGTGTAGATAAACACAATAGAGAGAAAGTCCTGAAGTAATAGGGTGGTCTATTTCCTCTTAATGTCGCCACAATCCCTAACTCTTATACCCTAGCTTTGTGTAGATAAACACAATAGAGAGAAAGTCCTGAAGTAATAGGGTGGTCTATTTCCTCTTAATGTCGCCACAATCCCTAACTCTTATACCCTAGCTTTGTGTAGATAAACACGATAGAGAGAACACACTATCAAACATCTACAGCTAACACATATTGTATCATGCACAATATCCATAAATCAACCTGGAGCACAGATCACAATAGCTCATCCGCGCAGCGGAAGCATGGTGGACCCATTAACCCATACGTCCCATGCTTTCAAACCAGTACCTGAAACTGGCACACCATAGACCAGCTTGGCCATCTTGGCTTGTTTTGTCACAATCGCGGTTTCTTGGTAGCGGATTTGAAGATTGTGCAAACCAGTACCTGAAACTGGCACACCATAGACCAGCTTGGCCATCTTGGCTTGTTTTGTCACAATCGCGGTTTCTTGGTAGCGGATTTGAAGATTGTGCAGCACCCACTCTCAGACTTGTCAAGAATGGAATTTGAACCCATACCCTTTCGGACCAGTACCTGAAATTGGCGCCTTAGACCAACTCGGCCATCTTGACTTCTTTTTTTATGTAATAGCTACAAATTAATGCTAACATATATTATCCACTTTCAGGTACAGATGCATCATCGTCAGTCTCACGGTTTTAAAATGCATCTTGATCATGTCTAGGAGTTGAAGCGGTTTATTAGATTCCTAGACCAACTAGGGTGCTTAACACGAGATTTTGGCTCCAGGTTACTCTATTCTGACTCCTCGACTCTTTCTTTAGTTTTGGACTCGTAGGGTCTAGACGCTCTTAATTTCGCCACGATCCTAAGGTGCTTAGTCTAGTGTACGCATCTTGACCTAAGTCATTGTATATCAAACCTAACTCTTATACCCCAGCTCTGTGTAGATAAACACGCTAGATAGGTTGAACACACTATCAAACACCTGGAGCTAATACATCCTTTATCATGCACAATACAAGCAACAAGCTCAACGGGAAGATAATATCCAAAAATCACCTTGGAGCACATATCACAATACCTTATCCTCTTTTCTAACAAATCAGAGTGGCGCAGCGGAAGCGTGGTGGGCCCATAACCCACAGGTCCTAGGATCGAAACCTAGCTCTGATAAAGAAGAAAGACTTCAAAAATGATAGAGAAAACACGAGCTTTTGGTTCCTTGTTACTCTATTTACCCTATTAACGTGGCAAAGATCCTAAGGTGTGCTTAGTCTAGTGCACACATGTTGTATCATGAACAATACAAAATAAATAAACCTGGAGCATAGATCACAATAGCTCATCCTCATTTTTAATAGATTAGAGTGTTACAGTGGAAGCGTGATGAGCTTAATAACCCACAGGTCCTAAGATCGAAACCTGGCTTTGATACAGAAGAAAGATCTTTACAAATCGCCGCCCACCGCTACTTTGCTCTTGTTAGCTAGGTTGCTCCTCGACCCTTTCTTTAATTTTGAGTCATAGGGTCGAGACCCTTTTAACCTTGCTAAGGTGCTTAGTTTAGTGTATGCATCTTGACCTAAGTCTTCTTATAGCCAACCACATAAATAAACTTGGAGCACATCCTCATAATAAGGAAGGAATATCCTGTCAAGAATGTGATTGAAACCTATGTTGTTGTCAGCTTTGCTCTTTCTTTAGTCTTGGAGTAATAGGGTCTAGACCGACTTAACTTCGCCACGATCTTAAAGTGCTTGGTCTAGTGTACGCATCTTGACAAAGTGCTTGGTCTAGTGTACGCATCTTGACCTAAGTCATCGTATAACTAACTCTTACACCTTAGCAATGTGTAGATAAACATGCTAGATAGAGTGAACTCCCTGTCAAACACCTGGAGTAACACATACTGTATCATGCACAATACAAGCAAACAAGCTCAATGAGTAGATAACATCATAAACTAACCTGTAGCAAGATCAAAATAGATCTTCTTTTTTAACAAATCAGATTGGCACAGCGGAAGCATGGTGGGCCCATATCCCACAGTTCCCTAGATCGTAACCTGACTTTGATAGAGAAGAAAGACTTCAAAATTGATAGACAACAATTTTACAAGTTGGTTATTAAAATTTTATATATGAAGAGCCTGTAAATATACACACAAAATTAATTGATACGAGATTCTTAATCCATGACTCCTAAGCTTTACAGATCACTGCCGACGGCTACATTTCTCGTTACGTATGCATGCCTCACATTTTAAAACGTTGACCATTATACCTCCCCAATTAATGTCGAATCTCACAATAAAAAATATCATGTCAAGAATGGGATTCAAACCCATGTCCTTTTGGACCAATACTTAACACGAGCTTCTAGTTTCAAGTTACTCTATTTTGAGTCTTCGACTATTTCTTCAGTCCTGGAGTAATAGGGTCTATTTCCTCTTAATGTCGCCACAATCCTAAGGTGCTTAGTCTAGTGTAAGCATCTTAGGACCAACCTAACTCTTACACGCTAGATAGAGAGAACACATACTGTATCATGCACAATACATGCAAAGAAGCTCAAACCTAACACATACTGTATCATGCACAATACATGCAAACAAGCTCAATGGGAAGATAATATCCATAAATCAACCTCGAGTATAGCTCATCCTCTTTTCTAACAAATCAAAGTGGCACAGAAGCATGGTGGGCCCATAATCCATAGGTCCCAAGATCGTAACCTGGCTTTGATAGAGGAGAATACAAGATTGATACAAGATTCTTAATCCATGACCCTAAAGCTTTATCGCACCCAACGCTCCCGAATCTCACAAAAATTGATACAAGATTCTTAATCCATGACCCCAAAGCTCCCGAATCTCACAATAGAGAATGTCATGTCAAGAATGGGATTCAAACCCATGCCCTTTCAAACCCGTACTTGAAACTGGAACCTTAGACCAACTCGGCCATCTTGATTTGTTTTTTCATAACAATAGCTATAGCTAGAAATCACTGCTAGTGTCACAATCGCAGTTTCTAGGCAGCTTGGCGATTGTGCGGCACCCACTCTCAGCACTCAGTGGGTCAAGCCTACTTTGAGTTACTTTGAGTGACCCGAATATCATTCAAAGAGTTATAATCTCTTCTTACAACATCGAGACTCCATTGCAGGTCTCGGTTCTGCATCGCCACCTTGACTTAGTGTAATGATCATATATATGATTTGAAAGCAAGAATGAGAGAGAGAGATTGAAAGTAGTATTATATAGCATGTAAGCAAAAAAACAAGAACGGTTTAACCCGTATATAACTTTTCAGATATGCAGAATTTTACAACTAGTCATATTCAGCTATAGTACATTTTGAGGCATTTCATGTTTACCACGAGTAGACATGATTTCGCCAAAACGTCATACTCTTAAAGAAACAAGAAGGAAATAATACAACATGAAACCAGTAAAAGATAGCGGTAAAGTAGTACAAGGCAAGAGTTTCGGTGTGTAACGGTCATGCGGTCATAGGCAACATGCCTTGGACAAGCAAAACCGTGACACAACGCGTAGATTGAAAGTCTAATTTATAACATGACCTTTAATATTAATAACACATAATCAATGTTCTACACAAAATGGATAAAATAATGCTACGAAAGATTCTCTCGTTGAATTTCTTATTTTCTTAGACTTTTTCAAAGTTTAGTCTAGATTTTAAATATTCGAAAGTAGAACATACTAATTATAATTCAATTGATTATGTAACGAATATGAACATAATTCTAAAAATATAATTGCATGCAAAACGTGATTTGGAAGATTAATTTATAATATGATTTTTAATATTAATTATACATAACCCATATAATACTCAAAATTGATAGAATAATGTTTAGAAAAATTATTTGTCGTTGATTTTTCATTTTCATGATCTTTTCAAAGTCTCTTACATCTATTCTTTATATGGGAGAGGAAATGTTTAGAATTAAACCATGGTTTGAAATTTAGAATTAAAAATAAATATTAAACAATGGTTGTAGTTAGTTAGTTAATTAATTAATTTTTAAAAAAATGGATTTCATCACAATAATTCTCAACCAACCAACCAATCTTACTCGAGATAGATGTGGAGTTATCACCTTAAGCTACGTGACATCTTTCTCTTGTTTGATCATATTAATTATCTGCAATTACATAGAGTTTAATTAAAAATTAAACATCAATATGAGTTTCGGAATCTATGTTTTCGATAAAAAAAAAATCAAGTGTATAAAAAAATATAATCTATCTGTTTACCTCAATCCATGAAGCTAGTATTTGAAAAGTTACGAAAAAAATCAGCTATAATTCAAGAAGGAGATATGTGACTTCCCACGAACATGCATCAGTTTCCTTGGGCATGTCATTAAGCGTTGAGAAATCAAAATGAATAGCGATAAGATTAATGCTATCCAGGATTGGGGAGTCCCCACTTTAGTGACCGAACGATCCTTTTTGGGATTAGCAAACTACTCTAGGTAGTTCGTTGAAGGGTTTTCACAATAATCCGCCCCATTAGCAGAACTTTTGAACAAAAACCAATCTTGGTTGTGGTCAAACGAGTGTCAAAAGAACTTCAAAGATCTAAAGACAACCATGACGAGGGGTCCTATCCTTGGTTTGACAGACGTCTCTAAGCCTTTCGAAGTATTGATGGATGCATCTGACTTTGTCCTTGGGAGAGTCTTTTTCGAGGAACGCCACCGTATCGCCTATGAAAGCAAGAAGCTCAATAATGAGGAAAGGAAATACACTTTCTCCGAAAAAGAAATGTTTGTCGTCGTCTATTGCCTTATATTCTGGAGGCCATATATCTTGGGATCCAACTTCGTAGTGAGGACAGACAACAGTGTGATTTTCCACTTCTTCGATTAATCGAAGTTGAAGTCATAGCAAGCTCGGTAGCAGGAATTATTAAATGAGTTCGACTTCAAGTTCGAACATAAAATAGGAAAGAGTAACCAAGCGGCCAACACGTTAAGTCGAAAGGGCGAACATGTGGCCCGGAGAATGCCAACCTACATTCAGTCAAGTAAGATTAGTAGGTCGATGCGCAACATCATAAGGGAACATCTATAACAAAGCTATTATTGATCCTAGCCAACAGGGTTAGAAAAGTCAGAAGAACGGAGCATTCGAGAATTCCAAGTGATCCACATTGAAGGAATTGTATTATTGGACGACGAAATCATGTCAAGTTTTCTAGAACCTATTCGTCCCTTTTCCTCGCCCGTGATTCTTGTCTAAAACATAATCACATTATAAGCTTCCCCTTTACTAGGCCCATGTCCTTTCGAACTAGTACCTGAAACTAGCACCTTAGACCAACTCGGCCATCTTGACTGTCTTTTTCTATTTTATTTTGTAACAACTCAAGTCCGCCACTAGCAGATATTGTCCGCTTGGGCCTGTTACATATTGCTATTAACTTCACGATTTTAAAAAAAACATCTTGGTCACATCTAGGAGATGAGGTCTATTGGATTCCTAGGCCAGTTAGGTAGGCTTAATTCCGTCTTCTAGCTTTAGGTTACTCTATTTTATCCATGAAGATCTCTAGTCTGGGAGCACTAGGGTCTAGACCCTCTAGCCGTTACTCACGATCCTAACGTGCTCAGGCTACTAGAGGCATCCTGATCTTGGTCATGGTCTAGCCAACCTAACTCTAACACCCTAGCTCTGTGTAGATAAACATGCTCTACAGGGAGAACACATAGTCAAATACCTGGAGCTAACAAATACTATATCATGCACAATACCTGGAGCTAACAAATACTGTATAAACATGAGTACGTTTGAATTTCGTCCCTCGAAGTTGCTCCAAGTATCGCTGATAGTTGTTTCCTATTAGAACGTTCATCTCGTTTCGTTAATAACTTAAATTTCTGATTGCCTTAAACAACATAAATTTTAGCTTAGGGATGGTCGAGACAGTGAAATTTGATGAAAACCCCTATATCGAGCCAAGAAGTTGGTCGAGACAATGAAATTTGACACTGGATTCACCGAAGTTACGAGGGTTATCGCTCATCATTCTTTCCTTCCTCTCTGTTTTCACTCTTTTATCTCTTGTAGGTTGATCTGTGAGGAGCATGTGAAGGTTTTGACGTGTCGTGGGCATTAGGAGAAAGTGTGTACAAGGAGGGTGCGACATGCCTTTTCTGGTAACCGAGTATTTTTTTTTTTTTTTTTTTTTTTTTTTTTTTTTTGTAATCTTTACCGTAAATAACTACATACAATAAATAACTATGTATAGTAAATAACTTTGCATATACTAAACTAAACCATATATATTCTTGTTGATATTCCTCTTAAATTGTACTTATTGTATTTTGTGTACTCTCTGTAATTGATCATATTAGAAGTCATCAATATAAATTTTTAGCGGTAGTCGAGTTCCCATCTCAATTTTGCCACATATATTTCTCTTTGCATTTTCTCTCTCTTGTTTTTGGTGTTATTCATCTAGATCGAGTGTGGAAATGGTTGATTCTAACCACTAGTATCCAATAAAAAAATCAAAGAAACAGAATGACAAATATGGAGATAATAATTTTGGGAATTTAGTCGAAGGTATTAGGGATGCTCTAATCCTTTGTTATGCATTTCATGCTTTAAATTTATTTCATTATCGTTTTCAAGTTCACTTCTAAATTACTTTTTGAACACGTAAGACCACAGCGGTGTTTTCAACGATGAAGTATGTTTTTGTTGAAAGTTTATTGTTTAAACGATGATGTTTTAAGAGTTATATTCTGCATATGAGTTTAGATTATGATGATAGTACCGACCTTAGATAACTTAAATATGATTTTTCTAAACATTTTGTTCCATTACCTCATCTTAAACTTCGTCTAGAGCTCTCCATAAAATTCCACAATTTAAAATTTTAAAAGAAAAAGGGAGAGAGTTAATCATCATCGGGGCTAGAGTGATACAATGTACAACCAAGGAAACACGAAACGGTTGGATATTTCATTCACTTTGATGTATTTTCTTCGTTCTTTCTTACTCTCAATAGTTCTTGTTATTTTCTACCCCGCAGTCATTTGAATAAGATAACATACCTAAATCTCTCAAAGTACAAGTTTTGACCTTTTTACCTTCACCATTAAAAGAAGGAAGGGAATTATAATACAACAAAGAAAAACCGCTCCCACCGTTGCAAGTGAAATGTACCATGCAATTTTTAAAGCATCAGACTTCCTATATGAGACATTTACCAACCAAACTCCCAGTAAGTAGCTTTGTGATAAGGAGGCAATGACAATGGACATGGTTACCGTTAACATCCATGCACAAATCCTATTTTTTAAAGGCAATCGACCTATGATGAACATAATCACATATATTGATGCAAAAAATGAGATAGAATATGTAACCAAGTAATCAGTGTAAAAATTTCCTTAATCTGAAGCTAGATAGGCCATTACTGCAGTTCCTGCTGTCAAAGTTTTCAAAGTATTGCTACTATGAAACAAACGATGAATAGTGCTATTGGAGTTGAAAGGAATGTCTTCTTGCCAAACACCATCGGGAGGGTTGATTGCACCTTGAAAAGCCACCGTTGCAATAATAGTTGCCACCAACATCATTGTACCTTGCACCTCTTGAAACCAATCACCTTTGTATTCTAGTTTCATCTTCAATGAACTTTTAATTAAGTTTTTGGGCAATGTTGATGTCGATAACCCATCATAACATGGTTCTTCAATTTTGTTTCGCGATCCCTTCTCATTTGATGCAGCACAGGTTTTTGTAGTGTTTGTTCCCGTTTTTATTTCCTGGATAGACAATAAATATTGTACAATTTGCACAATTTTAATTCCATTTGTTTATATCATGATAAAACTTTTTGATACCTATTTTGTAAGCTAATAAATAGACCAGCTCGACTTGACCATCTTGACTATTTTTTGTAACAATTACAAACCATTGCTAGTATGTATTATCCACTTTGGCTCGTTATGCATCCTCGTCAGCCTCACGGTTTTAAAATGCCTCTTGGTCTGTCTAGGAATTGAAGAGGTTTTTTGGCTCCAAGTTACTCTATTTTGACTCCTCGACTCTTTCTTTAGTTTTGGAGTCATAAGGTCAAGACCCTCTTAATGTCGTAACAATCCTAAGGTGCTTAGTCTAGTGTAAGCATCTTGACCTAAGTCATCATATAACCAACCTAACTCTTATACCCTAGCTATGTGTAGATAAACACGCTAGATAGGTTGAACACACTGTCAAACACCTGCAGCTAACACATACTGTATCATGCACAATACAAGCAAACAAGTTCAACAGGAAGATAATATCCATAAATAAACCTCGAGAACAGATCAAAATAGCTAATCCTCTTTTTTAACCGATTAGAGTGGCGCAGTGGAAGTGTGGTGGGCCCATAACCCACCAATCTTAAGATTGAAACTTGACTATGATAGAGGAGAAAGATTTTAAAATTAATTGAAGAGCATACAAATCAATACTAATCAATGCTAGTATATATTATCTATTAGAGCATACAAATTAATGCCTCACAGTAATAGATTCTAGAGTCTAGACCCTCTTAACATCAGACAAAACAGTTTTACAAGTTTGGTTATCAAAATTTTATATTTTATTTTATATTTTATTTTATATTTTAAAAGCGTGTAAATATACATACAAAATTAATTCATACAAGATTCTTAATCCATGATTCCTAATCTTTAGGAATGGCTGCCCATCGCTAGTTACATATGTTAGCCTTTTCGAAACCGTACCTGAAACTAGAAACTTAGACCATCTCGGTTATCTTGACTAATTTTTTTTTGTAACATATACAAATTACTTCTAGCATATATAATCTACTTTGGCTCGTTATGCATCGTCGTCACCTTCACGGTTTTAAGATGTTTATGGGATTCCTAGGCCAGCTAGGTTGCTTAACACGAGCTTTTGGTTCTAGGTTACTCTATTTTGACACCTTGACTCTTTCTTTAGTCCTGGAGTAATAGAGTCTATTTCCTCTTAACGTCGCCACGATCCTAAGGTGCTTAGTCTAGTGTACACATCTTGACCTAAGTCATTATATAACAAACCTAACTCTTACATCCTAGCTCCGTGTAGATAAACACGCTAGATAGGTTGAACACACTATCAAACACCTGGAGCTAATACATACTTTATCATGCACAATACAAGCAAACAAGTTCAATGGGATGATAATATCATAAATCACCCTAGAGCATAGATTACAATAGCTCATCCTCTTTTCTAACAAATCAGAGTGTCGTAGCGGAAGCCTGGTGGGCCCATAACCCATAGAGAAGAAAGATAAAACCTGGCTTTAATAGAGAAGACCTATTTATCCGCCGCTCAACGGGAAAATAATATCTATAAATCACCCTGGAGCATAGATTACAATAGCTCATCCTTTTTTCTAACAAATTAGAGTGGTGTCATGGTGGGCCCATAACCCAGGTCCTAGGACTGAAACCTAGATCTAATGGAGAAGACAGGAGAAGACAAGACTTTAATATTGATAGATAAAACTCGCTGCTAAATCACCTTAGAGCACAGATCACATATCATTGCTAAATCACCCTTTGCATCGGTATGTGTGTTGCTATTGCCTCCTTATCACATAGTTACATACTCAAAGTTTGGCTTGTAAATGCCTCATTTAGGAATTCGTATGCTTTAGAATTAACGTTTACAATAGCATGGTACATTTTGTTAGCAATGGTGGGAGTGGTTTCTCTTTGTTGTATTGTTATTCACGTCATTCTTTTGGTGGTGAAGCTTCTAGTGTGGGCACTAAAAAGGTTGTATCTTTGGCTTTGTGGCATTTAGAGAGATCCGATCACTTCAATCACAACTTAAATAAAGATCAATGGCTATACAAAAAATAGGTTACGTTGTTTGTTTTATCTTATATTTTGGACATGGATTATTTGTGGTGGTGTGTGTATTCACTATAAGGAAAACATATTTTAGGTATGTTATCTTATTTAAATGTTTGTGGTGTAAAATAACTCGAATGGGATTTGCGACAAGTAAGAAATTTTTTTGGATCTTTGAGGCTAACATGACCTAATTTGTTAGGCTTCGAGAAATCGGATCGCGACGAAAAGAAGAAAATGAAAATGAATAAAATAAAAACAAACAATTAAATGTAAAATTGTGCGCAACTTAATATGAAACAATAGATATTGTTCTAGTTATTACAAATAGGGAACCGGTGCAAGAAAACCAATACAAATGACAACCCAAAAGAAATACAAAATAACATTGACGCCACGAGTCGATATCCCTCTATGATAGTGCAACTCTCTAGCACCTCTCCACCTTGATTGGTACCTAAAAGAGAAAGTAGAAAATGGGTGAGTATAAAACACTTAGTAAGCAGTCTACCTGTAAGCTCTCATCGGATCCTTAACTTAATATATATCCACAGGCTTGTCGTAGGGTTCTATGAAGTTTGCGTTCAGGCATTCCCTGAATGTTACATCACACCACAGTGGTGTCTACCATGAGCTAATCTATTTGTGTAGTCCCTTGTCTCCTCTTAGAGTAAGTTTCCTTCACACACAATAGTAGGTAGCTCCTCAATATACTACTATGTAGTATCTCGTCTACTCTCAGGCAGGTTGTTTTACACACAATAATATATCATCAATCAACTACCTATGTAGTCCCTCATCCACTCTCAAGGTGGGTTATCATACACACGATAGTGATTTCTCATGTTATCTACTTATATAGTCTCCCGTCCCTCTCTAGGTGGGTTATCGCACATACAATAGCAATTTCTCATGTCACCCACTTCTGTAGTCCCTTGTCCTCTCTCAGGTGGGTTATCATACATACAGTAGTAGCTCCTTATATCATCTACTCACGTAGTACCTCGTCCCCTATCAAGGCTGGTTATGCTCGACAACTAATAGTGAGTCTTCAGGTTATCAGGGCATGTTATATTCTACACATAGTGACTCTCCAAATAGTTCCATTCGTGTTACAGTCAGCCTTATGTGTTCTCGTAGTTCATCTTGGTGCCCAGTGGTTACATTAGGTCCTAGGACGTCTAGGTGGATTAGGTCACAACAAACATTTTCAAGTCGTTCGAAGTTAGCATCTCATGGCTAAGCCAAATCTTGAGGTACACCTAGGTCTCTAATTGCCACTCACGATCCTACGGTGGTCAGTGTACTGAAAATGTATTGACCTAAGATGTTGCATAACCACTCTTATTCTACTGCTCTACTGACTCTGATTCATGCACGTCTAGGCTCTACAACTCTATTGATCACCTAGTGCATAGAAATTATGATCTAAACGTCCATGTCGTTTACTAGGGGGATAATCTTATCGATCAAGTAAGCATAGGTAATTCATACATACATTTACAATACAATTTAATCCTATAGCTCAAACATGCTCCAACACCTCGAGCACATATCCCAAATTTTCAATCCCTCATTCTAGTGCACCTGAAAGCATTTAATAGACATGCATTCTCATAAAGGGTATTTATGTAATTTTTCTTCACAAACATGCACACCTATTTAGATTTGCTAATTTAAATGATGAAGATGCATATTCCCTCATTCTAGTGCACCTGAAAGCATTTAATAGACATGCATTCTCATAAAAGGGCATTTATGTAATTTTTCTTCCCAACCATGCACGCCTATTTAGATTTGCTAATTTAAATGATGAAGATGCATATTCTAACCACCTATGTTAAGATAAGTTGCATGCTAGCAAGTCTTAAGTCTAAAAATTCCTACATGTATTACTTGGCTACAATTCAATTAGGATTAGTATCAAATTTGAGACAAAAATCAATCGAACAGAGGTTGAACAGATAAAAATGACATTGTACAAGCAACTCACGCGCCTCACGCGGGTGTTACATGCCTGCAGGGGCAGAGAAGATGTGCCTCGAGGACGCCTCGTGTTAGCGGCTAATTGGTAGGCTCGAATCAGACAGTGAGCGATTGAATCCTGCAGCAAATGAATTTTCCTTGGTTTTTCCTCGGTTGACACAAGGGTCGATCAAGCGAGTCAGTTATGCGGTATAGGTTGGCTTGCCATGCATCACCTCTGCATCCAGCTGCATTGCTCCACCTGCAATGTACTACGTGTCGACTTGTGTGCCAGCCAGGACTCTCCATGTATTGAGCAACACACGTCCTACCTTGTTTCGCCTGCACAATCATGATTTCGATGAGTTTTCTAACTTTTTTATATTTTTATATCTTTTCCTAAAAAATCTATCAATATTTGATTTCTTCCAGAAGTTCTAGAGTTATATTCCATCTACCTGAAGATATTTTTCTTGAAATTTTTAATCAAATATATGCAAAGTTATTCAAGATCAAAGTTGCCTAAAATCAACTTTCTTACCGTTCTGGGAGGTGTCCCAAAACTCCTAATTTCAACGTGATTGGACTTCAAATTCCTTCACAAAAAGTGTGCGAAATTACTTCAAGATGGACATACTAAAATGACAGAGATAATTTCCTTAATATGCACACGAATTTTGAAAAGAACTTAGACATATAAACCTATAGAACTCATATTTGTTCTTTCTAGGTTCTTGGCGAAATCGAACAAGTTTACCACCCCAAATGTAGCCCTCTGCCTACTTTGAGTTTATTGTGAAGGACTCTAATCAAGTCAGCCTCCTCTCGCGTAATTGGAGCGTTTCCCTTTTTTCTTCTTCTTCCTCAACCCTAGCCCTCTCTTCCTTTCCTTTTTCTTTTTCTCTTCCTTTCCCTTTTTCCTTTTCTCTTTCTCTCTCTCTTTTTTTTTTTTTTTTTTTTCCTTTTGTTTTTGCATGTGATTAGACCGGGGCCTCCTCAAACCCTTAAAAAAATAGTATGACTGGCAGCCGATATTGTCCGTTGGCACACCGTCGGTGTCTAGCTTTGATACCATTTATAGTAGCTCAAACCCACTACCATTAGATATTGTCTATTTTAGCACATTAGGTATAGCGGTTAGTCTCATGGTATTAAGATGTGTCTGCTAGAAAGAGGTCTTCACACCTTATAAAAAGGTTTCCAATCGACATGAGATCTCACATAATAATACTATTTATTAGACATGGATACAATCTACATAGTTAGATTATATGATCTTCACCCTCACAATTGTTCAAATATATAAGTTTTTTTTTTTTTTCTTTTCATTTTTTAGTTAAATGATATTCATTTTAGTTATTAAGAAGTTTAAATTATATGTTTTTACATTTATAAAGGATTAACTAATAAAAAGAAAATAAATCTAAAAAAGCCACTTCCACGCAACGTGTCACAATCGCCTTTTCTTGGTAACAGATTTGGTGATTGTGCGGCACTCATTCTCAACACTGAGTGAATCAAGCCAACTTCGGATCACCTTGCCTACAGTTGGGCAATGTATATTCAAGCCTCGGGTCCTGATTTAAAAATAAGATTTTAGAAAACGGGAAAGAGAGGTTTTGGAAAAATAGTTTTGAAAGCAAGAATGAGAGAGAGATATTGAGAGTAGTGTTATATAGCATGCAAGCAAAAAGACAACAACCGTTTAAACAGTATATAACTTTTTAGGTATGCAGAATTTTACAACTAGTCATATCCCCTATAGACATTTTGAGGCATTTCATGTTTACCACGAGTAGCCATAATTTCGCCAAAATGTCATACTCTTAAAGAAACAAGAAGGAAATAATACAACATGAAAGCAGTAAAAGATAGCGGTAAAGTAGTACAAGGCAAGGGTTTCAGTGTGTAACGGGCATGCGGTCATAGGCAACATGCCTTGGACAAGCAAGACCGTGATACGCATAGATTGAAAGTCAAAATAACATGACCTTTAATATTAATAATACATATTCAATGTTCTATACAAAATGGATAAAATAATGCTACGAAAGATTCTCTCATTGAATTTCTTATTTTCTTAGACCTTTCAAAGTCTAGTCTAGATTTTAAATATTCGAAAGTAGAACATATTAATATTAATTACAATTCAATTGATTATGTAACGAATATGAACATAGTTCTAAAAATATAGTTGCATGCAAAACGTGATTTGGAAGATTAATTTATAATATGATTTTTAATATTAATTATACCTAACCCATATAGTACTCAAAATTGATAGAATAATGTTTACAAAAATTATTTCTAGTTGATTTTTCATTTTTATGATCTTTTCAAAGTCTCTTACATCTATTCTTTATATAGGAGAGGAAATGTTTAGAATTAAACCATGGTTTGAAATTTAGAATTAAAAATAAATATTAAATAATGGTGGTAGTTAGCTAGTTAATTAATTAATTAATTTAAAAAAAAATGGATTTCATCACAAGAATTCTCAACCAACCAACCAATCTTACTCGAGATAGATGTGGAGTTGTTACCTTAAGCTACGTGACATCTTTCTCTTGTTTAATCATATTAATTGCAACCAGTTTAATTAAAAATTAAACATCAATATGAGTTTGGGAATCTATGTTTTCGATAAAAAAAAAAAAAAAATAAGTTTATAAATGTTTACCTCAATCCATGAAGCTAGTATTTGATAAGTTACGAAAAAAAATCAGCTATAAGTCAAGAAGGAGATATGTGACTTTGCACGAACATGCAACACCTTCCTTGGGCACGTCATCAAGTGTTGAGAAATCAAAATGGATAGCGATAAGATTAATACTATCCAGGATTGGAGAGTCCCCACTTTAGTGACCAAACGATTTTTTTTGGGATTAGCAAACTACTATAGGTAGTTCGTTGAAGGGTTTTCACACTAATCCGCCCTATTAACAGGACTTTTGAACAAAAACCAATCTTGGTTGCTCCAAGTATCACCGGTAGTTGTTTCCTATTAGAAAGTTCATCTCGTTTCGTTAATAACTCAAATTTCTTATTGCCTTGAACAATATAAATTTTAGCTTTGGGATGGTTCGAGACAGTGGAATTTGATGAAAACCCCTGTATCGAGCCAAGAACCCACAATCTGAGTAGTCAGAACCGCCGAAGCCGAGCTGAATCAAACTTAGTTGCGTAAGTTGAAGGAGCTGAATCAACTTAGTTGCGTAAGTTGAAGGAGCCATTGATTGTAGAAGCAACACGTGTCGCTAGTGGGAGGTGACACATATGCAGGTAGCCATTCTTTCCTTCCTCTCTATTTTCACTCTTTTCGCTCTTGTAGGTTGATATGTGAGGAGTGTGTGAAGGTTTTGACGTGTCGTGGGCGTCAGGGGAAAGCGTGTACAAGGAGGGTGCAAGAATTCCGACGCCTCGCTAAAATTCTCCTGCCTTTTCTGGCAACCGAGTAATTTTTTTTTTTTTTTTTTTGTGATCTTTCCGGTAAATAACTAAATAAGTCTGTAGAGTAAATAACTTCACATATAGTAAACTAAATCATATATATTGTTTTTTGGTATTGTTCTTAAATTGTAGTTATTGTATTTTTTGTACTCTCTGTAATTGATCATATTAAAAGTCATCAATATAAACTTCTCGCGGTCGTGGAGTTACCATATCAATTTTGCCACATATATTTCTCTTTTCATTTTCTCCTTTTTCGTGGTATTCATCTAGATCGAGTATGCAAGTGGTTGATTCTAACAACTAGTATCCAATAAAAAATCAAAGAAACATAAATGACAAATCCGAAGAGGATAATAATTTTGAGAATTTAGCTGAAGATATTAGGGATACTCTAATCCTTTGTTATGCATTTCATGTTTTAAATTTATTTCATTATCATTTTCAATTTTACTTCTGAATTACTTTTTGAACATCTAAAACCATAGCAATGTTTCAACGATAAAGTATGTTTATAGTGAAAGTTTATGGTTTAAATGATCATATTTTAAGAGTTATATTCTGCCTATGAACTTAGATTAAGATGATAGTAGCAACTTTATGCAGCTGAAATCTAGGGTCCTTACATATTTATCTTGAGTTCTTGTGATTTTTCTAAACATTTTGTTCCTTGACCTCATCTTAAACTTCGTCCCTATAACTCTCAATAAAATTCCACAATTTAAAATTTTAAAACAAAAGAGGAGAGAGTTAATTATTGCACGAGCCAGAGCGTGACACAATGTACAACTAAGGAAACACAAAACGGTTGGATATTTCATTCACTTCAATATATTTTCTTTCTCTCAACACTTTGGGCTATTTTTTTTAGAACACAAACATTTGAATAAGATAACATACACAATGGATTTTCCCAATTGTGAATACACAAACCACCACAAATAATCCATATCCAAAATTTTTAACCTTTTAACCCTCTCAAAGTCAAAGTTTTGACCTTTTTACTGCCCAAACGAGAAGCTTCACCACCAAAAGAAGGAAGGGAATTATAATACAACAAAGAAAAACCGCTCCCACCGTTGCAAGCGAAATGTACCATGCAATTTTTAAAGAATCAGACTTTCTATATGAGACATTTACCATCCAAACTCCCATCAAGTAGCTTTGTGATAAGGAGGCAATGGCAATGCACATGGTTACCGTTAACATCCATGCACAAATCCTATTTTTCAAAGGCAATCGACCTATGATGAACATAATCACACATATTGATGCAAAGAATGAGATAGAATTTGTAACCAAGTAACCAGTGTATGAATTTCCTTGGTCTGAAGTTGGGTAGGCCATTACGGCAGTTCCTGCTATAAAAGTTTTCAAAGTATTGCTACTATGAAACAAACGATGAATAGTGCCATTGGAGTTGAAAGGAATGTCTTCTTGCCAAACACCGCCGGGAGGGTTGATTGCACCTTGAAAAGCCACTGTTGCAATCACCGTTGCAACCAGCATCATTGTGCCTTGCACATCTTGAAACCAATCACCTTTGTATTCAAGGTTCTTCATCCATAAACTTCTTATAAACTTTCTGAATGTAAGTGATATCGATAGCTTTTTATCGCATTGTTCTTGAGTTCTACTTGGTGATTCCTTCTCATTTGAGGTAGCACAGTTCTTTGCCGTATTTGTTCCAGTTTTTATTCCCGGAAAAGACAATAAATATTGTACTATCTGCACAATTTAAATTCAATTTGTTTATATCATGATAGTATTGAGGATTGTTGGGAGGGAGTCCCACATGGGCTAATTTAGGGAAGAATCATGCTTTTATGATTAAGGAATACATCTCCGTTGGTATGAGGCCTTTGGGGGAAGCCCAAAGCAAAGCCACGAGAGCCTATGCTCAAAGTGGACAATATCATACAATTGTGGAGATCCTTGATTCCTAACATGGTATCAGAGTCATGACCTTAACCTAGCCATGTCAATAGAATCCTCAAATGTCGAACAAAGAAGTTACCCTCGAAGGTGTAGTCAAAAGTAACTCAAGTGTTGAGAACAAATGGTGTAGTTTGTTCGAGGACTCTAGAGAAGGAATCGAACCTTAATTAACGGGAGGTAGTTTGAGGCCTTTATAGGCCTTAAGGGAGGCTCTATACTGTACTTTGTTTGAGATGAGAATTGTTAGGAGAGAGACCTATTTGATACCTATGTAAACTCTCGATAATAATTTTCAGTTTCATAAAATAATCAAATAAGAACTTAGTTTTTCTTCAACCAACCAATTCAATTATAAGAACATACCTCAATTCGTCTTAACATCATAGAAAAATCCAAAATGGTATTTTCATTCTCATCGCCTTGGTTGAGGAATCCATAGTCTTGGGGATCTTTAATCATTGTGATAAAAAACTTAAGAGCTTCCAAGTGGTTGTATTTTATGCATAAATGAAGAACAGTTTGACCATTGTGAAGCTTAATCCAAGGAGATCTTGGCCTCGCAATGATCAACCGTTGCATGATATCAATTCTTCCATTGATCACTGCATGATGGAGAGGAATCAACCCATTCAAATCACGTACCATGCAAGTGCTTGTGTTCTTCTCCAGCAAAGCTTGAACAATCTCAACCGTTCCATTTTCTGAAGCCAAGTGTAGAGGTGTCCTTTGCAGGTCATCAACTTCTCCCGCAAGTTCAGGCACGAGATTCAAAAGAAATCGAGTGAATTCAAGGTGGTGATGCAAAACTAAGACATGCAATGGACTCTCAGCGTTGGAAGAGGAGATTAGAACTCTTTGTATGATATTTGGGTCACCTCGAATTAGTGTCTTCAAGCTTTGAATGGACCCAATCTTTGAAGCTTCATAGAGCTTTCTTTTACTTTCTTCAAAAGAGGAAATGGCTAATCTAAGTTCGTTCTTTTCTCCATTTGCCTCCATTATTGTTTCTCTAACTTACTTCCGATTGGGGTTTTCACATAGAATTTATAAGCCAACATTAAAAATACTATATTTTATTTATATGATTTTGTTGATTATTTATTTATTTATTTTTAATAGATGTTGAGGCTCTCAACTATAAATAAGTTGACCTTTTGAATTTAAAAAATAGTCTAATTATTGCCCTCAATTCCAAGAAGAAAAAAATCATTATTTATACTTTCACTCGAGAGTGACACCAAAGTGTCACCATCCTAGTTTAAGTGGATGGGAAGCAAACGGAAGGAAGCTTATTTGTTGAATCATGGATAGAAGTATATATCATTATTTAATAACTCTCGTGGTTTGATTAAGTTATTGGGATGTTACCGTTTCTCATGGATAAGGATAATAATTTTATTGGGATGTTACCGTTTCTCATCGATAAGGATAATAACTCTCGTGGTTTGATTAAGTTAAATTATACCACACGCTTGTTAGATTTAGAGATAGAACCGTCTCATTTTTATCCTTATATTTATTTCAAAATAGTTTTCAGTCAACCTTTTCGTTGCAATTAAAAAGGAAAGTGATGTTATATAGTAAATATTTATATCTAATAGGTGTTATATGAGTTAATGTTATATAGTAAACTAAAACCATATTATAACTCTTGGGTAGTGCATATCTAAAGTCATCAATACAAATTCTTTAGCCAATATTTCTTCATGCATTTTCTCTCTCCTATTTTTTTTGGGTTCATCTTGATCGAGAGTGTTCGTTGTTGTGCAATCCTAACAACTGGTATCAGAGCTAGGTGAGATTCACCACGGTTTGAGAGATGGAAAGTTCAAAGATTGCAATTGAGAAGTTTGATGGATCCAATTTTAGTTTCCGGAAGATGCAAATTGAAGATTATCTGTACCAAAAAGATTTTAACGAACTCTTGTTGGGGGTGAAGCCAGATACCATGACCACGGAGCAATGAAAGCTCTAGGATCGTTAGGCCCTAGGGTTGATCTAGTTGACGCTATCCAGAAACATGACGTTCAACATCATTAAGGAGAAGACAATGTTAGATCTGTTGAAGACGATGTCGAATATGTATGAAAAACCGTTGGCTATGAACATGGTGTATTTGATGCGGAGATTGTTCAATCTACAAATGTCTGAAGGTGAATCTGTTGCTGATCATATAAATGAGTACAACATGATTGTAAGTCAATTGAGTTATGTGGAAATTAATATTGAGGATGAAATTGAAACACTGATTTTGATGTCAACTTTACCCGAGTCATGGGATACTGTTGTTATCCGACCAACAGTTCCTGAGGATCTGAGAAACTGAAGTTTGATGAAATCTGAGATGTAGTTCACAACGTACGCAAACAAAAAATTGAGGATTCTTCTCATAGTGCACTCAGCATTGACCAAAGGGAAAGAAGTAGATCAAAGGGCCCAAACAAAGGTGGATCAAAATTAAAGAACCTTGAAAATTTTCCAAACAGACCAAACGTGACGTGTTGGAGTTTTGGAGAAAAAGATCACTTTCGGACAGATTGTACAAGACTAAAGAGGAAGCAGAATCACAAATCCAAGAATGATAATAATTCTATAAATTCAGCAGAAGATATTGGGGATATTATAATCCTCAGCGTGAACAGTCCGATTGAATCCTAAATTTTGGATTCAGGAGCATCTTTTAATTCATCTCCAAATAAAGAGTTGTTTCGAAATTTCAATTCTTGAAATTTTGAGAAGGTGTATCTTGTCGACAACAAAGATTTGGTGATTGAAGAAAAATGGGATGAAAGCATACAAACTCCGGTAGAAAATTAGTGGGCATTAAAGGATGTCAGATATATTCCTGGGCTCAAAAAGAATATGATCTCTATTGGTCAGTTGGATAGCACAGGTTATGCAGCTAAGTTTGGAAACAGCTCATGGAAGGTGAAGGGTGTCATGGTGGTAGCACGTTACACAAAATCTGGAACCCTATACACCACTGCAGGATGTATAAACATGACTGCTGTTGTTGAAAGTGCTTTCAACTCAAGTCTATGACATAATAGATTTAGACATATGAGTGTCAAAGAAATGAAGATGCTGACTGTGAAAGAAGTTTTAGAAGACCTAAAATTTGTTCATACGGGTCTTTATGAGAGCTTCGTTATGGGCAAACAAAAACGAGTTAGCTTCACAAAGGCTGTTAGAGAACCAAAGAAAGTACGATTCAAAATGGTCTATACAGACATTTGGGGACCATCTCCAGTTTCATCACTCGGTGAATCAAAGTTCTACTCACCTTCATCGATAATTTAACCAGGAAGGTATGGGTTTATTTCCTGAAACACAAGTCAGATGTGTTTGCCACTTTAAAGATGTGGTAAGCTGAAGTTGAAAATCAGACCAGCTTGAATATCAAATGCTTGAGGTCTGTCTTTTTTGTCAAGATATATTATTCGACGTCTAAAAAATCAGATCGTGACTTCTAATATCATGCATAATTTCTATGGTTTACCTTTTTTTCCAAGTTTTCTAACATATTATAAGGTCGGTACTCTTTTCTTTTTTTTAATTTTTTTTATTTAAACCCTACCAACATGTGGGCAAGAGCCACTTTTTTTTTTAAGAGCTTTAGAAAATGAACAAAGGGAACACAAAACGGTTGGATATTTTGTCACTTTGGGTATTTTCTTTCAACGTTTGCTTGTTCTCAACACTTCTCGTTATTTTACTCCACAAAAATTTAAATAAAATAACATACACAAAATATGTTTTCCTTATTGTGAATACACACACCCCACAAATAATCCATATCCAAAATACAAGATGAAATATGCAACATAACTTTGTTTTTGTGTAGCCTTCAATCTTTATCTGAGTTGTGGTTGAAGCCATTGCATCTCTCTCAAAGTCAAAGATTTGACTTTTTTACGGACTAAACGAGAAGCTTTGCCACAAAAGTAAGGAAAGGAATTACAATACAACAAAGACAAACCACTCCCAGCATCGCTAAGAAGGTGTGCCATGCGGTTAGAAATATTACTTTTGAAGCATAAGAATTCCTAAATGAGGCATTTAGCAGCCAAACTCCCAATAAATAACTATGTGATAAGGATGCAATGGCAATGCACATGGTTACTGTTAATAACCATACACAAATCTTATTTTCAAAGACAATCGACCTATAATTAACATAATCACACATATTGATGCAAAGAATGAGACAGAATTCGTAATCAAGTAAGTAGTGTAATAGTTTTCTTGGTATGAAGCTGGGTAGGCCTTACTGCAGTTCCTGCCATGAAAGTTTTCAAAGTATTGCTACTGTGAAACGAACGATGAATAGTGCTATTGGAGTTGTAAGGAATATCTTCTTGCCACACACCACCGGGAGGGTTGATTGCACCTTGAAAAGCCACTGTTGCAATAATCGTTGCCACCAACATCATTATACCTTGCACTTCTTGAAACCAATCACCTTTGTATTCAAGTTTCGTCTTCAACGAACTTTTCGTTAAGTTTTTGGGCAGTGGTGACGTCGATAACCCATCATAACATGGTTCTTCAATTTTATTTGGCATTTGATGTAGCACAAGTTTTTTTTTTTTTTTTTTGTAGTGTTTGTTCCCTGTACAGACAATAAATATGGTACAATCTGCACAATTTGAATTCAATTTGTTTATATCATAATAAAAGTTTTTAATACCTAATTTATAAGCTAATAAATAGATCAACTCAATCATCTTGACTATTCTTTTTGTAACAGCTACAAACCACTGGTAGCATATATTATCCACTTTGGTTTGTTATGCATCCTCGTCGGCCTCACGGTTTTAAAATGTGTCTTAGTCATGTCAAGGAGTTGAAGAGGTTTATTGGATTCCTAGGCCAATTATGTTGCTTAACACGAGCTTTTGGCTCCAGATTACTCTATTCTAACTACTCGACTATTTCTTTAGTCTTGGAGTAATAGGGTCTAGACCCTCTTAATGTCACCACGATCCTAAGGTGCTTAGTCTAGTGTACGCATCTTGACCTAAGTCATCGTATAACCAACCTAACTCTTATACCTTAGCTTTGTATAGATAAACACGCTAGATTGTCAAACACTTGGAGCTAACACATACTGTATCATGCACAATACAAGCAAACAAGCTCAACTCGAAGATAATATCCATAAATGAACCTGGAGCACAAATCACAATAAGTCATCCTTTTTTCTCATAGATTAGAGTTGCGCAGTGAAACTATGGTGGGCCCATAACTCACAGGTTTGAGGATGGAAACTTTGCTCTACTACAGAAGAGGAGGTTTAAAAATTGAATAACTTGTAAATGTATAAACAAAATTAGTTGATACAAGATTGATTCTTAATCCCATGACTCCTCAACTTTACAGATTGCCCACCACTACATTGCTCGTTACATATTAAAGCCTCACATTTTAAAACGACCATTATACTTCTCCAATTATTGCATAATCTCACAATAAAGAATATAATGTCAAGAATGGGATTCAAACTCATGCCCCTTCGGAGACCAACTCGGCCATCTTGACTTTTTTTTTTTTTTTTTTTTTTTTTTTTGTATTATCTACAAATCACTGCTAACATATATTATACACTTTGGCCTGTTATGTATCGTTGTCAGCCTCACGGTTTTAAAATATGTATTGGTCATGTCTAGGAGTTGAAGAGGTTTATTGGATTCTTAGGCCATCTAGGTTGCTTAACACGAGTTGTTGCCTCCAAGTTACTCTATTCTGACTCCTCGACTCTTTCTTTAGTTTTGGAGTCATAAGGTCAAGACCCTCTTAATGTCGCAACGATCCTAAAGTGCTTAGTCTAGTGTAATAATC